>NC_091823.1:81475233-81779608 GCF_038994185.2 Dermacentor albipictus
TTTTTCAGCTATCTTTAAGCAAACCATACCACTTTTTTGGTCTGTTTTCGGAAGGCTATCTGCTTGTTTGCTAAAATCCATCTAATGAAGAGTTATAACAATAATCCATCTAATAGAGTGTTATAACAATGATCTCGTTATCGCCGTGGAAGCTTTAAACTCATCAGCACAAGAGCACTCTGAAACAACTAACTGAAGGTTCCACAGTAGTGCCGCACAATAACCAAACGTGTATCGTCACCTTCTTATCAGAGACGACGAAACCAACAGCTCATGTCCAAGCAGAGTAAGAACTGCACATAATTTACAACAGTTCAGTGATGCAACAAAATAGTGTGTTCTGTGCTTGTTATGCAGTAAGAATTGCATCTTCTGAGTCAAGATGTCAAATCTCAAGCATTGGTGACCATCGATCAAAGCTGTGGGGAGGGCACCCACTTCAAATATATTCCCTCAGAAGTGGCACACATTATACGTCTCCACAATTCAATGCCAATAATGCTAATGCATTTAAATTCTAACCACACAGGTGGTCAATGACAAAAGAAAACTATGCACCACCAAAACAGCTGCCAAAAGAAGAAAACAGCACACCCTTGCATCAACTGAACACTCACCAGCGGTTCTTGATGCTGCAACGACAAAGGACTATAGGGTCACAACGGAGCATACTTCAATCAGGTTGACCCATGAATATGAAGGAAGAGCAACAAACTGTCAACTGCTTAGGCATCACAACGGCAAAGACAATGAGGCCTGAGGGTACTTATAGTTTACTACATTCCCGCCTTTCTAATACGAGCACCGTAGGGCATATGTCACGTTCCTGGTGCTAGGGCAGAAACTCTGGCACACTGGCACGCTAAGGCGGGCAACGAACAACACACATGCTATCAGCACGAGGAGAGAAATGCAAACCCAGACTCGCATGGGTCACAGGCACCCTACATCACAGTAATCTCAAGAGGAGAACATTTATAATCACAACATGCAATTTCACTAGCGACCAAACTCCGTGCATCCATCAATTAGCTTTTACTGGCGAATTCATTTCATTCGGTTTCAGCATGATGTCCAGATCTGTGAACACAGCTGGCTTTATTCATACTGAGTCAATATGGAGCATGAAATAATGCATCAAGCACCTTTCGTCATTAGCAACTGGAATGTAGTATCCAGTGATTTTAATACCCGCACCACATATGCATTTCCCATTGCACCAGTGAAAGCAACGATCACTGACATCTGCATGTTCCATGGCCTCCACTGAGATAATTCTCCAACACCGCAACAGAGCTTGCAGGTTTCAACTGCCATTGGTTCCAATGGTAATTGGAAGTCCATGTAGAAAGAGTTATGGATTGTTGTGAACCAATCGTCACATGCAATTTCAAAACAACTGATTAATGCTTTGTGCATCCACTGACAATTTATGGCAAATGCATTGCATTTTGTTTCAGTGTGGGAACGTCCACCACATTCACATCTGGCTTTTATTCAAGCTGAAACGGTAAGCTCTAGTCCAGCCACATTCATCTATAGGTCATAGCCGCCTTTTGTGGTCCTGAGGCAGAAGGATGCGGGCAGTTTGTGAACCAAGTGTCACACGTCAATCACTCAGGTGGCTGCGATACCCCAACTGTGCCTGCGTTAACATTTCTGCAAGTGCTGAGAAAATATTCCTAGTGTCTGTTCAACACGTTCCATAAGGGAAAGGTGGGAGTCACGAGGATATGCGGGTCGACATGCGGTGCTACCGGCGCCGCTCGCCCTTCTGGGTACGTTTGCGCTCTTTGTCCTTGCGCTCCTGTGCCTGCTGCTTCTGCTTTTCACGGTTCAGCTTGTCCTGGGCCTTCTTGCGCTCGTGCTCTTGCTTGCTCAACTCTCGTTTCTCTTTCTCGGCATGGGCCACATTCTCGGCGTTTGTGTTCCTCGCAAGCACTGCCAGCCCCATCGCAAGCAGTCAAGGAACAGATTTGCAAGGCTGGCATTATGAAAGCGACGCCGCAATAGCATGAATACTTGAGGCACAAACAAGAAACATGCAAGACGCAACATGCATGTCCCATGTTCATGCCTTCAGCTTTATTGTTATCCTGTAGTTTGTCTCATACATAGCAGGCAATTCTGCGGAGGTTAGAGCAATTTTTCACACTATGTGCATTTGTGACCCAAAAATAGTGCATGCTACGTAACAGCATCAAACAGGAATGTGCCAAGTAATTTGGTGCAAGGTTAACTTCACAGATTACAGTAACAATATATCAAGCAAGTGTCACAAAGAACATGCAACATTTAGTATTCTCAGAATGGCAAACAGAGTTGCACGTTTGCTCAACTGCACTGATTGCACAGCTTATACAGTGCAGTGCCTGCATCCGTGACCAGAACATAGTGCATTACATAATGGAAGCTCACTGCATGCAAGCAATATGTGATTTTATGTGATTACAGTTATGTATCAAGAAGTTATTCTGTAGAAGACATTGCAGATCAAAGGCCAGTTCAGTTCGAAATGTGCAGTGTAATACATTTCGGTAATTGCATTGCTTGCATAGCTTCCGTAGCGCTGCCTGCTAAGTACAATACAGAGTATATCTGGCTCTGCTCTCATGACAGCCAAGGATCACACAACAACAACAAGAAAGAAAGAAAGAGGAAGAAAAGGCAGGTGCGGTCGACTTCCTGTGTTTTTGCATCGTTGGTGGGATGTTAGATGGGAAAGACTACTCCAGATTTATTGTACATGTCTTAATGCACACATTGCAAGCCAATCCAAATTCTTGTTCTCGGTTTCACATCTAACACGCAACATTACAGCTAAAGCAATATATGGCACCGCCAGCATTATTTAACAAAAAAAGAAAAACAAAACAATGTGCCATAAACTGAAAGCCATAACTATGAAAACCTTACATCACGGAAAATTAAAGGTAGCATTAGCCCTGCATGTTAGTTCATTGCATACAAAAAAGCTATTACACAGAGGACATCTTATATCCACATCACCACAAAATGCACAGAGCAATAATTTTTGTGGCTGCACTACCTGAACAGATTCCACGGTACTGCACCCATGTTCACGACCCAAAAATATTGTTACATAATATCAGACAGAAATGTGAAAGCATTATGTGACTCGATACAGCATTAACGTGATGCACTATAGTTGTGATATGGGGAGGAGCTAACACACAGTCATCGTCACTGACTTGGACCACTTTAGCCTAAAATGTACAATGTAAAATTATGAGAGTAAAGCATGTGATCTCCACAGCATCCCCTAGATGAGTATACAACAGTGTGCTGTCTGTCAAAGCCTATATGTTCAAGAAGATACCAAGATGTTTTAAACTGCAAATGAAAAAGCATCAACAATATCAGTTCTGCAATACAAAGACAAAATTGTAGTGTTGGGAAAATTAAAATTAAGTTGTGGGTTTTCACATCCTCGAGCCTCCATTAGACTGAGAGTTGCCTTAATGGGTGGCTCTGGAATTATAAGGTACACCACACGGCACCATGTGGTGTCCCTCTTACTCAGTCTGTGTCCAGTTGCACTGTTGCAACTACGTAGTCCTTTGCACAAAGCAAATATTGGGAAAACAAGGAATTGATGTAAAATGTGCATACCCTATAACAAGACTTGCACTAGCACAAGACCCCTCACATTGTGAGCAGCAAAAGGATACATTTTGGAACATAATGCTCCTTGGGAGCCGCTCCTGAGGCCACAGAAGTGGCCACCAATTCTGCTGATGGCTTTGTTACCACATCCCTGCATATATGATACAGTGTGGATAATGAAAATCTCAGCATCCATTCTAAGAAGACGGTACAGTTCACTTCATCTATCTAGTCCTGCATGAAGTGGATTGAAACTTGGCTGTATGTACACAGCATGAGATACTGACAAATGTATATGAAACCTGCCGCAGCACTAGGTCTGCCAAGTTTCAACAGGCTTAATGCATGACACTAATACTGACTAAAAGTTTATTAACTGTTTCCTAGGTAAAAATTAATGCAACGAAGCAGTACCACAGCACGAATTTCAATATTAATGCAACTCCTTATGACTACCTTGTATCACGCAAAGTCTCAACAAGTTTAATGCATGGCACTAATACTAAGTACAAGTTTATGAACCGTTTCCTAGGTAAAAATTACAGCAACAAAACAATATCTCAGCATGAATTTGAAAGTTAACGCAACTCATGACTACCTTGCATCATGCAAGTTAATCTTCAACTTCGGCAAATCAGACTTATACGGTGACTAACACACGTGGATACGCGCGGTGTGTTTACTCTTCGTAATTAAGCGTCTGGGAAAACCCGTTCAACATTTCACATTCCATCGACAATTTAGAAAAGTGTAACTGCGTTATTGCAGTGGAACGATTGTCACTGGCACACCAACATACAGCGCACAATCCCACCAACTTACTCCTCTCCATCAGAAACTTCGCCGTACTGCGCGAGAATGGCCTGTCGCAACTTCTGTTCCTCCACAGATAGATTCTTTTCAGCGACAACAGATTTGGCCTGCTCCTCCATGAGACTCACAAGCTTCGCTTCGACGTTGTATTTACCTGTGCATCAAAATAACAAAGTGCGTCGTTAAACTCGTAAGGCTCCGGACCAGCACTTCATACGAATGCAACATGCACCTTGCATGCCAGCGGCAAGCGCGCATGCTTTCTACCTTGTTCATCGTTCACCCGCGCGTCTCCCTCGGCTGGTCGCTCGTTATATTCCGACCACTTGTTAAATATCTCGTCCTTCACGTCGCACAGCGCATCCTCCTGTCGACAGAGAAACAAGCAGATAAGATCGGCTGGCTTGGACCGGAAAACTTTCAATGAATGCAAGCTCGCGCAATGCAACATGCGATCCCCTACGCAAACTTCTGTGAGGATGCCTTGGAGCGCCTCGGACTTCTCGTCCTCCGTCTCATTCCCTTCGAGTATGCCAGTGATGTAGCTCCCAAAAACGTCCGGATCAATGTTTAAGGCTCGCAATTTGTCGGTGAGCCAGAGTTCGAAATCGCTGTACACAGCCGCCATGCTGACCGCGAAGCCCACCGTACTCGCCTTCGCCTAGGCGGGCTGCCGTCTGCTACACTGGCTGCGTCTCCCTCACATTATCCACATCAAGAAGTGCATTTATTTTTTTTTCTCTGTCGCTTGATAAAGCTACAGATGACTGCAACTGTAAGTATACGCAAGTAATTTTATTTAATAGCTTCAACTAGTTGGTTTGAGGGTGTTCTTTCTCCACCGCCAGAGCAACGCCAGAGAGACGATGCTGTAGTACAAATAGTTTCGGTTTTGTTTTTCGCCACAGGTGTATGTAACGGCGTTTTACGTTTTGTACTCGATTTGCAGCCGCGGTACAACTCTTAGCGTAATTTTGCGCGCCCAGAAAGTTATTCTCATCGCTCCAACAGACTTGTAAAAAAGCCCAACATTATTTAATACAATGTGCGCGGTTATGATAGAGGTTTTTAATTATTGATCAAATTTATAATACAAACCTTTATGACACAAATTAACGTAGTCTCGTTATCCAAAATTTGTATGATCAAAAAGTATGTTCATAATCACAAAAGTGACCTCTGAAGTAAAGGACACACAGTTTCCTTTATTTCTGTCCATTACTTTCGGGTGAAATGTTCGTGATACAAAACTTCATTGATATCGCCGGGGCACAGCATGCATACCACTGATATCGCTTACTTTTCCGCGGGTCATCTCGGGGACCTTCAAAAGCACTGTGGAGCGTGCGTTGCGGCCTTCGATGAAGACAGCGTGTTCACGCCCGGGTTGTTTCACTTAGCACGAATCTTCCAAGAATTTTCTGGTTTATGTTCATCTGGTATCATCCAGCATTGCACATGACAAAGTATTCGCTTCCTCCCGCAACGTAGTTGTACATAACGCATTCTGGACATTATTTATACCGTGTTCGCATCACCCAATATTTCGAATAGACCATAATCGTGTCACCAATATTCCACTGTGCTTACAGCCCGCAATCGTGCATGCATCCCAATGGGCATTGAAACTCCGTCGGACGTCCGCATAAGATCCCGGCGTCCAAGTCCAAGAGCAGTCGTCCTGGAGTCCATGGATATCATTATCGGACTAATTTTTAACATCCACTTTTTATCCTCCTGCGGACGTCCTTAGGTCATTCGTGCTGGACATTTTGCCAATATATGTAGCGAGCCGGACTTTGTTCAAATTTTAGTGACGACCTGCTCCCTTGCTGAGAATTTCTGTGCTTGCAAATGCCAACGTAGAATCCGCCTCGAGTTCATTCAAGCTACGTGGACCACATTTAGTTTTGTTCAATATAGACATCAACGTTTCTCAGCGAAATATCAACCAGTAAATAGACCAAATTCGATCGAATTCTACCCGCCCTTGGGATTCTTTTTTCTTCTGGTGGAGGGCATGCGGGTACCCACGGACGCAGGTTTTTGGACTGGTTTTAAAATACAGCGTGATCGCAAGCTACCAAGCTTGTGTGACCGTCTCATTATTAATCTGTGAAACCGATTGCCTATGCAATGTAAACATAGCTTGCTTTTGTAATCTGTGTTCCATGGGTGCAAGTTGTATTTTCATTGGTACATGTCAATACTGCGTCATCTTTGCGGCAGATATTCTAGAGAAGGCTGTTTACACCAACTGCGCTATTCAGTCGATTATAAATAAAAACGAACATCCCGCAGATATCCCTTAATGGTCCATGGTTTGTCGTATGGATGTCTGACGGACGTTTAGCATTGAAAACACAAACGAATTCTTGCGTCCGTGGAGCATCTGTAGATCCGTTGTAGACATCCGCGAAACACTCGGACTGCCAATTAGTATGCGCCTGGTAGTACAGCGGATGTCCGCCGTACGCCCTTAGGCGATCTGCGGACGTCTTGCGGATGACCAAGATATCCAGAAGCGGTAGTTCAGTGGACGTCCAGTAGAGTTCAAATGCCCATTTTAACCACGACCTTTGGAGTTAATTAAGGCAAAGTTAGTTAAAGTACTCGAAGCCACGACGTTTCATGGGGAGTGGGACGAAAATGGGGAGTGCACGGTAGGGCGAAAATGGAACCAAAATTTATGCTGCCACCATTGATGGTCATCGTCTGCCTCTTAGGCTAACTGTTCTGAAAAGGCGGACTAGTGCTATCCGCCCTAAATGTCAATTTAAAAAAAAAATAGAGAAAAAACAAACACGGTGTATGCGTCACGCCTAATGCGCGAGTACGGGCAATCGCAATACGCTCCGCTGGCTTAAAACTAGGACAATCGGGCAGCAGATTGAGGGTAAGTTTTCTGCATATAATTGCGGTCTTTTAGCATAGCGCGGCGCACATCCGCTTCCGCCGCCTGCGATATGGTAATTAGGGTGCGCCCATGCGCTGCATGCTACACTGAACCACGCGCACATATGGTTCAGAGCGTGCAGTGTTGCAGTGTGCTTGCTGCGTGCTCTAATTAAGCCCAGCTTCGAAACGTCACCTCCATTCAAATGCCATATGATTGTGTTACGTGTTTCTATATGGGGGGGAGGGCGTTTTTACATGCACTATACAGGTATGCTGTTCGCCTGCGCTGAAACCTTAGGTGGCTGAGGACGAGCCTTCCATGTGGACACTGGCTTCGACGTATAGAGTACAGCATGCATGGTAGGAATGTTGGCACCAAACGTACCGGACTGAGTGGTCCTTTACCTGCTAATCCACATCGGCCTCGTTAAATCTGCGCGCCATTTTCCACGGCCTCGTGCGACCGCGTGCGGTGTTCGCATTTCATATATCGCCTTCGTAGGACGACACGAGCGCCAGCCTCACAAAGGGCGGACACGCACAGCATGAAGAAACAGTGTTCTATTAATCTATGCCAGTTGCAGAACTAACTGCTTTAAAATCCAGCGCCACGACAAAAAAAAATTTTGAGATTAAACAGATATGTGCGCTACTTACGAGTAGTAATTGAACATTTCTGACGTCAAGTTCTAACAGAACAGTAAGTATACCCTTAAATCTACTTTATTCCCAATTATTTTTGTTATTATCATTAATCTACAGGTAGCGCAACTCACTCACCAGATATAAAAAACATTTGGGGCTCATTACGAGCCATTTTTGTTTCCTGAAGTGCACGGTTGTTCGAGTTATCTAACTTGTAAATGACGAAACGAAGTCTGAGAGAAGCTCGCGACACTTCCTCGAGCCTCGTGCCAAGCAACCAGCGGCCAGCACTGCGGTAAGCACTCTCGAACATCGCTTGCACGTTTGTGAGGCGAGTGCCTTTGTCTTCAAAGAGAGGCAATGTCGGCGCTATGAAGCTCTGCGTGTTAATGTTTGCGTCAACGTTACTCATTGCTTCTGGTAAGTTGCAAGCAAGTCCTGGCCCGTTTAATCTCGGCACTATAGGAATGTCGTCTTCCAGCCTGAGAAAACCGCTGTTGTTCATCAATGTTTTCTTTTCCTTGTATACATAACGATGCGTTGGCACTGCTGACATCGACAGGGGCAAGCTATGTTTTGCGTGCCCTCATTCACTTGCTGTGACACACACATATATATATATATATATATATATATATATATATATATATATATATATATATATATATATTTGTGGTGAACTCGTCATTGGCAGATTTTATTTTATAACTTAGCTCTTAGAAAGCTTGATGCTCAGTAGTTCCACAGCGGGGTCCTTCCCAATCGCGTCCGTCTAATCTACCGTTTCTGTATCTCTTTACGCTTAGCATTATTTTGTCTGCGGCTGTCCACGACGTTAGCCCAATGCGCTTACTGGTTGCATTGGGACAAAGGAACGACAACACAATAGTGCAAATAATCAAAAGAGCCTTTACTGCACCTTTCATACACCAATGCCAGCTAGCCGAATAGAACACGCCGATGGGCGCGGACGAATGGAGGAAGTCCCACTGACCGCGACAGGACATTGAGCGAATAAATCTGCCTCTCGACCTCGAGAAAACTATACATTTAAAAACAAAAGTGCATTTCTGCAAGTTTATTAACGCGGCAGCGTTAAGGGTCCCGTGTCGCAAGAAATGTATAGTGTCAGCGCCGGCGGAGTTATCCGTGAGCGAAAATTTCCGTATATATTTAGGTATATGCATAATGCCGGCCACGCCTTGCTTTGTTACATATGCGGTATATGCGGGTTATATTGCCACACCATTCTGTCACTAAGGTTCCTCATACCTCGTCTGGCATGCTTCACAAAGTTATTCCTCGGAATTTTGAGAATGACAGCCCTCAAACAAATGTCATGAAACAAAACACCGACAGCGCATGCTTTTAATGTTAAATATTCTGAGTCTTATATATTAAAAATGTGAAACAATAACAGAAACGTGAAAATTATGTCATTCTATTTCTTCTTTTTTTTGCGCGGCTGTTGTGACTTCGGGGTGGAAGCTGCAATGTGCAATACCTCCGGCACCCCTACAGTCCGATACCTCCGGGATCGGCCCACGCAAGAGGCCGCGTTTCTACCAGAAAGCTCGCCTTCGTGCATAGTGTTCGCCGCCAGCGTTTCGCGATAAATATTACGGTTACATAAATTGCAGTTGCCGGGAAGCGTGAGAAGCAGTCAGGGATCTTCAAACGCTATCGCGTTGCACTCTTAAAGAGCCCATCACCAGGTATGGCCATGTTGAGCTGACAAGCGTCGTGCATACAATGGGCGCTAACGATCATGTCCGCTAAGTATACATCGCTACGCGCCGCGGAATATTGCGGAGGCTAGATGGGGCAAGTGCAGACAGTGTCCTTATTGGCGGTGACGCTCGCCTCCTGCAATCATGCTCCCTGGCACTGAAATATGTCTATCTCGGCTAACAATGAACCAATTTGAAAAATTCTTCAGGTAGCACGCTCCCAAGAGGGATCGTAACAACTTCCAGCATGTAAGGAAAATTTGTTATATGGCGTCTTGAGGGGCTCTTTAAAGGCGAAGCTTAATCCAATTATTTTTTCTGTCTCATCATCGTTGAAGTAATCGCGACATTCCATTTTCCCACGCAGGGGCGACACCGGTCGTGGCCAGCAGCTGCGAGAAACGCTTGGTTCCCCCATCTACAATGCTGCTTGAACCTGAAGTGCACGTCAAGAGTGTCGACAAAGGTGGCCGTGCCGAGATGGCCTGCCGTTTCTGGTAGGTTATGTTATCGTATCTCCCCTCTCGACATTGGGGAACTCTACATTAGGGATTAAACGCAAGCGGCCTGCGCCACACCTGTAAAAGCATAAACTCTTCCAAGCTCATAATGGGGCTGAAGTCGTTCGCAGACCATAATATAAAATTCTCTATTCTGAATGTACTGAATATACACTGAGTAAACAAGTATTTACGTGTCAGGAGCGGCCGTTACGCCTGCGTAAGTCGTAATACAGTATGGCCTTTGCAAACCGCAAGAGTCAGGACAGGTGTATTTGCAAAAACCTAAGTAGTGTTCGGGCCATACGCTATACTCACAATGATCGGCTTAATAACTAATACGACGGCCTCAGCAATGGCCTATCGCGAGCCGCACTTGTGATGGCTTGTGCATGCGGGTCCAATCTTAAATATATTGATAATTTTATATCTGCCACCGTTTCCATCGCCCGGCCGGGCCGCTGTATCTTGAAAGCCATCTGCGACGGGTACAGAGTCCGAGGTGCGCTGTGTTCTAAGGGCGTAGTTCGCGTTGATGCGAGCGCCTGCACGAAGGTCGATTCGCTCGCTGCAGCTGCCGCGTTTCCTCGCTGCAGTGTTCTGACAGCGAGTTTCCGCGGTCATCGAGTGAGATGTGTTCATGTTGGCTTGTGCGCGCGTGACACCATGCTTGTTAATTTAGTTATACTCGCGGACAACTTGCTGTGGCTATCAAGGGAAAGCTGCGGAGGCAAAGCGCCCACAAGTGAGAGCGCTTCTGAAAAGAGTCCTGCGTTTTAATCCACGTTAGTTTAGGCTGGGGAAGACAAAACATGAACACCTTATCCGCAACAGTTAAATAAGACAGAACACACCACTGAGTGTAAAGGTTTACTTATTTTGCGGCTCTTCCCTTCCGCGTCCGGGGAAACGCCAAACCGTCGCACGTGGAAGCTGCGTCGATTCAGCGCTGTTCCGAGCAACCAAAAGCCCTGTCAAACGCTGCCGGACTACTTGGCGCGGTAACACATGTGCAGCAGCCCCGCCCCCTATAGCATTCCCTTCATAGCCACAATAAAATCCTCCACAAGTATAGTATGCCTATGTTTAAAAGTTTATACGGCCGATAAAACTACTATGCTTACTTCGTATAGCTGTCCACTAATTTGCTATTGCAATCGATGCTTCGCCTTTCGGGCGAAACTGCGACTTTTATTTACTTAGCTTACGTTTACCTCAGTTGATGCTGCCACTACAGCAAGCCTTCGTGTAATATTCTAACATGTCGCTATCGCTGAAGGACTCTGCGGCGAAACTGTGATACTTTTTTACCAATATCGCACGAACGTCGACCGCACGTCGAATGCATTTCTGCTGTGTTTCGCGCTGCTTTCGAAGAAAGTTGCAAGAGTGTACAATCCCGCCCACTGATCATTACCTCATTGATCCGTCTCTTTGAAACTTCCAGCAGTCCGGCAAGCCTGGAAGTGGTAAGGGAATACATCTACTTAGGGCAGGTATAGTGACCGCGGATCTGGATCATGAGACTGAAATAATCAGAAGAATAAGAATGGGCTGGGGTGCGTTTGGCAGGTATTCTGAGATCATGAACAGCAGGTTGACATTATCCCTCAAGAGAAAAGTGTATAACAGCTGTGTCTTACCAGTACTCACGTACGGGGCAGAAACCTGGAGGCTTACGAAAGGGGTTCTGCTTAAATTGAGGACGACGCAACGAGCTATGGAAAGAAGAATGATAGGTGTAACGTTAAGGGATAAGAGGCAGATTGGGTGAGGGAACAAACGCGAATTAATGACATCTTAGTTGAAATCAAGAAAAAGAAATGGGCATGGGCAGGACATGTAATGAGGAGGGAAGATAACCGATGGTAATTAAGCGTTACGGACTGGATTCCAATGGAAGGGAAGCGTAGCAGGGGGTGGCAGAAAGTTAGGTGGGCGGATGAGATTAAGAACTTTGCAGGGACAACATGGCCACAATTAGTACATGACCGGGGTAGTCGGAGAAGTATGGGAGAGGCCTTTACCCTGCACTGGGCGTAAACAGGCTGCTGCTGCTGTTGATGATGGTAATGACATATCCACTGACCAAAGTTGTTCAATATTTAGCTTGGGCCTGTAGGGATGCATGTGATGGCTGCTTATTGCCGAGAACTCGAGAGCTCACGAGACCCTCGATTGCGCACGCACACACCGCATTTGGCCCAATTCGACATACAGAGTCACGTTCAGCATGAGTGCTCGGGATCGAATATAGGTCCCAAGGTGGTGCCTGAATACGGAAAATAGGTTTAATAAATACCAGTAATTGCAACGGTGTTCAGTTCTCCAATGTTTTCGTATGTCGATCGGCGCCGCCGTTCACTCTTGGGATCCCTTCGACCGCGGGCACCGCGTGTTTTCAGCAACGCGGCTGTGCGTGCCGAACAAACCCACACGCACACATTCTGTGCACGCGCTCGCGTGCACGATCACGCACGCACGCGCGCTCAGACACGTTAACGCCAGCTGCCATGCAAGCTCGGCCGAACACCACAAGAACTATGTAGCTCGGGAGAGCGCACACCACATGCTTGTACACAGCGCACGAGCGCTAACGCACGCCCGTTTGTGCGCGAGCAACGCAATCCAACTGCGTATACGCACTCACTCACGCGCTCATGGCTGCAGTCACGCACGCGTACGTTCTCACAGCGTTGACGCACTGCGTACACGTTCACGCTCTCGTGCTTGCAGCCACGCAAACGTACGTTCTGGCAGCGCAAAAGCGCACGCACGCACGCGTGCGCGCTCACGCTTGCAGTTACGCGCACGTGGGTTCTCACAGCGCAGACGCACGCACTCGTTCACGTGCACGCTCATGCTCGTAGTCACGCAAACGCACGTTCTCGCATTACACACACGCACACGCACAATACATAGTCAACCCAAGCTTTATAAGCGACTGTGTTTTGCATTGTTTCGATTACTTGCAGTCAACATTACGAGTAGTGGCACCAAGGCTTTGCTTTGAGCGCCTGTTGGTCATCATATTCAGTCCACTTTATTATCACTACAAAACGAAGGCCTGTCGCAGCGATCTCCAGTCACCCTTGTCCTATAGATGTGCCACCCGATTCCGCCTACCCAAATGGCCTATAATATCGCGAAGCGATCCGCTCTGTCGATCCACTGTGTTACCTTCAATCTGCTCTATTCATTACACATGACCTCCCCAGTTCCACTTCTTCCTCTAACTTTCAACTATAGAATGTCAGCTGCACCAGGCCGTTTGCTCTATGTCGACCACTCTTCCCTCTTCCTGTTTGATCATTGTTACGACCGGGTGCGGGCGTCATTGTAATATTCACAAGGACAGCATTCAACTTAAGTTCCGAACCAGAATGAGCATTGAAATGTTGGCAAGTGGCATTCCGGCAGCAGGACGACTCCTCTCAAGGGCTCTCCCGCGCCGTCGCTGCGGAACTATATAGTGTTCAGAAGTCTGCATGTTTATCAAACGCTGTTTAAAGGGACACTAAAGGCAAGTATTAAGTCAAGCTAAAGCTATAGATTAGTGCTCGAGAATTTCTACGGCGTCAATATTATCGCGAACAGAGCCTTAATAATCGTGAAATTGAGGTAAATGCAAGACATGGTTAGAGACTCACCCGGGACATTCAAGTACTTGCCCGATGACGAAAGCACTCCTCAGTTAAATTCTGTGCACTAGCACTCAACCACTCGTTCCACAAAACATCCTTGTATTGTATTATAAGACGAAATAAAATGCTACTTGTCCAATTCTGTTTCACTTTTAGAAAAAAGGACTAATTGAAATTTCCCTCGACAACGACGCGGGCGGTCGATAGTTTCGTTTTCGCTCCACTCCGCGCCGCCCACGCTTTCGCGTTTCAGTAGTTAACGCGAAGTGCTACACTGGTTTTGCTGGCTCGCGGAACTCGTACAAACTGCAAGTAGCAGAGAATTAAACTTCCATGCGATGTCGCGGGATCTTCGAACGGTGTGCGCTACTTGACCGAAAAGAAGCTGCAGCGGCGAATCCACCGCTCTGTCGTGGCTCGGTGCCGCCGTCTGTCGGGCGCCGTTTTACTCACCTACGGCAGCGAAGAGCGGTGATGGCGTATGCAACGTCACCACTCTCCCGGTCGGGTGGCGGGAGATTTGAGTTTCGAAAAAGCTATTCGGACCCTTCAGATGCAATTTCCTCGTAAACTGAATCTCTTTTCGGCAAGAAACAAGCGTTACGAGGTTTCTGGAATGGTATTCAAACAGACCACGTCGACTTGCTGTTTGCCTTTAGTGTCCCTTTAATTGACAGCTTTCGTCACGAGGTGCGACGACAAGACGGTTCCCAAGATTCCTATGAGAATTTGCTCAAGAAGGCGTACAACCGCTGCAAGCAGGCCAAGCCAACAGCCACGGAGAGCCGGCTAACTAATTGCCGAAAAGAATTGGTGCTTCATGCCAGCCCAATAAACGAGCCGAAGTGCATCAATTGCGAGATGTGCCACTCTTTCTAGCGAGTCTGCTGTGCCGTTGACCTCTTCCTCGTATCGCAGGGACAATGAGGATTATATGTTCCCGCTGTATTCCTTTCGACGTGGTGCTCGGAGATGTAGGGTGCTCCAGTAATGATGTAGATGGTTGTGCTTCGACTTTCCTGCAACTACGAGTGCCCCTTAACCTGCAAATATGCACGCTGTAATGCACGCACTCACGTAAAAATGTTGCAGAGCGCGAAAGAAAATACAACTGATACCTGTACTGCAGGACCCATAACTGGGCACACGCCCGTACTGCTTATGTTTATTTTTCTTCTTACTTGGCGCTCTTAGCTCGCGGAGAGCGCCACCTGGTGTCCGAGCTGAGGCAGGCATTGGAATGCAAATAAACCTTTTTCTACACCTTGAACTTCCGATCTCCAACTTCTGACCCACAAGCCCTTCATTACGCCTATAATTTTCAGTTTCATCGGTCGTTCCGTAGTACAGTTTCTTCGCAGTTTTTTTTGTTATCACATGATATGGGCTGCAGTGCGGCCCAATATCTTGGTCGTGGTAGAAAGAACAAGCTGTATATAGTTTTCTTTTCAAGGACGTCAGTAAGCTGCCGTGCATATGCGCTCCAACCTATGTTTCTGATATTTTTTCTTTACCCCTGCTACTATATAGGGCGTTATTTATTGCGATAGCAGTCATAAGGAAACACACCAGGCTAACTGTCGCAGTCGTCATCGCCGCGAGGTTCCGTATAGACCTTTTTTGTCCACGCTGTGGCAGGAGTGCATTCATGACCCCAGAAAACTTCCGGTCATGCATTTCTGCCAGTCAAGTTAGCCAACAAAACGGAAGTATTTTGCGCATAGTTTACTGTAGGCACATATTCTTGATGTGTTTAGACACAAAGAAAGTGAGGCAGGTGTCGATCTCATGTATGGGCTCTTTTTGTCGCACTGAACAATAAAATTCATTTGTAGAACATTCCAACTTCACAGCAATACTTATGCCAGCTGGAGGATTCTGTATGGAAGGTTTATTACACACATATATATAGTTCGTTGTTCAGAAAGTCGAATTAAAGAAAACAGTGTTTCACAAGTAAACGCTAAGCTATTGAGGTATAACACCATGTATGTATAAGAACACAAAATTTATAAGGACACTGGAAACCAGAGCGGATTGCTTTACATACTGAAGAGGGTCACATATACACAGGGGGGCACCGGTTAGAGGTCGTGGAGGTTGCACACAAACCACTTTTTACGCATAGAACGCTAGCTAGCTTGAGCTGCAAGTATTCAGACAGGACCTCATTCAGTAGGTATGCCTGGGAGCCTTAGTATGGAACTACTGGGAACTACATCTGTCCATTCCTTAGTTCAAAGACACGGTTGTGCCGCCATCTCAGAAAGGCTTCCTCCCGGTATTCTACCAAGGAAAGTTTGTTGGTGTACCAATAAAAGCAGCACAGGTGGCCGTAAGCTATATATAGTGCCTTAAGCAAATCTATATTTGGATGCAAAAACACCAAATGGCCCATCGAGCGATAAAGCTGGCGTCTGTCCTCTGTAGCAGCGAAACGGCACCTAAACTCTCAAATGTCATTGGCTGCGACGCCATGTCACGACTGCGCCTCGGTGTATTTCCCATTGGCTGCAACGCCACGTCACGAGCTGCGCCTCGATGGAGCAAAGCGGGCGAAAGGGCACACTTGGGGAGGTATTCTGAAAGAGCCCACATATAGCGGTCACGTACATTTCGTCTGCTGCTCAAGTGCTGAATGGCTACAGTTGCTGCGCACGCGCCGCCCAGCCCACCGAATCAGAACTTCAACAGCAGATGAAATGCGCCAGTCCACTATGTGGACTCCTACAGAATACCTCCCCTGCAGCGCGTTAGCGCGCCAGGTGTTGCGTGAGGGGAGAGGGCATCGCCGTGACGCGTCGCCCGATGGGCAGCCCCGTGTCGGTGGCATATGAGGCGTTGGCACCGTTGCTGCTGCTTGCTGGCTCTGGCAGTACGTACCACTATGCATACATTACTCGCGGCGCAAAACTCGAAGGACCGCTCAGCACCGTTCAATTGGACATTAATGCTTTCGCATTCACAAGTCATCACAACTGCTTAGGTATCGTCGGAGTTCTTTTTTTCTGTTAGCTTCGCTTATTGACGCGAAGTATTCTTTGCCTTATTCTTGGTATTTTGCGGTAGGTATATAGGTATAGTTCCGGTCTCGCCTCACATTAAGAAAAAGAAGATCCACTCGTGTGACTGACATGGGAATCGAACCTCTGCCGTCGAGCACAGCAGCCGGGTCCCTCCAAGCACGCGCGCATGCTTATCTCGTTCCAAAGCCAGCCAGCTCTTTGAAATACTCGGCGCGGGCACCCCATGCCACTTCTTTATTTGTGACAGCTCGCGCTTTGGAGCGTCGTATTAGACTGCACTACCTCCGGGACTGACCCACTTTGTCCAGTACTTTCCTCGTAGCACCTTATGTAATACGTAGAGTCTGTGCGACGTTGTGCAGAATTCATAATCGCGCAAGTTAATCAAGTTTTACCGTTTCTTCGCCGATGTACAAACGTGATCGTCGTTTTCAAGTACGCAGCATGAAATAGCCATACGTACAAACGATTGTATAACAGCTACTCGCTGATGACGTAACAATTCATGTGTAGCTGAGGCTTGTCCGTGTACTGCCTATGTAGAACCCAACAATCGCAATTTAGTTGGCTCGCGTCGAACGCCTGGCGTAGAAATCATGACAGTGCCGTCATACGATCGTCTACAACGTGGTTGTCGCAGTGCTGCTGCCATGTATACACACACGTATACGCTCGCGACCCACACACAAGACTACTAGAATATAGAATAGAATTTATTGACAGGAAAGACAGAGAGGTCCACCTGAGCTATTGCGCTCTGGTCTGCCACTCTGCACTGGGGAAGAGGGAAGGGGAGTGAAAGTACTGGGGTGGCTGCTGCTGCTGCTGCTGCTGCTGCTGCTGCTGCTGCTGCTGCTGCTGCTGCTGCTGATGATGATGATGATAGAAGTGATGAGTGCTTATGTATATGAAACAGTTGCCTTGCTAGAGCCGCTCGTTGAGCTTGGTGCCCTGCAGAAACTTCAACAACCCTTTTCTTAGACGCATTGAAGTTGCAGTGTCAGGGACCGAGGATAGCTTCCTACGAAAGTGGTTGCCTGCCAGCGCTGGCTAGGAAACTTTCTAACGTACTTCCACGACTACTAAATTTACAGGAACACGGTGGCCCACCCCGTATCCTTGTGTAGAACCCCCAAAGATGCCAGACAGCGAGGTAACTGCAGAATGCTTCGCATAACATACATTCTCACAGCGCGCGGGATCCGCACATTTGTTGTTGTTGTTGTTGTTGTTGTTGTTGTTGTTTACCTGACTTTGAACCGTTTTGCGTCTTTAAACCAACTGTTTTCTCCGAAGAGATCACTCTTTGTGTCGCTGGCTTCATGATGAAATCTGATCATCTAGGACAAGTTGTATGGTTAATTCTGATAGCCCTATTAGCCAAAGTTAAAATTTTAGCTGGAGACAAGTAGCTTTTGAAACAACTTGAAACAATTAGCCCAGCGCTTGCATTAACAGAGCAACGCCATTAAGCTGTGAGCGGACTCCAGCTGACTCGGCTCTCTTTCCGAGGTAAAGGGCAGGCGCAATGCGTTTCAGGTGGGCGGAGGTTTTTTGTAATTCTGAATTCGTTACTGACTATACTGCGCGTGTAATCTCACGTGTGTAACCTCATCGATCGGAGTCGATGGTACAAATGGGCGAAGGGAAGTCTATTATTATTATTATTATTATTATTATTATTATTATTATTATTATTATTATTATTATTATTATTATTATTATTTGCTTTGAAAACTTATATGCACTTCAGACAAAAAGGAAAGAAAGGAAAGAGGAAAGTATGCGACACAGGTGACCGAAACTCGGAAAACCGTAAATACCGTAAACCGTAAAATTGAAATAAAGAAATGGTAAATTAATGGCGAGAAAAGTGGATGAAAAAAACAACTTGCCACAGGTGGGAAACGATCCCATGTCTTCGCATTACGTGTGCGGTACTCTTATCATTTATTGAATTCAATTAGTCAGTACAAGTAATTTCCCCTATGTTGTCCTTGGTGTCTCTTTGTTGGCTTGTTATGATACGATTGATAAAGGTCGGGCGCCTCGGTTAACCTACTTTGAACTGTTTCTGTTAAAATATTTGCGTATAAGTAAAGTTTCCTTTTATTAGCCCTAGTATTTACGGTTTTCCGAGTTTCGGTCATTTGTGTCGTATGCTTTCCTCTTTCCCTTTCGTCTGAAGTGTATACATGTTTTCGAACCGAATAATAATAATAATAATAATAATAATAATAATAATAATAATAATAATAATAATAATAATAATAATAATAATAATAATAATGATGATGATGATGATGATGATGATGATCTTCGCTCATTTGTACCATAAATTAGGACTGATTAAAATCAAGTCGTTATCGCTCTTGTCCCTGCTCAGTGCTCCGCACACAGGTTGGCGTTGCGCGCAACAGTGCGGCAACACAGCACGCCACTCGTGTAGAGCGCAACGATGTTGCTGAAACATCGTCATGGAAAGAGGAAGCGCTATGACGTCGGCCTGAGGCAACGAGATACTAATTTCAGCGCAAAAAAAAAGAGAAGGTTGCTTAAAGCGAATCGCTTTAATCGCGGCCTCCTCGCCTGTTTTTGTGCCAGGCAATCGGTGGTGGCCAGACTTTCACCGAGGATACACAGGCGCCGATGCAAGTGCCGATTTGAGGCGCACATGCTGTTGGCGCGGGAGCTTTTTTTAGACGTCTGTCGGTTTACGTGCTGTTTGCCGAGCTTCTCCCGACGCACTCACCAGATGTGTGCACGGCTGCGGGAGAGGATGGTGGCACGCAGACGCTTTTCCAAGCCGTGCGCTCGCGCCCCTACAGACCACAGTACGCAGGTGCGACAAATCGGCATTTATGTGCGTGTAGCCACGTACGCTATACCGCTACAAACGTGCTGGTTAACGACTCTGCTCTCTACGTAATTATGCAAATGAAACGAGAAAGGATAAATGTCCGCACTGCAACAAATACGCTTTCGAGGGCATCACCCCTTTAATAAAGCGAGCGGCTTTCTAGAACAGCATTAAGTACAGTTTTTTCCCTAGAACAGTACAAGATTGGAATTCGTTACCGGCATCTGTTTTTTCCTCACAAAATTTTTCTGATGCGTTACATCGTCTACTTACCTGATATGTATGTTTTGTATCCTTGTGCTGCTAATATTGTATAGTTTTATTCTTTTGGTATCCGTGTGCTGCTAATATTGTACAATTTTATTCTTTTGGCTTATTCTTTTGATATATGTGTGCTGCTAACATTGTATAAATTTTATTCTCTTGGTTATGTAACAACGTAAATTCATTCCTGCTTGGGCCAAGCAATGGCCTGCAGTATTCTGAAATAAATAAATAAATAAATTATTCGCTTACATTGACGATCATCGCGTCGACGGTTTCCGCACAATTAATTATTTTACGTATATAATTCTCGAACCGCGCGACGCGCGAACTGTCGCCCCGACGCAATGACAGCGTCGCGAGTGATTTATTTTCACCGCGGCGAGCAGCGACGAAGGCGCCTCGCCCACGGGTCGCCAGTGGTTCCGGCGCCCGATGGAGGGCGACTTCGAGCGCCTCCAGCCCGACGCGCACGACGACCCCGCGCTGGACCGAGTGGCGGTGGCCGCCGACCACGCGCTCACGCTGGCCAACGTGAGCGTGGCTGACGTCGGGTTCTACGTGTGCCACGACAACGAGGAACCGCCCACGCGTTACAGGATGGAGTACCTGCTCGACGGTGCGGCTCTTTCCCGTCCCGATTCGCGGCCGGATTTAGAGGGAAGAACAGTATAGAAGCGCGCCATCTGTTTGGACTGATAGGACATATTCGTTTAGCACTACTATATGTGTTTAAGTTCGGAAGAAATTGGTAGCTTACGGCTACATGGAAGAAACCAGAGAACGAGCACAAAGAGAGACCGGGCTCGGACTAAAGCCCCTCTGTTACTGAGAGCAAGCATTCTGGGCAAGTTGGTAATCAATTGCTTAAATGATATTGCGCGACATAAAAAAAAACGACACGGACGTGAAAGAAGACGACACACCAAGCGCTTGGTGTGTTGCGCTTGGTGTGTCGTCTTCTTTCACGTCCGTGTCGTTTTTTATGTCGCGCAATATCATTTAAACCCCTCTGTTACCTTTCCGGCAGCAAAGTTGCTGGACGCGCTTCCACTAAGGGGCTTTAGCTCGTACAAGGGCAACGGTATGTAGAACGGCAATATTGTTCTGAGGGTTTCTATATGTCGACGATGCGCTAATTCTTTTAAGCACGCCTGCTTTATAAACCTTGACGAACCATGAAGCTGGCTTTATTTAAGCCGCTTTTCTGCAACGAGGGGAAGACACGTTTTATACACAGGAGCTTTCTTCGCATGACTCGCTCCAGTTTTCGTATTTGCGCCTGGTTTTAGACACCGGATGTTCGTGTTGGCTTTTATGACTCTGCGTGTGCATATAGTCTAAGGGAGTCGAGATAGGGACCGCAAATATTCGCCGATAGGAGATGTCGCGCCCACAAGCAACGCAGATTAGCTTTACTCACTCATGGTAAGATTGGTGCAAGCCGCGTGGTTTCCCTTGCACGGTCCATGGCGGCGATTGCTGAAGCGCTGCTGCAGGACAATAAAGCAAGCAGCAGCCTGAGCCACTCCAAAGGGAGGTCAAGCACAAAGTGTTGCCTCAGATACATCGGATTTCCCACAATATCAATTAGACGATAGCGAACAGGTATACAACGTTATGGGTTCTTTCTGACCCATGGATACAAACTGCATGTGAAATGGCACAAGACTTGCCGCGGTAAAGCGGTGGCTATGACATTATGCTGCTGAGCACGAAGTGGCAGGTTCGATATCCGGCTACGCCCGTGGCCTTCCATGCAATGGGGGCAATATGCAGAAAACGCTCTTGTGTACCATGCGTTGGGTGCACGTTAAATTTAACCTCAGTGGGTCAAATTTAACACCAAGCCCTCCCCTGCGGCATTCCTCATACCGTCAGCGTTGCGTTGGGGTGCTAAACCGCATGAATACATGAAACAATGCGCCACAGACATCCTTCATGAAATTCTGCTGTCATGTGTGTGGTTGTTTCCCTAACGCAGCCTTTATTAGCGCGTTAAATAAGGTGTTTGTTACCTCTTTCTCCGCTAGTGTGTATCCACCATTGTGCACAATGAAACGAAAATGAAACGGCGACCCATTTGTTATTCGCGAGAATTTGCATATGCGGTTACGGCCACTAGGCTTAACGCCAGGTCACAGTCAGCGTACATGAAAAGTGCTGAGGCGAGCTTGTAAGGCAAGCGAAACTGAACTGTACGCCGGCATCGTTGGCGAGAACCAGCTCTGAGGCGTAATTAAACTAAAAGGATCGACATAGACATGCGTCGCTCGTTTCAGTTAGGGAAATTGAATCGTCCTTAACACTGACGCCATGTGAGTGATGCCAAGGTCGAAACTCTTCCGATGTTTACTATGTGCAGGGCGCTATCCCAACGAGCAAGCGTGTGCCTATAACGCAGAGCTTTCAATTGATAGTCGGCCTCCGTGGTTGTTCTTCACGGCGTCTATTTCTACGTTAGCCGCATATGGCGCTGTCCATTGCTTTGTGAGTGCGTATCATATTGTAGGTGCGTTATGAGTGACGCGTCCACACGGGGGTTTGGCAGCTCAAAAAAGGAACGTTGAAATGGTGCCAGGCGAGCAACCAATGATGACTGTATCTCGGGGTAAACGAGATGAAGATATTGCTGACATGCGTACGTAGATAAGACGTGGATGGGAACTTGGGCGGCGACACAAGAAACGAGCATTTCATGCCTTCATCAATTTCTACAATCGTGGGGAACGCCAGTGCTCGGGCACACGGTCGTACAGTGGGAACTTTTTCACCGAGTGCTGCAGCAGCGTCCCCCGTACGAGGAACTAATGTGGATGGAATCGCGGATCAAAGTCCAAGGCCTGTGCATTTTTTTTTTCTTCCTGCGGACCACTTTCTGCATCGATTTGCTTCGCGCAGTGCACCGAGCTCGCATATTAGAAAAAGAGAGTATCTGAGAAAGAGGGAGAAAAAAAAAGTTTAAAGGCAGAATGAAGAAGTGTTTATTTGTACCAACCTGCGAGGTCGCTATGCTGTGTCGTATGAGCGCATAGATCATTCGGTGTGAACAAAGCTCCTCTTTGGGGGTCCAAACGTGAAGTTCTTGATTCTTTTTTTTTCTCACCTCTGCATGGTCGGCGTCTGTCCTGTCTCCATGTTTCCAAAATGTCGCCTTCTCGCCGCAGTGGCCGTGCCAAGACAGACTGAGCCGCACACTGGTAAGCAGCATCCAGGGTAATCACTTTCATATTCGCACACGACAACGCGTGTACGTGCCCCTTTCTTGGGTGCTAATACTATATGTTTATGTCTGGGTTTGCACAGCGCGTAATATAAAGCGCTCTATACTGAGCTGTGCCAATAGCCTTTGCTACAAAGCTAAATACAATGCGACGTTCGGGGGAGATACGATTGTATAGTAGCGAAGGGCGCAATAAGGTCGTGAGGCTTTCTTCGCTCATCCGTTTGATGATGATGATGATGATGATGATGATGATGATGATGATGATGATGGCGATTATGATTATTATGATATGTGGTGTTTTACGGCGCAAGGGCCAGGTATGGCCAAAGAGCGCCACAATCCGTTCGAAATAAACACTAAAAACATCCCGCACTTGCACATATACGCTGAAGCTGGTACGTCGGGGAGCAGTGCAGCGATAATCATCCAGCACTCGCACCGGTTGCTTACGCTGTAGATAGTAAATCGGGGAGCACTGTGATGACAATTATAATTGTCAGCTTCAGCAGCAGCAGATACCGTTCTTAGTATTAAAAAGATGTTTCGGTCCCGAAACTGCAAGGCGATTTTCGGAGGCCAGCGGCAAATACAGAGAGCACAGAGCCAAAAGTACCGCCGGTTTCAGCGAAACCTGCGAAATATCAGCGGATAGCAATGAACGAATCATTCCCAATTACGAAAAATAAGAAATAATTATACACGTAAGCCGAATCTCTGACAAACAATTTATTCTGAACCGTGTTCATCAAAGTTCGCTGTTACAACCATAGCGTCCTATAAAGGTTACCATTCTAAACGTCATTACAACATGCGTTACCGTGCCATGGTACGCGTGACTTAGGAGCTCTGAAGGTTGCTTCATACCAAGGCTGACGTGCGAACAAATTGCCTCGCCCAGGGAGTAATGGTGGAGGCGCGAGCAAGGACGAGGCGAGGAGTCAGAAAATATAATTAACGCTTTATTGCACAATGTGACTAGCTGAAAGGACATCCATCGGCAGTAGCGCATGGATGTCATGAGCATGGGCAGGAGCGCAAGCGAGATGACACCATCTTCTCTTGTTGGTTCGGGCCGTGAGGTGCACATTTCTGGGCGTCAACTCGAGCTGGAGCGGCCTCCGCGAGCCCTTCGGCGCGTGCTCATTCCGAGAGCGAGTCGTGTACAGCGCCTGGGGAACGCAGTGGTTATGCTGACGTCTCCAGGTTGCGTACGTGCAAGACTTCACGTTAGTGCCACGTGTGATAGCAGCAAAACACACTTCAGGCCTCAGGCGGGCAAGTTGTCGGTACGGGACGCCATTGTCAAGTGACTCGCCTTTCTGATCAGCCTTGCGCTTTCAGTCGCCTTTCTGCGTATTTCTTGCTTCACTGCACTACCCAGATTTCATGCAAGGAAGTCAGCTTTCGGTAACTCCTTGAACGCTTACGAACGCCCTTTTGCATACTCCTCTCAAAGAAAACTAATCGGGAAGTAAAGTACCGCATGTTTGCGATACAAAAAGCCTTAGGTGAAATGGATGATAACGAATAACAATGAACAACGTTCCGCTCCTTGCTGCTTATGGCGCTCATCTCGCTTCTGTGGTGGTGAAGGCACGCGGTGAATGCCAAATTACGCTCACTACACTTGTCAATAATCGGGCGAGACAGTTTAGTTGACATGGTAGTGAGCACAGTGACAAAGTTTCTCACTTCTCCGTTTCCAGGTGACGAGCAGCAATACAAGAAGTACCTGGAAGAGTTGCAAGAAGGCTACGGTATGATGATTACAGTTTATCCTGCCGCTCATCACTGCGTAGCTCACGGGAAATTGCGCAGTTTGAAGGAGAGACGCAGTGAACATCTTTCTAGAATGCACACGCACACATACACACAAAGTTAGATATACGCCTATATGGCTGCTTGACTACTCTGCGGGCTCCTACCGACGTCCTCTTACAAAAACAACTTGTTATAAATGCCAGCCACTGATTTTTATTTTTCACGTTTGATATTCTGTAAAGCTATGCACGCCTGTTTTCTTTATCACATATTTTCTTGCTCCCTGTTGATCGTAAACGATTGGGTGTGCACCCGTTATTCCCTTTTGTGATTTGGTAAGAGACGAATACATATGTCATGCGGTTCATCCATGGTGATGAATTTTAGTTGTTGCTTGAATGTCTTTCACAGTGCCACAGAGAGGTTTCTTAGCACTGTCTCGCTGCTTGTGGTAGATTTTAGTCTGGGACCCCTTCGAGAACGTTTCTGGCAGAAATAAAACTGTATTGAACGGGATAAATGAACACAAAGTCCAATATTAACTCAGCTTTGAGAGGAAGCTTTAGGGCGGGGTTTCCTGTTTAAATATATGGGAAAGAAGAAATATTTTTCTCGGCAGCCACTGCACCGAATTTGATCAAGTTTCTTGCGTTCGAAAGAAGAAGAATTCAGTGACTGTTGGTAGCGAATTATTTAGTTCGTCAATTTTAATAACGATTGTTGAAAATCGCAAAACTTCAGAAAACGAGCCTATCAAGTTTACAACTCTGTAACTTCGAAACAAAAAACGATATCACAATTCTGTAAATCGCATCTAATAGTACATCAAAAGCGGACAAAGTTGATGCATTATACATAGGTTTCAAATGGTGAACAGATATGTGAGCAGGACTTTTGCAAAACCGTTGTAAACAATGTAACAAATTCATGTAAGACATAAATTGATATCTAGCATTTGTCCGCTTTGAATGCTATAGCGAATGCAGTTCACAAAACTGCGATATCAGTTCTTGGTGCAGAGCTACGAATTCGTAAATTCCGTGCTTCTGTCTTTTCACTTACCACGTTTTGAAAATTGCTGTTCAAAACTCAGGCCCTAAATCGAAATTCCGCTTCCAACAGTCACTAGAATTTAGCTTTCTATCTCAGATGCGACAAAGTTAATTAATATCTGCCCAGTGGTTATCTCATAAAAGCGTTTCTGCGCTTTACTTGTATTTGAATTGGCGGCATCGGAGTTGGGCCCGAGCTAAAAGCTTCCTCTTAAGAAACTGGCAATCGGCAATGCATGTTCTGATTTTCGGCAGGTTGCAAATATCTGCACATCATATAAGTAACTAACAGTAAAATATACGCATAAGCAGTATATGTACGACTAACTCTCAAGCTAGGTGGTCCATTGTGCTGAGAAGAAATTTAGCGGGTTTATTGATCGCACCGACAGTGAGTGAGGCACCCAACACCTAGGCATTGATAAGTAGCGATGCTAGCAAATTCATCTGCATCTTCCCAGATGACGTGAAAATTTGTAAATCTCATGAGTGCTTTCAACGTGTGCCACTTTGAGCAACACGAGGAACCGTGGGAAGTTCCTCATCTGGAATGGTTATGTACTTTTTCACGCCTGCGTGGCTGCATGAAAGCTAACCGGCAGCGTGGCACTGTCGATGTTTGTGTGCCAGAGAAGCTCGACCTCGAGGGCCCTTTGCAACGGTACGGCGTGGTCACGAGCTGGGATGATTGGCAGCCTTGCGACCGATGCGGCGAAGTGGGACTGCGCAAACGCTACGGACGTTGTCAGCTGCGCACCAGCATTAACGCCCTCTACATGCCTCCGGGCGCCCAGGTGAGTTGAAAAGAGAGAGAGAGAGAGAACGCTTTATTATTAGTTCTCCCTTTGTTAAGTGGTACTGATCGGGGAACGAAGTCTTCACCAAGCGTTTGTGATCAAATCATGAGTTCAAGGGGGGTAACGCAGTGGAAACCCTCAGTCCAGGGCGTCCAGGGTCTCGCTGACGGCGCACTCCACCGCGGCGCTGACGAAATCCTCCAGACAGCGTTGCACTACCGGCTGCCTGGGTCATCTACTCGGCGGTGGGCTGGGTGCGAGTTCAGTGGGCGATGAGATAGTTGGTGTAAGATAGCACACCCAGAGAACGTGCGGGTCGTTTCGGAGATCTCAACAATGTCCGCAGGGCGAAGGGTACCTCTTTGAGAAAGATACGATGGAGGTGCATACGTCCGAAGATGAGCAGTGAGTTAGCTTGTGTTTGGCGAATGAGGGCGAGGACACGGTTAACACGATTTGATACATATACAGCGCTCGGCACTTGTACAGTCACATCTCTCTTAAAGAGGTCTACTATGAACAAAATCTTGAGAAGGAGCTTGAATCATTTCATTGTGTTGGTAAGGGGGACGCAAGGGGAAGGAAAGCAAGGATATAATGATGGCGACGACGACGACGATAGTGATGCTGATGTAGGAATTAAAAGAGACGGGAACTTGTGCAATCGAAGAAAGAAACCTTTCCTTAAAAAATATGTAGTTTACATTCTTCTAACCAATTTACAGCAAGAGAGAGAAAGAGCGTCGAAATTCAGGTCACCTGCCCAGTTTCGAACAAAGGTTAGCTGTCCAAATGCTCCGAAAGGAACGCAGCTGACTGCTGACCGGGCGCATAGTGCCCGGTGAGAACACAGTCGTCGTGCTCTAGACAACTGACTGGAACTTGAATGATGGCGTAGCTTTTTCCGTTGTCCAAAAGTAAAAGGAACACGGTACAAGAGGCTCTGAATGCAGATAGTGCATACATGCGCATTTGCGTATCGGCAAGAGAATATTCACTGTCATAACTATACGTTACACCGCGAGAAGTACTTTTAATAGTTTAGTTTTCGATGTTAAGAAGACGGTTAATCTTGCTGAGCAGCAATGCAGCCTTGGCATGTAATGTTTGATATCTGATTCACTACAATATGTACTGGCTAAAGATAACCTGTCCTTGAATTGCACGACAAAGCGACACCCGCCGATGTCGTCTGCATTATTCTGCTTTGTCTTCTTGTAGAAAGCTTATCACAAGCTGGCTCCTCGCTTCGTGAACTAACATCACGATTTTAATTGCTGAGCGCTGTATATAAATCGGTCCTACCCCACATCACGTACAAACTTCGTATGGATTGAGCAATGACAGTCCGCTTGAATTCATATGCGTTGAAGCCAGCAGGCCGATCACGTCGGAGACCAGTAGATCAAAGTAAAGCGTTCCAGAGGTGTCCACAGAAACAGCTACGCATGTGGGTCCTGTGCCAGAATCACACAGTTATCATCAAAAGAATTTGTTCACGGGCTACATAGTGCGTACATTGTTCTTCAAAACTGAGTTTCTGCAGAGCAAACAAGACATAAAGAAACACATACGGATACACACCGCACTTGTATAAGACTACCTTTCTAAGACATGAAAAAACGAAAACAGAAAGAGACGTTGCTGAAGCAACGGACATTAGGAAAGCTGGTGATCGCTGCATCAGCGCCACTAGCGTAAATATTAGCGATAAAGAAAAGCAGCTATAGTTTCTGAGTGTTCGGCTGTGCTGTTTCTTTTTATAACACATCTGTGTGTATAAACGTTAGTTTGACGATTCCAAAATAAAGTAGGTGGAAGGAAGTCAGCGGCCGTCTAAGTCGTTCGTGTCCTTGCACAAACTCAAGTTTCCGAGAACAGCTGCCATCGCCATTTACACACACTAACGAGACTCTTTCGCGTGAGGGCAATCATTGGATAGGAGTGTCCGATCTTTCCGATAAAATGAACTCTTTAAAGGTCTTATACATCAAGTAGGTTGAGTTGTGACGCAACATGCATACTCAGTCTCAAGCGAAGTTCTTGCGCTTGATTCGTGTTCGCAGTTTCCGCTGAACATCACCGTGCCGATGATGGGGCCAAGCTGCAGGTCTGCGCTGCTTCGCCGATACGCCATCTCGCGGCAGCTGTTCGCGTTTCCGGACTTTGTTCAAACCGAATACTGCCAGGAGCCATGCGGTGGGTCGAATTTCTTCGGTGTATGTAGCCCTTTCGCCGTATGGCTGAAGAAGCTGATAGCCTGAAAGGGAGCTCGACAAATGGTTAACGATGCAACAGCTAAACATTTTCGTGTAATTGAAAAGCATTTACTCATTTTTCAGGGGTTGTTATGTTTAGCTACGACAGTAGTGATATACAGCCGCGCACATGGCTTCAGGAAAAATAGGCGTCCCTGTTGCAAGTGTATGTAGAAGTGTACATACATAGATTACCGCTATTAAAACGGCTTGCAGAAAAAGTCAGCTTAAAGCGTAAGCGTCAAGCGATCAAAAAAACCTCACTTCCTCCACAGCAAACAAAAAAAAAAGGTGGGGGGGATCGCGAAAGAAAGGGAAAAGAAGCATAGGGAGTCATTACAAAGAATAGTAAACTGGACGAGTCGGTACTCGTTCATGTTTTAAGGGTAACACTATAATTGACGGGACGAAAGAAAAAGACACATTATGACGGACAAAGTATAACTTTCAGCTGACATATTTTATTAGGTAAAGGTTTATATATGTTATATGCTGACCCACGACTCACTATAACAGCAGGCAAAATAAAAAAAGGACAAATATAATTGGTGAAGCGCGCACTGCGATAGCCGCGAAGCGAAAGAAAGATGCAGGACTTTTTCGTTGTCATCGAATATCTAAAATAGCTAATTGACAGTACAAAAGGGTTATCGGTGGCTGGCGCATGCACATATTTAGACTGATTTTATTTCTTCTATATTTTTTTTCTGATATATAAAATACAAAGCTTGCACAGAAACATCAGTCTAAATGTGTGAGCCAGTCGTCGATGAACCTTTTGGACTGTGAATTAGTGTTTTCAGATCTTTGATTAAAACGAAACAGTGCGGTTGGTTTCTTTATTCCGCTTCGTCGCTATCGCAGTGCACTCTATACCAATCACGTTTGTTATTTTCTTCTTTTTGCTCTTTTGGTTCCTGTTATAAGTAACTCGTGCAGTTAGCATGTGACATAGATAAACGTATATCTAATAAAATCTGTCACTTGAAAGTCAGAGCTATGTCGGTCGTATTGTGTCTTTCTTTCGTTCCGTGTCAGATGTAGTCATATACCCTTAAAACAAAGCAAGCCAGAACACTTCTTCATTAAAAATAGTCAAATTGCGTACGCAAATACTTTTATAGGAAAAATATTTTATGGGAGGTAGACTTGTAGACTAATTAGCACGTTTGTATCGGAAGGGCTTGGAGCCATTAGACTAAGTGTGACCACGACGTTTACTGTGAAAAGAGCAGGGGGAACAATATTTCAACGGGTCGTACAATGAAGTTTTACGTGAAAACTTGAGAAAAATAACGAATTAGTTGCATCACTTCAGTGCAACGGCGAACGTTTCGGAATAGCGAAGATGCTTCCACGACAAAGAACATTGTCACAAACCAGTGCTCAGTCACTGACAAACAATGGAGCAGACATCAATCCATGCGTGAAAACTATAGTTGTATATGTCTATAAATAAGGGAAACGTTCGAGTTTAACTTCTCGCAAGGCAGATTTGCGCAGAAGCCATGGTTATATTGATCTTTCCCCGTTTTATTTTCCTTCTGGCATAGAAAGATGACTGCATAGCTGCGCAGTCGATTATTTCGGCCCTTGCGAGATCGCAAGACTAGGTAGAATTATCAGAAAGTCGAATTAACCAATAGCCACAAAATGAAGAAAATAACATTTTTTTTATTTCTTAATGTAGTCTGTCATTGTTGACAGGCTACGTCAATACAGCATTACGATAACTCTACATAGTGTCGTCAGCCAGTGGCCCACAAATCGGAACAGTGATCGTCGGCGGTGACAAAATTCTCAAGAAAGACGTCGCCCAGGGCAGAGAGAAAGTTGTCATCACTGCGGTACAAGCTTCCGCCGTTACCGTCTTTGCCTAGAGAAACAGCAGTACCGTCTGTTGAATTTCTTGTGTTTTCAAGCTTTTAGTCATCCCTGCTTGCGTGAGGGGGTGCCGGTGGGGTTGGGATCAGCCGAAGCGGCATGTTGTCGTGTTCAAACTAAACGAGCTTCCTTCCGTATCAATTTATGGATTCTTGCCGGAACTTTCCACTGCGTTCGAATTAAGCGACAAGTCGAGTTAACCGGGTTGAAGTTAGTAGGAGTCGACTGCATTTAGTTTTTGAATGGTTCCAGACGAAGAATTCCAGGCGAAGCACACCATGTCACCGACCAACAAGTCTTTCTTCGGTCAGATGAGCATTGAGAAGGCCGAAGACGAGGAGACTGCCGAACTGGATGTCGCCGAGTTCAAAAGAGTTGAGCGGCCTGGAACGAACATCAAGCTCATCTGTCCTGGGTAGGCACAGTGTATACGCTTCGTATGCATCGCTTTCTTTGTAAAAGAAGCATGAAACATGCTTACCATTCGCGTAAGTGTTCGCGTGCCCTTCAGGAACCATGCAAGCACTTGCGATGGCAGCTTAGTGCATCTAAATGAAGAATATTGCTGGCTGTCCATTGTCGGCGGTGCGAATTACTGTAGGATTTTTTTTTGTTGAAAACAATGCCGTTTAAAAAACTTGTTTCCACTGCACAAGTGGAACATATCCACCGTGCACCGATCGGCCAAGAATTGGGCAGTTAGCGCAAAGTGATCAAGCAATTTTAGAACATAATAACTGTCGTACTGGGGAAACACGTGTTATTGCACGGTTCTCATAGTGAAACGGTCATCATATTGTATTGAATAAAAAAGTATATGTTATAAAAATAATAATAACAACAAATTTACTCTTTCTTTGGGGGGGGGGGGGGGAGGCGGAGGTGAAGCAGGCGATGTGAGTCACGAACAAAGCCTTGCATTCCATTGCAAACATTCCGGTGGCTGTATACCTCAATGCGGAAGCTCCAAAGGAAAGCATGGCGGGAACATTCATGCCGGGGCCCAGCTTGTTCATGGGGACCTCGAGAAATCTTATTCGTGAGGAAAATCGCCGGCAAGCAAGCGGAAAGTGGTCAATTGTTTCCGGTTTACCGCAATGTATACACGAAAGAGATACCGCCAAGCCAGACCTGTGCAAGTATACATTTACTGTTGGACAAATGAAAACGAAGAAAGTGCAAGTGAAAAGGAGCCAATTGATGTAATGCTTGCAAACGCTTCGAGCCTCTGTGCGTTGTAAGAGATGGCAAGTCGGTGGGAACAGCTACTGATGAAAGCTACAGCCGAGAATCCTGCTAGATAGATAGGAATAAAATCAGGAAGTCTCATCTAAAAGGGCCAATCCAGATAAGGAGAAAAAAGCTACTACACCGGCTTTTTTCATTACTCTGTAAGGCATGTCACTATTATAGCGTTCGTCTGAAGATGTCTCAAGAAGTGATAACCCGACAAGTCATAGAGAATTCATGAGAAAATTGGCATTGTTTGGTAAGACATTATCAAAAATAATTTCAATGGGAGTCAGTAACATCGAAGTCTGGTACTGCATTTTTTTTTCTTTTTTGCATTCAAAGGCTCGAGTGACGCCTGCTCAAAAATCATTAACCCGCCGTGGTTGCTTAGTGGGTATAGCGTTGGGCTGCTAACTGGGCTGCTAGTTGGGCTGCTAGTTGGGCTGCAAAGGGGTCTTTGAACGCTATCACATTCCACTCTTAAAGGCGAAGCTTAAGCGTCCTCCAAATGTTTTCATTTCTCTTTTGCGGGTTTACGCGTCTTTATGGCGAAAGGTGGCCATATTATTCACATTTGCACTAGTAAAGGTACCCCCCCCCTCATTTGCATAGAAAAGTTACCTTGGGTTGGGCACCCCCCGAAAAAAAAATTATGGGTGCTTGTCTGGCGTAAAGATTAATGCTACGACGGCAAGGAATAGAGCTTATTAAGTAATATATTAAATCAGCAAGCCGGCGCACTTCGTTCCTCGTCAGCGCTTCTTTGTGCCTGCGGATGACGCGCTGGCTTCGCTTCGTTTGACTTCGTTCTTTTGTCTTTCACGCGCCGACAGCGCGCCTTGCAGGACGTAGGCGCCGGACAGACAAGCGCGGCGGTATACAGTGGCGGCGGCGGCGGTGAACGACTCTTTTGGAACGCCGCCTGTAAGCATGCAACGCCGCCCCGCTTGTCACAGTGACGTCAGCCGCAAGCTGGCTGCGCGTTTCAACTTCCTTCTCTTCTGCTGCGTCCACAAGACCGATGCCGAAGGCGCTCAACGTGGCGGTGTATACGTTGGGGAGCCTTGATGCACGCGCACGTTCAACGCGCGCAGACGCGCGTGCGTATATGAATGCTCCCTATGTGGGCGCGTCGGAGAGAGAAGCGATTCACCTACCGACACAGCCTTATAACGAAAAATTCAAATTAATTTAGCGGCTGTTTACACGTCGCGAAGCCCATACACGGGCCACGAGAAGCGCTGGAAGTGGGAGGCTCCGGAATAATTTCAATCACGTGGGGTTCTTTAACACGCACCTATACGCCTAAGCGCGCGAGCTTTTTTTTTTCCCCTGGTATTCTGCCTCCCCCTCCATCGCGGAATGCGGCCGCCATGGCCGCGACTCGAACCTACAACCTCACGCTCAGCCGCGCAGAACGCCATAGTCACTGAGTCATTGCGGTGGGTCGCCTTTGAATGAATGGACGAAGTAATCTCTCAATCAGCTTATAACCTGAGCTGCAAAATTGTCCTTTGCTTTTACGTTTTAATGTACGGGAAGCTTTCTCGGAAGATGCGCGTCCACGTGATGAATTAATGAAACATCGATGAATGCTAGCACTAGTGTACGTATAGATCTTGCCGTCGAATCAAATTCTCATCGCCACTGCACCAGTTGCAAGTGCTTATTAGAAGCTGCAGTAAAATTAAGTAAGCGTCAAGAACAGTGAGTTATGACTACATGGCTTAGTCGCGTAGGTCCATACGTGTGCGTGTCCATACGTCTTTCGCGTGTGGAAATCTGCGTGACTGTTCTTGCAGTGCTTTCTGTGCTTTCCCTTGATTCCACTTATTTATTCTGTGATGAAAAGCCTAAAGGTGCATGCGAACATTTCTTTTCAATTCATTAAAAAAACAAGTACTGCGAGAACAATAACGTGTCTAGCAGAATCTACAGTTGGGTGAGCTGGTGAGTGATCCTCATAAGTGGCAGCAACACACACACACAAAAAAAAAACGTAAAAACATACGTGTCATTCTTTTTTGTACTACTTCACTGCTATTTATGCTATTCTTACACGCGAAACTGTTTCAGCCAGGTGACCGTGAAGGGGAAGCAACGACCACTAAGACGACAGACGGAACATCAAAGGGGAAGGCAACATAGCACGAGTCTGTGGAGAACTACTGGGAACAATAAGGAACATTACAGGTTCAGAGTAGACTGGACCTGTACGGCTTCTGTAAAATGACCGCGTGTGTAATAACGCATGCCTCTCGCGAGCTATGGCCCCGGCCTGGCTGTATTCATAATGAATTACCTGCCAGGGCTATACCAACACAGCTCATTGGCTGTTGGCGTGCTCCCGCATTCAATATTTACATACCGCAGGTCAAGCTTTCTTTCCTCTCAAATCAACACCAGTCCTGGCGCAAATGGATCAGCCTCCTTGAGAACTTGTACGAACATAGTGGAGGGAGGAGGAAAGAGAAAAGCATAAGGCAGGGAGGCTAACCAGAATAACGTCCGGTTGGCTACGCTACACCGGGGAATGGGAAAGGGGAAAACAAAGATCATCGGGAGAGAGAGGAGGGAAGGAAATTGAGGTGAGTTCGCTGAGGCGTGTGGTCTTACAGAAATTTCAACATAGTAAATCATTCTGGTCCGGTACATAAGACGATATGTGCTTCACCAATATGTGACTCCGAACCTCGAACGAAAATAAACGCCTACCACTCTCTATCTCGAACCCACGTTCGCGCTTTCGCAGCGTGTCGGGCCCCGGCGTGGCGGTGACGTGGTTCCACAACGGCTCCAAGCTTCGCCCCACGTGGAGCCGGGTGTCTCTGAGCGCTGCGAGCCAGGAGGTGTTGTTCAAGCCACTCAAGGAACGCGACGCGGGCATCTACGAGTGCACGGTCATGGGCGTCAAGATGGGGCACCTCGAATTGTACGGTACGACGCCATGCGACGCACCCGTGTGCTGCAGTGAAGCGTGCTCTGGCGCGCGAATCTGTCGTCAGCTGCGGTGCGACATGCATACGGGGGAATGGATCGCGCGCCGAAACGCAGGGGACGCGCGAAAACGATAAGTTAAATACAAACGAAAGACGACCTCCCCGTCTTGTACATACTATAATTACCATCCTTGGAGAATTTCAGAGGTGGTTAGCATCTCCTATAGACTCCAAGTGCGATCTGCGTTGGAAGCAACATATAACAATAAGAGTTAATTGTGGTGTGGAATTACTGCACAATTTGGATGCGTTTGTTTAGTAATGGATCACTATGTGCGCGCGCCGTCATTTGCTCGCTCACTCCGACGGGTATAATTGACTCGTGACGTGCCATTTCGACATATTATGCACTCGATCTTGGACAAAAACATCTAAAAATGTTCTCAATTTAGACGTTTAAAGTACGCTTACCAAAATCGCTTCAGTGAGTACCCAGAGAGAGACATGGAGTGAGACACGGAGCGAGACACGGAGTGCACTGTCATCGCAGATAAAATATATACTGCAGAATAGTCCAGCTTTCCAGGCGATTTACGTACACCTATACGTTATCTTTTGGGGAAAAAAATAATCTATTCACGTCCTTGTTTAGTCGAAAACGTCCTACATGTTCACAAGACCTTTTTTATGTTTTATGGATCGAGCTGTATTGTTTAGCTTTGCTATATATTCGCCACGAGAAAGATGGTCAAGCGAATATGAAAATCGGTTTCTTCGCCTGCCATGGACAGCATGCATTTTATCGCGGCTTTGCTTACTGCAGATATGTATACTTGGCACAGTTGCTTGAGTCAACACCGTTTAATATTTTTTTTTTTTTACATACAGTGCTCCGTAAAAAAAAACATATTTTTAGCGACAGCGCTACATAATGCAGAAAAGTTTATATATATAGCTGTGTCCCTGCGCGAAAACAAAAGGAACATTCATCCCGACAACGTGCAGTGCGGCGAGAGCGCTGCAGATGCGACAGTGTTTTATGAATAGCCACCGCCACATGAGCAGTGAACGAAAGAATAGGAGATGTGCAGTGAAGAAACTGTGGAGATATAGTTGTGTACACTTATTGTGCTCTTACGATTGATAAGCGAGAGTACGTGGTTACTTTTGCCATGCTAATGATGTTCTTTTTTAACACATTGCGCCTCGTCTATTTCGCTCTGAATTTGTGTATTTCTTAGTAAATTCTTAAAGTGCTCCTGACGAAATCCCCCTCTTTGTTTCGCATATATAATTATTGTGCTCGTTATTTTTCTGTGGCACTTACAGTGAGGAAGGCAAAAGAAATAAGAGGTCAGTAATTGTTCTGTTCTTTCTCTCGTTTTCTTTTTTAACTACCGTGGGCGCTTGGGGCATTCACTTGCACGGCAGAAGCACAAAGCTATTATGTTCGGCCTAATTGCTGATAATTATCGGGCTCACTGTTGTGACGCTCTTGCCTCCCCAATTCAGGCAGCGTAGTGGCGAGGGGAACGAAATGGAAGAAATATTTCACCGTGTGTGTGTGCGCGTGCGCCTGCTACAGGGAACAAGGAAGTAATTATGTTCTCCGAGAATTTTACAACCACCAGCTGGTTCGCATAGACTGAAATGCGTACAGCACCTGCTCTAAATATGGCTTCCCAAAGCGCACTTTTGAGGTGCACACACACACACACGAACTCTTCGACGGGTAGCCATAGTAGCCATAGCTTCGTTTGTGTTGTTCGCGTTCTTATGCATATGCACTGTAAATAATAATAAGGGTGTAAATGTGACTATAACTCACATTCTTACACCCAAGAAGTGCGTAAGGGTGGGAGTTATAGTTACATTTACACCCTTCTTCACTTTTAAGAGTGTAAGCTGTCACAATGTGGATGCGAGTAAGACTGACAGTGCAGTAACGGAACCGCACACATGAAACCTTGCGCTCATACACAGAAAGCCTCGTTTGACATCGGCGATGCCGCAGCTGGCGAATACAGGAGCTTACACCCTCGATGGCAATGCAACATCCAGTGCAATATAATGCAGGGGTTCTTTGCGTAAGAATTCACGCTCGTGCCTTCAAGGCAGTGTCGTTCGTTATTGGGAAACACGTAAAGTGGACGTAATTCGACGTCAGAGAGGACAGTTTCGCAGTAAAAGAATACGAGAGGGAAACGTGACGTTCATTCCTGCGCGCGCTGCATGTATACAGCAGGCTTTATCACTATGGGAACGTGGCGGCATATACCACGTATGGATTTGTTTAAACTTCCCCCTTTTGGCTCCGAACAGCCCTGTTGGTTTCTTATATTAACCCAACATGTAAATGTAAATTCGCCGAATGCATTGAGATTCATCCTCCAATTTCCACCATGGCACTCTTTTCATAACATTAGAAAGTTGTCAAATATCATCCACTTTCGGTGACAACTTATAGATTTGGGTTGGGAAATAAACCGCTGTTCCAGCTCAGATAGAATTTGTACAGATGCTGCAGGGGCAATTACGCTCGCTCACTTCCGCGACGGTACCGCTGATGCGAATTTACTTCAATATCGGCGTCTCTTGGAAACCATGTTTCGGAGCAGCGGAGGCACAGAGTGCAGGCGCAGTGCAGGTTTTGTGGGCCGAGCTCGTATTTAATTTCTGGGTTGTAATCGACTTCTCATATACGGTGGAATTAAACTTGCAGCTATATAAGGGTGGGTCCAGCTCAGGCAGTACACGGGAAGTCGGAGATATTTCTTGGAGATGGCAATATGCCCAGCAATGGTCTTAAATAGGCAGATGATGTTGGTGAGCGAGTGACTTTTTCTTTTTTTTTTCTGTTGCTTCCATCGACTTCACCTCGAAGTGCTGGGCATGTCCGACGCCTCCTGGTTCACGCTCGTCACCGTACTGGCAAACTTCTGCGCATACCTAGCCGTCGTGTCCGCCAACTGGAACCAGCACTACAAGAGACTCGAGATACAGGATTACCTGGCCACGAAGAGGGCCGAGAGGCAGCAGGTCTCGTGAATGGAAACAGACGTCCAGGCGTGCATTGTCGACTAAGCTCCTGTTCCCCTCACCGAGGACTGGACGGAGAATTAAAGACGAATTGAATGATATCTGCGGTACGTTTTTGTATGGTCACACGGGCAGAAAGTAGCGGCGTTCTAAACGCGAACTATCAGTACACATGAACGACGAATGTATGTAATACCCCCCCCCCCTCCCCACTTCCACTTCGCTTCTCAGGAGTCCACAATAAATCACCATTCATCGTCAGCGATTCGCAACGGCAACCAGTAGACAAAGACGGCCTATCTGATATTTCATGAATGAATTCTTGTATTCAGAAAAGGGAGGACCGAAGGGTGCCGGCCCCTTGGAGTAGTATAGGAGAGGCTATTGCCCTCCTGTGGGCACAACCAGGCTGCTGCTGCTTCTGCTGATGATGATGGTGGGTGCCGGTGGGGAAGGAGGGAGATACGAAGGAGAAGTAGACACCCACTAAATCGCGCGAGCCAGGCCGCTAGCAACGCCGAAGTAAGTGAACGTTACTAGGTGATCGAGGTTTTCAAAAATTTCGTTCCGTAAAGCTTCCATACGGCCACGTAGAAAAAATATTGCTGTCGTCTGTATAAATATTGAAAATGGGACAGCGTAAAATGAGACGCTGCAAGTTGGCTTCGCATACGGATTTCATATCTTCGGGGAGTGCTTTTTGCATACATCTTTGCCCCATCCCCTCCTCCTCTTTCTCCCACCGCCACACACAAGCACACAGTCAGAGAGACAAAAATAAAACAATGTGGCCTCGGTCTGTGTGTCCTATGAATGCGCAAATAATGAAAATAAAGAAAGTCACACTTTCGCACATTGTTTAATGCAAAAATTGATATATACAAAATATTCAAACACTGTAAACGGTATAACAATTACATTCGCTGCTATCCACGGTTGAGGCAGGCGTCTTTTTCTTTTTCCTGCCTCAGGCCTGCATTGCACAATACAAAGGCGGGTAATAAAAGAATGAAAAAAAAAGAGTAGGGGCAAGAAAAAAAATTTCATGCTTGGCACAGAGTTCGTTTTAGCTGTTGCACACTTCCCACATTTCTTGCACGAGTGATCCGCGAGGTATGACAAAACGTCAATTCCTTGCGGGCGCGTTTGTTACTGCTTTCCAGTCGCCAGTTCACATAATGGGGTGAAAAAGAATAACAGCAAGGGGCCCGAGGAAGTACACGACAATGCATTTGTGCGAGAGCCCCGGCCACGAAGCCACCCTTTGTTCTGTGCGACACGTTTTCTCCAACACCCGGCGGAACAATTCGTCACGAGCGAAAGTGGCAAGCCGCTACTACGGCGTCTCGACCCAAGTAAGAAGGCTACGCGATACAGGTCTTTCGTTTTTCTTGCCGTCTTCACGCGTTAGCACACACTTTCTGCCCGATAACGTGTCTAAACAATCGATGTCACAACACGGCACAACGTGCGTCATACGGCTAAAGCAACACGGCGGCACAGAGTTTTACAGAGCGTGATGCTACAGAGCTGTCCGGCACTGCGATCGTTCAACCACCGTTCGAATGACGTAATGCAGCCCCGAGCGTAAAAGTACCGCGTTTATTTGAATTTAAGGAGAAACAATAAATCAGTTTGGGTTGAAAAAACTATCATTAAAATTGTTCTGTTTCGTTAATTTCGCTGTAGGAGGTTGATTACTAAGAGATAAAATGAAGGCCCAACTTCAATGCCGGTACGTCAGCATGACGTCATGTGCTTAGTATTTTCCTTATCGAGCGCTGTGGCGCTGTAAGTGTAATCGAAGTTCAGTCTTTGGCTCCTTTGCAATACAATGTAGTCCATCTTTACCGATGAACAAAAACTTAATACTATGCCCAAGCAGAGAGATGGTATACTTAAATGATGGCTCCAGGCCTATATGGGGGAGTGGGTAAAGGGAAGGGTGCAGGCGCCGTCAAAATGCACGTCACACTCAGCTGGCGTGGGAAATTCAAGGCGGCGTTACCCCCCGTCCTTAGGTTTTGCGTCTTTACTGGCTTATCACGCCTCCTATCAAGGCGAGAGTGGCTGTTATAGTATTGTAGAAAAGTGATTTACTAATACAACTCAACTTGATTTTCGATTGAGTGTCCCTTTGATGGTTTGTCTTTTCCGCGCTCATGTCATGATAATGGACCAAAGTGAGAAATCGCACTTAGATACGAAGCGAATAAAACAGCATTAACACTACTTTTTTTTCTCAAAAGGATACAATTAGTGGAGTGCTTAGATTCGAAGAACTACAGTAATACCTTTGTTAAGACTGGCAAATGACAGTAACGCGGTCGTACTCCTGTTGTACTGCTAATGTAGCAACACTTTCAACCACCAGTGTGCCTCATTCCATTGTCGTTTTGGAGGAACAGAGCTACAAGGTGATGCAAAGTGCATTTCGAAGTAATAAAATTGTGGGGTTTAACGTCCCAAAACTGCACGGTGGGCTGCAAAGGTCGCCGTTAGTTGAGGGTTCCGCATTAATTTTGACCACCTGGGATTCGTCGTAATTTTGGTAACAGCGCAAAAGCAACATTGACCTTGCTTGCTACCCAGGAATCTATGACGTGCTCCTAAATCGAAGCACACAAACGTTACTGCATTGTGACCTTATCGAAATGCGGCCGCCACGACCGGGACTCGTACTCGCGTCCTCATGCCCAACAGCAGAACGCCATGTATGGGCTGCATGATCCTCCGCGGAGGGCTCGAAGCTAATAGCGACGACGTTTAGGAACAAAATAAGGCACTAGGAAAGTTCACTACTGTCTCAAGAAATTTCACTGCCAGATTACTGTCCAATATTTTTTTTTCTGTATTTTAGAAGTTATCCTGTGCTAGGCAGAGAGAGTTGCCGCAACTTCACTTGACACGGTCAGCAGCAGAAGAGACATGATGTCCAAAATTCAGAGAGGCAATTGCAAACAAAAGCGTCAATCCGTACGACGTTTCTTTTTTTTTTTCCGACTTGATCGAACCTCTGCACTTTGAAGATGGATGAGGGCGTGAAAAGGTTGGTTTAGCTTTGTTGATATTTAAGAATAAGCTGTAACAATAATTGTGAATTAGTATTAAAATGATCATTCACAACTAACATTCAGCCGTTAACGGCGTTAACGGCAATTTTCGCTTTCGCCAACTCATTGACCGTGAATGATAGTAATGTCGAGTAAAAATTACGCTAAACTGCACTTGAAGTAACGCTAAATCTGCCAACCCGACAGGGGTACTGTTTTACATCAAGTTTTGAATCTCTTGCAGGATAACGTTCGCACGACTATGTCACATTGACATTGCTGTCTGCTTCTCGTGGTGTGTTCCTGTTCCTATAAGTAGCACCGAAAAGAGAGAGAGAGAGAATCCTGTGAGTCAGGTTTGAAACTAGAAGAGGGAGTATTTTTTGCACACTGCCACTACTGGGGCTTAAACTCAGGACTATGAATGTGGTTGTGACCTGTCATGCTTGGGTTGGGCTAACTTCGAATAAAATAGAATAGTATCGTTTCGAATCGAAGCTTGATATGCGATTCCTTCACATATTTGGCTATAGCCATATAGTTAGGGCCACTATTTTGGAGCGTACTAGTTGGTAAAAGTAATTCTGCCTGTGGTACGTGGCTAAAAACTTCAGATACTCCGCTAATTATCGTATTCTCTCTCTCTCTCTTTCGCCCTCTCTTTTTGTTCAATACGTAATCTATCTTAAGGGCAAATATTTGCACAGGTATTCTGAGAGTCATTTCGACAATGCATCCAGATTTATTATCTCGGCTGAACAGTTTGCGTCTCTTGGTCAAGCAAACCATATTCGGCTCACTAACAACGCATGATGTTGTAGTTCTAAAACAGGAACAGTCACTTTCAAGGCTATATTACTGTAATATCAACCTATACTTAATGTACACATGGCTATATGACACGGCTTTTCTTATATTAGTGTCATGGTGATATTAACATAGATTGCGAGCAATCTGAATTTTCGCATACAGATTGGCTCCCAGGTGAAGTGACTTGGAAACTTTTGTTGTTGCCTCAGAACATGGCTCGTACCCTCTTGCAAATTACGTTGCGAGTATTGAGACACAAAATTTCATTTTTCAGCCTTTTGTTTCTTTTCATCCTTGCCTCATATTTTTTTTTAAAAAGGCGCAAAAATATATATTAGACGTTCTGTACAATACTGTAACGCGACATTTTTTAACATTTGGTTCATATTCCACTTGGGCATTAGCGCATCAGGTGGTTTGTTGTTTAGACTGTACTATCTTCGGGATCATCCCACATTTTTGGCTGTACGATATTTTGAATCGGCCCATATTTTTCGTTTGGTAAACTCACACTTCAGGTTCCGTATTTAGGCACGTCGAGTTTGGACGCGCACATCCACGTGTCATTTTGGCCCTTTTGCGCTAAATGCACATTATTACTACTCCGCACATACGTCACGCTAACCTGCTGCATCTATTTCGTCCCAAGCTTCATTTTGGCGTGTTTCGTAGTGGTGGTGGTTGTTGTCGTCGTCGTCCTACGTGCACTAGAAGGCCTCAAATTTTTTAACTTGACGAGACAAAAGTAGTCAGATACATAGTTCCCACAAACCCCCAAATCAATCTGAAGTCTCCAACAAAGACCTTGTCTTCGAAAGGAACATTTGCCATACGAAGTTTACAATGAACTGAACAGTAATTGTCATACCTGCCAGACTATCTAATTAAAGTTAATACACAATGCTGCAAGGACGCTCAAAGCCAAGCACCCTTTATCATTTCCACGGTGGTTGAACTTCCATGCTGGAGCTGTGAGTATATATATATATCAGTAGACTACCCATGAGAACTAGTATTTCCCATCTAATAATTTTCCTTCAGTGACTTTATATAGAACTATAAACACATTACACCTTCACAAAGTTCACACTAAAAGGACACTAAAGGCAAATCTAAATCAGGCATGACCAATCATCAGTTTGTTTGCCAGCATAGTAAAATCACAGTATCACGGCCAAAATTATGATGCATGATGTGACATTGCACGGTTGACACTGCATGGTGTACAAGATTTCACAATATTCTTGGGATTTTGAACCTGCATTGTTGCAAGATGGAAAAAATAAAAGCCCCCCCCCCCCTCCCCCACAAGGTTTCCGGTACGTTTTAAAACACATTCATAGTATAGACTTAACTAGCATCTGTCAGTTGCTGCCAAGGTTTCTTGTGTCATACAATGCTGCTTCAGGAATTTAAAGTTAGCCCTATCATTTGTTGTTCATTTTCACGGTTTATTGGCTTACCAAACTTCTGCTCTTGGTGAAACCAACATGTTGGCTGTTTCTGAAAATATAGCAATCAATCTTGACTTTTCTGCCTTGAGTGTCTCTTTAATGCGGTGGTTAGAGCCAACACAACTTTACCACTACTATGAAACTAACATATGAAGACTGAGCCCACGCTACCACTGAAATTTACAAAAGAATACAAAACAACAATTGTTGCATGACACAGTAACGATACAAGTACCAAGAAAGCACTATAGGTGAAATTATGAGCTGCAATCTTAGAACCATTTGCTAGCTGCCTGCCAGGAAAAATACCATCAACAGTTGGCAGTACTAAGAAAGGAACTGAAATCTGTGGCACTAACCAGGAAACGCCACTGCTATTCTAAAGATCTAGAGATCTAATGGCTGCTCTATAAGTTCCTTAAAAATTGCAATATGTAAAGTCTCATGAGGGCACCGTCAATGCACTACATTAAAGTAGCAGCTTCATAAATCTACAATGCTTACAGCTTAGATAAGCCACGGTCTTTGGTACATATACCATGACTGGAAAAATAGTTTCACAACACATGACATATAAAAAAGCCAGTTCCATGGCCAAAAAAAGATAAGTTTAGTAAAACTATGGGCATAGTTTTATAACTTCACATACTTTTACACATGTATGAAGGCACCAAGTTGTTGATGCAATAGTTTTCTTGCAAAGCTTATAAGGACCATAACTTTCCAAATTCTATGTGAGAAATGGGAAATGTTAAGTAAACAAAGGAATCAGTGAGCCAACTTGTGTCTCTTGGGCATAACACAGCTGCTCACAGAAGTTATTAGAACATAGAAGTCAAGGAACTAAAATTATCAATTTCACCTCAAGTGCCAGGCAGTGGCAGCAACTGCTAGTGCAACATTACATTAGCTGCCACAAACATTTGCAGTGGTGTGTGAAATTTCTGAACATCACTGGTGGGCCTCATTTGTAGACAGCTCAACCAGTGCTAAGACACACAGCTTAGGCTTGGCTTATGACTATGACAACAGAGAGCTGGGTGGCTTCAGCTTGAGCAAAGGCGCGTACAGGCACAGCACAGGCAGTGAACTGGCCATATAGCTATTATGTAGCAGCCTGCTTTATAACTGCTATCTTGTACAATCACTGTTGCTCAAGTTTATTTGATACTATCTGAAAAAATATTTCTAAACAAAGTGCAAGAAAAAATGAGGATTTGCGGCAGTGATGAAGGATTTATTCATCAGTGAGCTTCGTTTAGCCAGTTTTCACTAATGTGAATAATAAAAACCTCAATATAGGCCTTTTGTGCTCAAGATGTGAATTAAAGTCGCTCATTTGGCAAAGCACAGCATTGATGTGGCAAATACATCATCACAGGTTACTACAATAAGTCACTTTATTATTGATTTACTTAAGGCACAAATTCATATCCAGAATTGAGTGGTGCACTGTATAAGTTGCACACATATTCAGTCAGTCCTCTCATGCAGTGTCTGCATGATGTCATATATTTTTTCTGGTTTCCATGTTCTAAAATTTCTGTCAGCAGCTCTACATGTAGGTAGATTCATCATCATTAGATACAAATTCCATTGAGCAGATTTGCATGTATACAGTGTGATAACAGAGGGGTGATGGGGTATCCTGTAAATGTCCACCTAGTGAACTGTCCATTTCAGCTGCCACTGACTGGCCAGAGCTGAGCCAGTGACAAGAAAACTCACTGCGGGTGTTTGTTTCCTTCTCCCTGGAACCCTAGCCCAGCCAATCACCACTCCAGCAGCAGCCGAAATGAACATGTCCGCTAAGTGGACATTTATAGAATACCCCCCAGTAGTATTAACAATGTTCACCAAGGCACAGTATCATTTAGGCACATTACGGTGTACATAAAACACACAATACACTTACACTTGAATATTTCAAAGCTTCCTCAAATGGCAGGCCGTAAAAAACTTGCCTCCTGCCGCCCATAGTGAAAATGTACAGCCATGAAGGGTCACTGAAGCATCTCCTGCTTACTTGATCAAAGTTTTCAATTAAAGCAAGACCATCACCTAAACTCTACCCTGTTCCCTTGATTGCCCCATAGTAATGAAACCAACTTCAGCAGCATTCAGTCTCTTTTCTTTTCTTTAGAACGGCATCAAATGAAAAGAAGAAAAGAAATAGCATGGTTAGCACTCATTCTTTAGTCATCGGATAACCTTGCACCAAGGAGTTTGCTGCACCATTCCACCTACTTGCAAAAGCCCCATAAGTAATTGTGTTTGAAATAGTTCATTTTATATGCCAAAGCCACAGTGTGACCATGGTGGATGCTTTATTAAATGGCTGTAATAAAATTTAAACCATAAGAAGTCAAAAGTGTGCTGAATTCTCACTATGCAGGCTTGCCTAAATTTTGTCATCTTGACCACCTATGTGGCCAGGGATCGAACAGTCGACCTAATGCACCACAGCAAGAGATATAGATCACTACATGTGGTGCTCAGGACTACGACAAGTCGACACTCGTGGTTAGCAAAACATGTGCCTGCTCGCAACACAGCTGCCGCTTGCTTAACAACAGCAAACACAATACATGTTGGCAGCACTGCAATGGTAGTTATGATGTAAAACCAGGAAACATAATTGAGCTCAGGAGTGTTCTGGTGTGTTCAGTAGTCATAAATTGTTCAAAAAGTCATAACTTTCACTACCACAAATGGCATTCCAAGTATGTACACTTTCCTGCATTTATTCTATCAAATTAAAAAGAAAATTTTGTGCATATTGCTGCTCTGTACCGAATTCCTTGCCATTATATTTTGTCGGTAAATATTACAACAAAATTGCATTTTTTGTCTACATCGCTCAAGTGAATACCTGAAATCATGGTTTGCCTCGTTTGCCAAAACATTTAGGTGCTGGCAAGTGGCCATAACCAGTCGTCTCAGTAGCAGCTTTATTCTCCAATCATGAAATGCACATATAACAGTAGTTTTTTTTTTCATTTGCTGATGAACAAGAGATTCAAGGTGCAAAATGTGTTACTGAATGATGCAGACCAAAAAGTGCCATTTGCTGCCAAATTTTAGCCTAAACAGAGTAACTGTAAGCACAAAGTTTTCTAATCAAGGTGCTAAAAAAAAAAGTGCAAGTCACTGTACAGGTCACCACTCCCTGATGAGTGCACCTGAAAGGCACTCAGGTTTTCTTTAAAAAGGCCTTTTCTCAAAAATCAGGCACCTAGAGCTGCATTTAAGGCATGGTTTAACGCAGCTGCTTGCAGTCAGCAGAGGACATGTGTAAAGAACTGCAAGAATGGATATCTAAGAAAGAATACATCATGAAAATGGACTTTATCCTCAAACCTATCAAAGGAGATTTCTCCCCAGTACAACACAACAAGAAAAGCAGTCCCCACATGGCAAAGATCATGTGGCTTAGGGCAGTCCTGTAATCTAAAGATTCCACAACATAATTTAGGCACTAGATAGAAAGATCTTTTCTGAAGACAGGCTTTGAAGTGTTTGCGCCACAGATAGCCAGAGGAAGCACTAGACTTTATCACAAACGGATGGCTGAGTTTGGGTGCTTGTTTTGCAGTATCTGCACGTAGAGACGCAGAGACGCACATTATCACGCAGAGACTGTGACTAAAAGCACAGAGGAAATGCTATAGTGCTGTGTTATAAAGCAACAGCCAAAAGGGGCACAGTATGCTTTGAGACTCTCACCTACTGGCGTGCCTTCAAGCACAGATGAACACGGGCTGAGACTTCTCACAATTCAACATATGTCACCACAGATGTCACCATGCAAGCATCCTGGCTGGCTCCAGTGCAGTTTCAATAGTCACCAAGATAAAAATATCATTTGAAATATTACTTTTCAGCATAATAAATATATAGAACATTTCTAACAGTGCCATGTTTTTCATGCTTTACACTCAACCATGTCACTGCCAGTGAGGTATTGGTGGCAACGCTCTGCACTTATATAAGCATTAGTCTTGGACATGTGGTAGCTTTTCTACCAAAAATATAAAAACTTCAGTTCTGCTCAATATTGCAACAATGTAGCCAGTACTGTTTAACAATACATCTGAAGGTTGATTTTTGAAGGGATGGGGTTGATTTATATATATTCAAAAACCAAGCAAGTCATGTTCCATTATCTGGACAGGACAATCTTATGCCCCTTTACTACCTTCTCAATGCATTATTGCTTCACAATTTTTTAAATGTCAGCAATTTCTGTCACATTCATAATAAAGTTTCTGAATACATACATATATACATACATTTTTTTTTATTATTTCTTGTGATGGTAGAATGTTGCTTCATTGCTGACATTGGCTGTGTGCCCAAGTACGTATGCCTCAGCTACTTCACTGTATTGTCACCACAAGTGACATTCTGCAGCAGCAGTCGTCCAACAATTATAGAATTGCTGGGAGCCCGTCAACAACAATATTGACACTACAGGAGCTTGACAACTAAAAGGCACACTAGGTTTGAGCGAAGGTAAGAAATTAACAAGTATGATGCTGCGGAAGTCGTACAGAAGATGAAACACTGAGTCACCTGTAGGTGGATAGCAACGCTACTTTGGGCCATTTCCGACCTGCTTTCTTTCAAACCACCGAAACACCAACGATTGCAAGCTTCGTTACAATTCACATACAATTTCGCGACAGCCTCACCTGACTTCACTGACCACAGAGGCGCTGAAAGCTCTCTACTGCGACACACAACAAGATCATACTCACATTTCCACTCAATTGACAGTGTCAGGTGCGAAACACAGCAATACTCAAACAGGTGCGGCGGCGTCAGACGTCGACGCCACTGAGCTTGAGTCGTTTTCGGCACCACACGGCGAAGCTGCCTTGGTCGGTTCGAACTCGGCGTCGAGAAGCGCGATTTGCCGGGCAACAGCCTCGTACCTGAGTTTAGACTCGATCAGCTGCGTGTCGAGCAGCGACATCTCACCGTCCTCTTTGCCGTCGCCTTCCTCCTGTTGACTTTCCATTCTGACGAGTGACACCTCCTGGCTCGCCTGGCGAAGTTCAGTCTCCTCGCGGCCCAGGTTCTCCCCGAGCGCGTTGATGCGGTTGCGCAGCGCCGACACCTCGCCCTCGGCACGCTTAAGCTGCACGTTGGTAATGTTGTGCAGCTCGTTGGCAATCAACCTGAAGCGCATCAGTGTGCTGGACGAGAACACCGAGCCGCCGAACGCCAACCCCGGGTAACCGGCGCTGGGCTGCCGGGCATTGCGACGGTTGCGCTCGGCGATCACTTGCTCCGTTTGCACGCTCGAGCAGCGCAATCGCTCGAGTTCGTCAGCGTCCGGGTCCAAGTCGCCGTCAGCCGGCGATCGGCTGGCTCTTTCCGAGCCCTCGACCGTCGGCCGATCCGCGGACAGTCGTTCCGACCGCTTACTCATCGTCGTCGCCTGAGAAGATCTTCGAGCCGCATTAGCTTTGCTGTTGAACGCTGTCACGACGCTGTCCAGTAAGGCACACGATAAACAAGCTTAACTCGACCTCGACGGACGTTGCTCATTGCACGCATCGTCGTCCCCTTATTTGGGACATTCCTTCGCCCTGCTGAGAAACGATAACACAGGCAAAGGAACTCGGCAGCGAAAGCTAAAAAGAAAGCGATTGGAGCGACTTTGGACCGGCTTCAGACATGGCCAATGGCTTTTTTGTTGAGTGTGGTGGCCAGACTACGTTAATAATTTCGTCAGATGAGACAGGCATTCTTGGTTTCGGTTTCTCATTCCAACGAGCGGCTTTGCTCATTCACTTGCGCAAATCGACGTCACAACAAGAATTAGCGAGTGAACGCTAACAATAAAAATAAAAATGAGAAGACTACGTATTCCTGAGCACAGCTAAATGAAATGTGTGGTTTGGTCTAGATTAGAATGTACTAGAAGAGAAACTTGGGCGAGTTGACGGTGATTCATGTTTCGGAAATTGAACAGAAATTTAACGAAGGAAAAGAAGAACACGACAGCTTTTCATATTGATAGGGAAGGGGAAAGGTACGCCAGTACACTGCCTGTCACTCTCAGTAAAAAAAAAAAAAATTGAGATATTTGAAAGAAAGTGTTTCACAGTAGATTGTTGTTAAGTTTGACAGGAAGTTTTCTATTGGGTTTAAGGTATTTTATGTTTTTACGCACTGGCTTTGTCCACGTAATGACGCACTGATGTATTCCACGCTTGTTTCGACAAGTCACCAGGATGGCTCCTAATTTGCATGAACAATAGTTTAGTTGTTCACATGTTGGCTTGTGTTGGTCTGTGTATATAAATGTGACTTTCCTCAAAATAAACTTCAGTTGTGAGTCAGCACCAATGTCGTGTTTTTCTTTTCCTTCGTCCTTGTCTGTTCTGCGCTGTTAAATTTCCGAAACATGTACTAGAATGTTCTAGTACGCTCTAGTCTAGATAACAAGTTAATATGCATTGAACCCAGGCTATATTGGATGAAGGTAATGTGAATTTTATTCGTAGCCATCAATCGCGAAGCAAGCAAGGCTATCTTAATATAACAATTCATTACTGAATTGGCTTTTTCATCAACAAGTAAGTCAAATACATGTTAGTAGATATTCATACATGTTTTAGAAACACGTAGACAATTCAAACCTAAAACTAGTTTTCGGCTTCATTTCGCGCTCATTAATATGTGCTGTGGTTATGAACTAACTAATTTAACAAAGAACGATCCTCATTGCTAGCCCAGCCAACAAGAAAGGTGTAGATCACTTAGAAACTTGAAATTGCTAGATTATTTGCCGCCAATAGAATGCCCTCCGAGATTATATATATTATATATATATATATATATATATATATATATATATATATATATATATATATATATATATATATATATATATATATATATATATATATATATATATATATATATATATATATATATATATATTTATATATATATATATATATATATATATATATATATATATATATATATATATATATATATATATATATATATATATATATATATATATATATATATATATATATATATATATATATACTCAACATATACATACTCAACAATAGACCATATTCACACTGCCAATCAGGTGATAGAGAAATGTGGAGAATATAACCAACCCTTATATATAGCCTTCATTGATTACGAAAAAGCGTTTGATTCAGTCGAAACCTCGGCAGTCATGGAGGCATTACGGAATCAGGGTGTAGATGAGCCATATGTAAAAATACTGGAAGATATCTATAGCGGCTCCACAGCCACCGTAGTCCTCCATAAAGAAAGCAACCAAATCCCAATAAAGAAAGGCGTCAGACAGGGAGATACGATCTCTCCAATGCTATTCACAGCATGTTTACAGGATGTATTCAGAGACCTGGAGTGGGAAGAATTGGAGATAAAAGTTGATGGAGAATACCTTAGCAACTTGAGATTCGCTGATGATATTGCCTTGCTTAGTACCTCAGGAGACCAATTGCAATGCATGGTCACTGACCTGGAAAGGCAAAGCAGAAGGGTGGGTCTGAAAATTAATCTGCAGAAAACTAAAGTAATGTTTAACAGTCTCGGAAGAGAACAGCAGTTTACGATAGGTAGCGAGGCACTGGAAGTGGTAAGGGAATACATCTACTTAGGGCAGGCAGTGACCACGGATCCGGATCATGAGACTGAAATAACCAGAAGAATAAGAATGGGTTGGGGGGCGTTTGGCAGGCATTCTCCAATCATGAACAGCAGGTTGCCACTATCCCTCAAGAGAAAAGTGTATAATAGCTGTGTCTTACCAGTACTCACCGACGGGGCAGAAATCGGAGGCTTACGAAAAGGGTTCTGCTGAAATTGAGGACGACGCAACGAGCTATGGAAAGAAGAATGATGGGTGTAACTTTAAGGGATAAGAAAAGAGCAGAATGGGTGAGGGAACAAACGCGGGTAAATGACATCTTAGTTGAAATCAAGAAAAAGATATGGGCATGGGCCGGACATGTAATGAGGAGGGAAGATAACCGATGGTCATTAAGGGTTACGGACTGGATTCCAAGGGAAGGGAAGCGTAGCAGGGGGCGGCGGGAAGTTAGGTGGGCGGATGAGATTAAGAAGTTTGCAGGGACAACATGGCCACAATTAGTAGATGACCGGGGTAGTTGGAGAAGTATGGGAGAGGCCTTTGCCCTGCAGTGGGCGTAACCAGGCTGATGATGATGATGATATACGTGTGCGTGTGCGCGCGCGTGCGGGGGGGGGGGGGGTTATCCCAGAGCGGTGTCCGGTGCACCTCGGCGCAGAGAATGGTATGCAACGAGATATTGGGGCCAACTCTGACGGTATTTATTTGCAAATATACTATCAAACGTTAACAAGCTCACCTACAATTAAACAATATGCAGGCGAAATTAATGTAGCTGCAAAATTTATTGCCTTTTTGCGAAATTGTCCTGATGTCTGCGAAATATTCATTCAACTATACCTGCCCGACCAAACATGCAAGCAAAGCCTTGCAGATATGGATAGCTTATTCAATTAAACGACGAATAATTTCCCCAATGCTTTCCTGATTTCATTATGTTTGCGCCATACGGTTGTGACTATATATATATATATATATATATATTACCGCCCTTAATGTTCCCTTTCTAGAAGCCACACTGCAGGGTATTTGTTGTCACAAAGCGATCAAATTTTCGCTGAGTCGCAGGTACGCAAACCCCACTGATACAACGTACGCCACCAACATATCGGCTCTTTCAGTAATAGACGACGTGAAATGTTCTAACTTCGTCTTGGTCTCATTTGCGATCCGCTAAAGCCATGACAAACGAGCAAAAACGAAGTATTCAAATGGGAGTTCAAATCTCGGAGAGTTAAAGCTGCAAGGCTGCAAGTACTGGTTAGAAAATCCCGCGTCTTCATGTTTTTAGCGTAAACCAACTAAACATTTCACCCAGCCACCATTTCCTGCGACTTCCCTTATTAGAAAGGCTGGTAATGATCAAGTAAAAGACCATTAAATGTCGCATGCCTGGTCTCATCATTACACAGAGGGCCTTTCCCAGCTGTACCACGCTGGTTCGTCAAAGGGCCAGCCGTATCTGAACCAGGTACATCAGATGTGAAAGAGAGATGCATTTACGTTACACACACACAAAAAAAATCAGTGCCATTCCACTCTGTGGAGATGGATGACCAGCGAAGCTGCGTATGTGGGCCCCTTAATGGCGAACTGCCCAATTCCACGTGCGCGTCAAACGCTGTGTGCACATAAATGGAAGGCGAGGCGCGACTAGTCGCTCCTCCACGATGTTGAGCCTTGGAAGATGGGGCACCGGGGTGGATACATACGCATGCAACGTTGCAAAACGCGGCCCGACACACTTTACTAACGAATCCCGGCACGTATATAGAAGGGACACGCACCTCACCGCACTCCGAGGGCACACACTGCTTCACCGTAGCCAAGGTGTTCGTGCGGTGGTCGACGTCCCACACTGCATTAATCGTTGTTAGGTCACTCGAAAGCCACAAGCGGTCACACAGAACACAGGCCACACTAGGTTGGTTCCCCACAAACTTCCTCTGATATCTGGCCGTTGCTCCGGTGAAACGTGATACGCAAGCGCTTGGAACTCCGACAAAGAGAGGGCGGTGCGACCGTAGGCATGGCCGACGGGGGGTCAAAGTGTAGTATCTGTTCGTATCAGCTTAATATCTGACACGGGTTATATTTGGACACAACATATTAAACGTATGCTTGCAAGTTGGCGGAGGCTTAAAGTGTGGTTCATCTCCGCCGCGGATTGGCCCAGTGTGGCACTATCTTCGGTATCGACCCACGTATGGAGAGAAATTCTAGATCTACACGGCTCGATAGACGCACACAATCTTTTCTAGAACCTAGCCATATGCACCTTCACTGTAAGACCCTAAGACCTCCCCTCGGAAAATTAACTTTAAAGAACTGATACTTCTTCGGGCTCATAAAAATAAGTATCGGTTTTGGCTTTATTTTCACATTCGTTCGACGTTGCATATCCGACACGGGCATATATGATGACGTGATGACGTTTGCGTGGTTCAGTTTCAAATTCGTAGTAGGTTACAAAGGACGGCAACGTGGAAAAGCAAATTTCCTTCGCAGATGGATAAAATAAGGGCGTTTCCGTTTCGTTCTACAGAGGCCACGTGATATCCTTGATTGCTACAGAAGTGCCGTATTTACGGAAATGTAGGTCAACTTTTATTTTTCGAAAGTGTCACCTAAAATGAAAACGACCTACAATCATGAGCAATGAATCTCGACCTATTTTCGTGAACAAAGTTAGCAAACGAACCCGAGCTAACGGAGATCCTCAGTCGCACCCACATCAAGGAGCACGGAGACGCAGCGCGCTGGCTGCCCGCTGCTGTGTGACGTAAGCAGAACGTCACCTCGAGGGGCGCGGCATTACGCTCGCTGCAGCCTCCCAGTTTCCATTTCGCGCACTCTGGTAGCCGAAATTCGCCGTGCCACAGTGCCACGGCTAATCGCGCTTTTCCAGATCCAAAAGTGGATATGGCTTATGTATTTATATTTATTTACCTCATAGGTTCCACAGTTCGGGACAATGCGTGAGGGGGGCTACAGAAAATAAAAACAAATAAATGGTACATGGTTTGTACTGAGAATGCTTCAATTTTCCGATTGCGCTGAGCTCTTTACAACTAAATGTTTATAAGTTAATTAATAGATCTTGTTAAATAGCGACTAATTACCCCCTTTCACCCGTCACCAAGTGGTCGACACGGCACCACTGACGGCATGTCTCTGAAGGAACCGTTTCTTTATTTCAATTCGGCTATATTTAAATATTACTTAGTGTCTTCGTAGAAACACCCGGTATAGCTACATGCAACTTGTGGTTTCAACAACAGTGCGTGTGTGTGTGCATGTGTGCGTGCGCACGTGTGTGTGTTCCTATTTTGTCTGCTCTCGGTGCACTGTGCTGCACCACTTCATGTGTAAGATGACATGCTTTCGTGCAAACGCCGTAATCGTGCAATTCACGTGAGAAGAGGCGTTCCAATAAATATTTGATTCCACAATGATGGCACCTACATCATTGCTTTTTGTTCCCCTGATCTGTCAGTATTAAACTAGCAAATAATTAATCACATTGAACGAACGGGACGAATATAGGAAACCGAATGACTCGAGTTTTGTGTTATTGACATGAAGAAAACAGGCGATGAAGCCAGAGAAATAAGAAAAATTCATTGATATGTATTTATTTATTTACAATACCCTTAAAGGGACATTAAATATGGAGTGAATCCATAGTTTGCATTCCATACTCCATACTCTGCATTCAGTGTACGCTGATAAAGTATTCTTCAAGAACGGTAATGGGTTGTTTATTAGACGAGAAAATGATCGTGAAAGTTTCTTTTTTTAATTTCGCATCGAAACGCCAGGGCCAGTGTGACGTCACGCACTTCAAAGCGTTTTCTTTTTTGGCATTAGCATTCTGTTAACCGCAGGTTAACAAGAGATGAGACAGTCACAGTTAGGTATTTGCGAAACTTGATGCGACTGTTATTAGGCGGTCTTAAACGTAGTACAATTTACGCTCTGAGACTCATATGCGTGGCACTACATCTGTTCTACTGCTAAGCTCGGCTCAATGCGAAGACATTTCCAGACACCCCATGGAAATTGGTCAGATTTTTATTCTCTGTCCTGTGTGTCCCTCCTCCAAGGATTGGATCCTCTCCTTAAGTATTATTTCACACTACAGTGCACAGTAACGTCCAATCAACTGATGTACTAGTTCTCGGTTCCCAGAATTCGTCCTTTTATTTTCCGGAATTTGGCAGTACTACGTACGGTACAAATTGCTCGGGTGCAAGGAAGCGACACTTTAGCAGATTTCTTCTGTTGTATAACAAAATCTACAAAGTGTTGATTGCCGCCTGCGCGGCAATCAGACAAATCAGACATTTCAAGAATTACATCTTACAAATGGAACATGGCCTCCACAAAAGAATTTTGGATTGTACTTATCAAGGTACTAAAATAACATTAATAGTCTAAGTGAAGGTCCTGGCACTTATACATCCTGTCCTCACCTGTTTAAAGCAAAGGCCTGCATTGTTTTGACCAGTGCTGAATGATCGAAGAATATGGTATAGAGAGCGCCAATACCCTGTCCAACAAAAATTCAGAGGTGATTTAGCCGCAAATGCGAGATAAATGCTTTACGTCGCACCCAGTGGCGTAGCAAGAAGGGGGGGGGGGGGGGGCATGGGCCCCGGGTGCGAGGGGCCAGTGGGGAGGGGGGGAGAGGGAGGGTGTCATATACGTCTGAAGGCACCCCTCTTTCCGCCGGCTACACCCCGGGGGAGGGGGGGGGGTGACAGAAGACCTACGGGCCCTGGGTGCCAGACGACCTAGCTACGCCACTGGTCGCACCCTTTGAGGTCCCGGATCCATGATTTAAAGCGCATTCGGCACATTGCAAAGTGTTGCTCAAGAGCTCACTCGACACACGCCCTGCCTCTTCAAGGGACGAAGTGCCACTGAAGGTGCTCCAGAGCACCGCAGACCACCGTCAGTGCAAGTTGCACTATATGTATATATATACACACACATACCGAGTGTTTTATTTTAACGTTAACAGGATTTTTGAAAAAATCGCCTGTGATATTTAGCACAAATCAACTTATTGAGCTGGAATACTCAAAGGGGTGTATTACACGCAGTGAAAAATCAATGCGCGATTGATTACTTAGCAAAGTTTCACTAATTGCTCTTTAATCTAATTGCATTAGGGCGCATATTGCAGCACACGAATTGAAGCCAGCGATTTCATAAGGTACACTCACTTGGAACATATTTTGAAACTAGCACCAGTTTTGACTTAAGCATAGTCAAACTTGCTATAAAAATGCATTGTTGTTCCCGTTGCTCTTTTTGAAGCTCGAAGTTATTGAAAGGCCAATGCATTTTGTCGCAATCTTTGGGAACGTATATCTCTATCTCGAAGCTGCTGGCTTCCTCAGAAAACATCCCAAGTGGATATGACTTTAAATGTCACCGGCTACAATTCGTAAATTCGAATACGTGGCGTAGAGTGATTAGCTTAAATGTTAACAAGCAAAAATTTGTTAATTGGTTATTTGTTAATTGGTTAGACATTCGCTTTCCTTTCTTGCGCAGTGAAAAATTTGTGACTCTCAGAGTAACCTAGCTCAAGAAGTAGAATTATATTTATATAGGATGGTTATTTTATCGTTAACAATATTCTTTAAAAAATCACCCGTGACATTTCGCACATTTCTTTTACTCATCCGTGACATGCACGAGAATTCTACTTCTTCAGTTATATATATATATATATATATATATATATATATATATATATATATATATATATATATATATATATCTTCTAAGCTCTCCCATACCTTCTACCACACCACCGAATTGCCACACTTCACACACATACGCTTTTTTCCCCCTTTGAAACTCCTAATTCTAACGCATTAAAAGGCACCAGCAGCTATCGAATGCGCTCATGGGTCATGGAACCAATGATTACGTACTCCGTTTGCGTCTTGGTGGTACAAATAAAAACTAAACCATTTTTACTGGCAATATGCTAATGTTGCCCTTCGCAGGCACGTACTACGAGTATCAATAGCAATGCGTTTTTTTCACGCTCCTCCCGAGTGGTTTCTTTCTATCTTTTTTTTTTATTTTCACTGCTTACTATAATTACGCTGGTCCGGAACGCGGACCTGGCATGATCAGAACCACCTTTCCCAAGAAGAGTAATCGCGATTTTGGAGTCGCGGAGTTTAACGTCGCCCTACAGCCCATCAGCTGTATTGGTGGTGACGCAGCAGCGTTACTGCGTTAGTACCGTCGAAGTATCGTCGAAGCTCACGCATTTGTACGTCTGCAGTGAGGTATAACAACTTCACTTCCATCCACTGCTAGAAGTTTCGGCAAAGTTTGAGAGGGATGGGTTTCAGGGGCACTACATTCTTGTGCGCGCTGTGGGCAGACAAAGCACAGTGTCACGAGCGCTGTCTCACTGAGCCGTGGGCACAGAAACGTAGTGCGCGCGCCACTCGCTCTACGCTCGCTCTTCGCTTCCTTCACCCGTTATTTGCTGTATTGTTTCAATGTGAAACCAAGGCTCAAGGCATTGACCCAACCAGAAGGAATCTTGTTACTGCGCCAACGAAGACAAGACAAACAAGGTTAGTGGAGGCTTTTTTATTTCGAAAAGCATATTTGAGCTTGTCATCCTAGAGCGAGCAGATTGACCGTGAGCAGACCGTGAGGCTACTCCACGCTTAGCATTTAGAAGTCCAGGTGACACTCAGTGTCCTTCAACACTGACAAAACATCTTTGTTCACAGCGATGCTTTGTACGCAGAAGTCGTTCGCGCGCAAATGTCACGTGCTATCCAGGTGGCGTCGTCGTTTCTACGCTCACCATGAAAAGCGCTTGCCCTGTTCACGGTGGCCCTGTTGACTGTAGCTGAAATTCGAAAGCGCGCATTCTCATGTAAGAAGCTGCGCTAGGGCGTGATTGAGCACCGTTTTTATTACTAAGCGAATGTTTTTTGGAGCACGGGCCACTGAACACTGTGACGGGTGATAGAGAACGGGTGACGCCGTGAAGCTCCATCTCTCCATAGCGTGAATGGCCTTCTCCGTTCAGTTGTGAAATGCACCTAACAGATGGCGACAGCTGCACACGTATTACAGGCAGTTCGTCCGTGCTTGAAATCTTGGTTGCCTTGACCGCTATTTGAGCGTTAATGTGAACTAGCGATAAAATTTACGTGCTAAATCTATCGCCTATACACGTCGGGCGGCCGTGGTTTCCCTGATGCTAGAGATTGTGCGGAAATTTCAGCAAAAGTTACTCGCCACCTATACCGTCGTGCGTAGTATGAAGTCGTACTCATGTGATTTGTGTCTTTCCAATCGCAACGTGTTGCTACTTTTCGCGACCACTGGAACACAAACGAAAATCGATTCGACCTTTTTCATTTATGACGCAAAGCGAATGGCCAACGCTTCATCAGTTTTCAATATTTTCAGCGCTCTTTTCATTTCCCACTAACTACGGGTGTTATCGTAGAGAAAGAATTTTTTTTTTTCTCTATGGTGTTATCATGAACACACGCAGCGAAAGATGAGACCGATAAGCGATGAATTCGCGCGCGACTTGCGAGGTCTGCCTCCCGATTTGTGACAATAGCCAGATCGCCAAATCTAATTTGTCTCTGCACTCACCCACCCTCGACGGCAGTGCAAGCTTGCGCTAGTGCGGAAAGACTGAGCGCCGAATCGCTGATGACGCAGCATTGTGACAAAGATATGAGGTACGGATGTATGCCTGCAGCTTACAAAACCGCCAGACGAGATCGCATGCACTAGCTGAGTGATTGACTATGTGCGTGCCGTCCGTTTAGAGAGCTCTGCAATTTGAACAAATGACCGCCGCTCCCTGACGGCCGCTCGGTGGCTTGGCGGGAACGATAAAGTAGTCCGGCCGGTTCGGTTCCGGCAGTGAGGCTGGGACGGTAGGGGAGGGAGGAGCACGTTGAGGCGGCCATCTTGAAGCCGACGCGGAGAACCATGAAGGAAAAAATGTAGGCGGGAGCATTACGTCACGCCGTCAGCCTTGGCAAGCGAACGCTCCATGAAGCCGCAGCAGTGGCCCAACACGTGACCTCTTGCGTCGCGATCACGGCGCAAGAATCGAGATTCGCTGAGGCGTTTGGTTCCCAGTAGCTACGCCAACAGTTTTTATTCGGTGCGCCCTTATTCGGCTGCCCTGCCGTGGCTCTGCCTGCAGGGCGGGAACACTAAAATCATGACCCTCGCAATTTGGCGTGCGCTCACGTGTTGGGCCACCAGGTTTGGCTTCAAATGCGTTGCTGTATGCTCCCTCCTCTCTTTTCCCTTCCTCCATGCGGAAAACTACCGTGCTGATTCCGTTGCGCCGCAACGTTGGCTGCGTCGTGCCAGCGCGGCGCGCTTCACTAGCCTGGATATTTCGCCTCTGCGAAGATAAGAAAAACGAAAGTCATGATATGAGTCATCATTCGTAAATATATTTTCATGCGGAGCATCCTTCTCCAAGCGCAGTTACTTTTTTTTTTCGGGGGGAGGGGCAATTGTTTTGGTGGGCCGATCACATTGATGTGCAGTCTAAGATTATGTGCCACCGGGGCGACGGGGATGTGCACTGGGCGTGTGCCACCAAGTTTTAGTTAACGTTCAATCTTATATATCGCCATTACAAACGCTGTCTTACTTATCATAAGAACTAGAGCATATAATATCTACACAACAGCCTATATTATTAATGCTAAAGCATTATACGACCCATGAGTCAGAAAATCCGGCGTGACCATAATGAATGGTTGGAAAAATATGGCCGACGGCGCAAGGAGTAAAAACGCGTCAAAAAATGCTCGGATTGACGTCAAATTCCTCAGGGAGGCTCCTGTAAACAAAGAAAATCAATGGCTCCAAAAAAAAAAAAATCGTACGTTTGGGCGTGAATCGAACCCGCGTATCCGGACTTGGAGACGCGTACGCTTCCCCGACGCCGCGGCGACTTTTTTTTTTCATTTACATGGCAGCAGACTGTTCAATAAAATAAGAAAAACAAATCGCTACAGAGATTTAGGCGGCTGAAAGCGCATTCAAAAGTCAGGCAGACACGTGCAAGCGTCCAATAAAGGCATCCAGCAGCCCGGCGCTGTTTCTTGTGCAGCGTACACACTACGAAAGTAAGCAACAGAGTCCTGAAAAAAACAACCGAGTGCTTCGCGGTGGTTCAGCGTGCCTGTCACGCATTCTACTGCGCCAAAGGCTATGTAGGCCAAGTACCATGAACATGACACATGGTGGGTCACAGGGATCTTTAAAAGGTACGTAGGAAACGAATTGTGTATGCTGTGACATGTAAATCTGTATTAAGTGTTCTTTGGAGAATGTCCCAGAAGAACACGGCTTTCCTACAATCTACAAAACAGTGATCGATCGTTTCAGCGTGTGGAAAGAAGCGGCAGTTTGTCGACCACGGCACGAAACAGCCACGTTTTTTTAACCAGGTTTTGACAGGGAGGGTTGCCGAATGTAAATTAAAGAAAAAAAGTTTCGATCCCAGGAGGAATTATCATTCGACGGACACGCTTAAGCACATCTAGGTAATGGCATTCCAAGTACGGCGCGCGATAATGGGGAGCAGAAAACAATGTGTCTATGAGTGCAGCAGAAATTTCTTTGCGGGAGGCAGTGAAAATATAATCCGTACTAAAGCGAGCCTCAAGAAAGTGAAATTCTTCGACAACCTCCTTCAAGAAGCCCCAAGGAGCTCGTGGTGCATCTCTGACAGATGACGGCACAACTATTTCTGGAATGTAATTGATTAATCGAAGTTGTAGCATCCCTCTTAGAAATGGATTGTTTACATCATGAAAGAAGAATAACCGGTAGACAAGTTGCGTAACAAAAAGGGGAACTAGGTCAAGAGTAAAAAGATCAGATTCTCAAGAGTGAAAAGAAAGGTTATCACGTCGCATGGTCTCAAACGTGAGCACCATACATAGGTAGCAAACGCACGATGTAAAGCTTGCAACTTAAGTCGCGAGCAGTGTAATACCTGCAAGACATACATAAGTCGACCTGCTAGGAACACATTGGAAGAGAGAGGTACACCCATGTCTTGCTTCCACTGAATACCTGCGAAGTGGGTTGGCATCGTACACCATAGACCTAACCAAAACCCTGAACTCTTCTAAAAGTTAACTGCTTCGCCAGAAGCTGGGCAAACCTGTTACGTTACGGCAAGGGCATTATGTACACTTTTCTTGGCAGCACAAAAGAAGGCTATGTCATCTGCATCGGCAAGTATGCGGATTTCATTGGATAACAATTTGAACCCGTGAAAAGCATGATCCTTCAGCATTTGTGCACAAAGCGGTTCTAAGCACAAAGCCAATTATAGAGGGGACAAGGGACAGCCTTGCCTTACCGATGCCCCCAGGAAGATAAAATAGGATACACAACCATTAAATATTAGCCTTGTTGTGCCGTTAGCATAACAGATAGTGATGCCTTTAAAAAGAAGAGACCCAATGTTTATGTGCTCTAACACACGAAACAAGAAGTAGTGATTAACTTTATCAAATACTTTTGCCAGATCAACCTGAACTATTGCGACCTGACCTGCACTTTCTTCTACACACTCTAGCACAGACCGCCCAACGTGGATGTTTGTCTGTATTGATCTTCCTCTAATTCCACATGTTTGATGGTCTCCCACCACTGATCGAATTACGTCTTGAAGGGGACTAGCTAATATCTTCGCAACTATATTATAATCCACGTTGCAAAGTGATATGGGGAGATAGCCATCGACTTCCTGGAATTTAGTTGCATCACTTCTTTTTGGGAAAAGTACTGTGTGCCCTTCATAGAGCGTGGCGGGTAGGCAGGTATTCAATCCGGTAACCTTCATACATTTTCAGCAGAAAGGGAACCAATATAGAGCTAAACCACTGACAAATTTCCGCGCTCAAGCCATCTGGCCCAGGAGTTCTGCCTTTAGTTAGCGAAGCAGTAGTTGCTTCAACTTCTGTGATAGATATGTCTCTATCAACATCATCACATTCTTCTTGACTGAGCTGTGGCAGCAGCGGCACAGTTTTCCGTCACAGCTTCACTATTAATAACTTTATGACACTGAAAAATATTTTCATAATGATCCGTGAGCGCTTTCATTATTCTAGCTTGGTCATTAACAATCGCTCCGGCATCCTCTGTCTCGAGCACTTGCTTCTACAGAGTATGTTGACGCTCAACAGCAAGCGAAAGAGTACAAGGCTGTTGCTCCAAATACCGACGTGTAAGCGCTCGGACTAGTGCACCTCTGTATCTCTTAGTGTCCGTTGTCTGCAATTGTACCTTAATGTTGTAAATGTCTTCAATGTACTTGCCAAGATGCAGGCATTCAAGTTCGTATAGCTCGTATAGCAACTTACACAGCTCTTTATATTCTCATTTTTTTCTCAAAAGACTATATGAAAGCTTCTTCAATGGTTATCATTTTAACTTGCTTGAATATCCCCCACTGCGCAGAGAGATAGAGGACTGCGACTTGATACTTCAATAAGAATTTCCGGGACGCACTTTGGAAAAGGCTTATGTGACAGCAAGGTATTAATTTCCCATAAATCCCAGCTCATCCGCGAACTTTGAAATTGCCAGTTGCGAAAACAAACCGACACCAAACAATGATCACTGAAGAACACAGGGCGCACATTGTAGCCGTATAGTCTATAGGCAGGATGGGCAATGACACATAAATCCGATCGAGCCTTGCATGAGATGTACCTTGAAAGTCTGAGTAGCGAAATGGGACTCATTTGTGTTCCCCTACGTCAACAGGCTAGTAGTGACGCGTCATGGCACTCAAGACGTCAACACTGGTATCGTGGCGCTGCCTTGTAGGCGTCCGATCTTGTGCACTACACACACAATTAAAGTCACCTAAGATAACCAATACGCGGTCAGTGTGTATGTGCTGTGTCAACGAGAGGAAGTAGTCCACCCTGTCACGTGCTCTACTTGGCGCGTACGCAAAGAAACCTCCAAACGTGACCTTCTATATTGACATCACACCATACAAGACGCCTTATCCTATCAGTGGACAGTCCCAACACATTGCATTGCCACTTTTTCCTCACATATACATTCTGCAGAGAAACCAATCGCGTTACTGACGCATACTTCATACTCCGAAAGAAGTGGTGCTACAGCAGCCGCTGTGTCGTCATCGGATTCAATTTTTTTTTCTCAATTGCAATAATATCTAACGCTTGTCCGCTGAACAAGTCTAACAAGTGACCTTGCCGTCGTAAGCCACGTAAGCCACGGAGCCACGGAGTCCTTTAATTGACGCAGTTGAGACTTTCGGCATCACAGTGCATTTTACAAACGCCGAGTTACTCGCTGCAACTGAAGGCACAAAGCATTTTTCAAAGCCTGGACATGACAGTATTCCGTATCAGCCTTTTAAGAAATTGGTAGGTGAGACCATTGAGAAACTTTACTCCGGCCAGATCATGAATGGCGTATGGATCGAGGGATATCTCCCATCTGAGTGGAAACAGTGGTGCAAATACGTAAACCAGGAAAGCCGCCAACAAGTTTTGAAACTTCCCGGCCGATTTCTTTTACACCAACTATCCGCAAATTGCTTGCGCGAAGGCTGGGCACTCAACTTGGGTAGTGGCTCGGACGATTGATTGATTGATTGAAAACATGTTTATTTGCAGGATATTCGTAGAACTCGTGGGTGGGCCGCCTATTCCGGTAGCCCACTGGTTACTGCTGCTGCGCTGGCCCTCCCCACCAGCCAGTGCTGACGGTCAGGATCATCGCTGAGCAGAATAGCCTCCCACTGCTCTTTTGAGGGATTTGGGATGGGGTCAACTATGGGATTAAACTGGCAAGCCCACACCACGCAACTGTACATACCAACCAGCTCAGATCAGATTCAGGCCGTATTTGGGTATGAAAGATGGTCTATAGCTATATTCGCAGATGATGACCTGCATGTATCACCTTACAGTCATTTGGTGCGCACTGTGCCGGCTACTGAAATAGCCAAAGCGCATGGTAATGTACAACGCGAGACCATCCCAAGAAACATGGACACACTCGGCTTCCCGCTTCAAGTGATGAAAATAGTGCATTTCTTGTGCTGCCGAAGATTTTTTATACGTGCACACGGACAGTAATTCGCTTCTTTCGCACCAAACCATGCGGTGCGACAGGGCTCCGTTCTGGAACCGCTATTATTTAATACTGCCTTCATGCCTCTAACGTGGAAACTGCAGGACGTCCATGACAGAAAATTTCTCATTTACGCCGATGACGTCACATTGTGGTCTACTCTCAGAAACCTTGGCATACAATCTCAACAACTGCAGAATGATATCGATGTGCTACGTGCACGAATACATGCAGACCGCTGGACCTTAGCTATCTACGCAGAAATATTGCTGCTCACAGGTTGCCAACAAACCGGGCAGAAAGTTAGTTTGAGATAGCGACTCACTACTCGGTACTGGCTCATCACAGATTGCTAAGAATGGAGAGTGGTGGGTTCTCGGCCTGGAAGTTCACCAGTTGGGGTCTAGTGTGAATTGGATTAAGAATGCCAGCAAGACATTAACAGTAACTGTTCACCTGATTCGCAGAATTGCGCCATGGAGAGGTGGAGCCCGCACTGACGTATCTCGATGCCTCGTGCGTCACTCCGTCCTGCAGCCTCGCCTTATACCGGGTCTTTTATTTTAACGTTGACAGAATCTTCAAAAATGGTCTGCGGTATATTGCAGAAATCTACTTATTGAGCTGTATTACCCAAATGGGCTGACATTACTTACACTGGAAATAAAAAAATGCTAATTGACTAATTAACATTATGTAAATAATTAAATTTTAGGCTCATTACTTTAGCGCACACATTGCAATACACGAAATGAAGCCAGTGATGCCACAAGGCGCATCCACTTGGAAGGAGTTTCGAAGCTAGTATTAATTTTTATATAAACGCAGTCGAACTTTCTTAAAGTTCTGTTAACGATTTTAAAAAATGACACCCCGTATATCAAACGCCGTTCCTACGGCTGACTGTTCAGCGGTGCTATAAACCGGAGGTCGTCAACAGAAGTGTCATTGCTGACCTCCCACGTCTGAGACTTGTACCACCGGTAAAGAGCACGCGCAACTTGACGCCATTTCCGAGCTTGTTGATCAGCGTCAGCAAGCAAGAAAGCTTAAAAGATACCACATACCGACAGTCGCGGCGCTCCTTTTTCCATAGAGATTGTGCCTTGACAACGACCTCGGGCATCCTTCCGCCGTGGAATTAGACATCAATAACAACTAACAGGACGACAGAACTACCCCAACGCATGTTCAACCTGTTCCCACTACTGAAACGACCATATACCTACGGGACGCTGTGTGATCTACACGGACGTGGTGATTAAACCACTGAGGATGACAAATAGCTTTCTCAAGTTCGACACACCCTGAGAACCAAGCTACCCGCAGCCATGCAACGGACTTTCCAGATCGCTTATTATTTGAACTGCAGGCTATAGACGATACGATGGAAGCCCTCGTCAACTTGCCTAACGACAACGAAGCCCACATCTATACTGAAAGCCTCGACACAGTTAAGCAGCTTAAGCATGTTACCAAAACGTTGCGTATTTGTGAGCAGATTCATAAAATTCACAAATCTACACGTCTGAATGTTCATGTCCACTGTGTGCAGGCACCTGACCACGACAATGGCTTTGCGGACAGCATTGCTCACTCTCTTCCGGCACTACTACTTTTTCCCTTTCCTCTGACCCCCGCTCTGTTCTCATTTCCCTAAAATCTATCCTCCTGCGGGACACATGCGTCCTCATGTGCCTGCGTTTCCTTAAAAAAGTAACTGGAACGCCAATGCTTCTCGTCGGACACATTGAAAATTAATATCCCGAAGCTGGAGCAGGCCTGAGAATTTGTTCTAAGAGGATACGCCTGGCTAATTCACCGGCTATAATTCGTAAATTGAAACACGTGACGCAAAATAATTAATAAAATGGTAATAAGCGTAATCATATTAATTGGTAAATTAACCATTCTTATTTCTCGTAGAAGTAATGGCCGCCCCCATCGCGTAATTTAGATCAAGGGTTAGAATTGTACTATCTGCCACAGGCCATTTTTTTAAGTTTGGTGCAACTAAAGAAAAAAAAACACCCTGTATATATGATTGCGTCGCCGTCAGACGGCCCTCGTCATGCATCTGCTGTCATGCCATCGGCAGTACAGTGTGCCGCTACGTAGCTTTAATGCTAATCACTAGGGGTGTGCAAATACCGAATAGCAGATTTCGAATCGAATATGGAATCGAATCAACAAAAGAAAAACGAATATCTGATCGCATATCGAATATCAGAAAATTTCACACCAACTTTTATGCTTCCAAATTTTGTGCAAAAAGAAAAAAAAAAGACATGCTGCTCATGTTCAGGAGACTCTTCACGAGAATCTTGCTAGCTATCAGTAATTTAGGTACCTGTGATTCGAGGTGCATAGTATGCTCTACTCTTATTATATGGAGCCCCAAATCAGTATGCCTGCACGATGCTTCTCTCTCAAGCTCCACTAACTATTTTGCTCATTACTGCGCCAACAGCTGCGCCAACAGCGCAGTAATCCGCCAGGCAACGATACTTTGTCCTTCCTCTGCACCTTCTCTCTGCCCGACAAGCTCCCTCTCTCGCGGCGGAAACCATGGCAACCTGCCCGAGAAACCCTGCAATAAATGCTTCTACACGGCGGGCTGCGGTAGCTGCGCATGCGCTGCGATCTGTTGACGTAAGTGCCAGTTCGCCGCTGGCGTCGTGCTCGGTTTGGCGCATCGATGACCGTTCCGTGCGCGACGGTTTCTATTACGCCCTACCTGCGGAAGTGCATGTGTGCTTGAAGCAAACTTGTGCACAACAAATACGTCATTAATTACTAGCAATCCGTTACATTTCTGGCAGTTTTGCAATTAATCGATTACGTGTTTACTCTGTAACGCCCGCTGTAATTCATTTACTTTTTTTTCAGTAACCAATTACATGTAACCCCATGCATTTACACTCTTAATAATAAGGTTAGTAAAGCAAATGTACGCATTTACTAGATTACTATGCATTTTACTACCTTCTCACTAGTTCTGTACTAGCCAGTGGCTAGTAAAGCTAGGAAGTGCTGCCTCTAGCCAGAAAGGCTGCTTAGTTTTTACTATGCAGCCCTTTTACTAGCAGCCATCTAGTAAGCAACTACTACCTCGTCTGGCCATGGCCTACTCGCTGTGATTGTGAGAGTTGTTCATTATGTTGGACTAACAGTTATGTGCGGCGTCGTCGCACACACATGTACTAATACAGTAGCCTTTACAAAGCTTTGATCGTTTAACCAAATACATAGGTGCTCACTGGTACATGTGCGCTATCAATACTCTTTAAGTTGCTCTTTGAGTCAGTGCCGCGTAGCACCTTTGCCATTCTGCTTCTGGACGCCGTGCGGTATGGACGCAGAATGGAGGGCTCCTCGAGAGCTGCGAAACCGGCCGTGGTGCTCCGTGGTGCTCCGTGCCCGGCGTTACCCAATGATTACCGTGTCATCTTGCCTCCATTACAACAGGCGAAGGACAAAGACGCGCAGTTTTATTGCACTGCGACGTCACTGGACGCCCGTATAGAATCGACGATTTCCGGAAGCCCTTGAAGAATGCTGGAGGAATACAGCAGGTAGGTGGAATTGGTGCATACCAAATGTCGCACGTGTGGCTGCTGAACACGAAGAAAGATGAGGCAAAGCAGACGCTGCTAGACGCCGGACCGCTGTTGTTGAAGAACCGGCCATCCCTCGTCATTGATCCGGCGCGGCAAGAGCTCAGGATTAAGCTACACTGGGTCGTGTTGGACGTCATTCTGAGACCATTCGATGGGCCTGCCGAGAGTATGGAGAGGTAAAGGAAATCATCAATGATCGGGGCAAGGCCGAGGACCTTGAGGGCGCAGAGTCTACTACTCGTCTAGTACGTATTTCGCTGCGTGAGGGTGTCACGTCAGACCGCATCCCGCGTCAAATGCGTCTTGGTAGCGGCACTGCGCTCGTGGTTGTGCCTGGACGTGCGCCGTTATGCCTTCATTGCCACAATATACTGCACACACCCTACGTGAATGCCGAGTGCCCAGGTGCGCAGCTTGCTGAGCGTTCAGGCACGAACAGGCTAATTGTGCTCGCTCGTACGCCAGAGTTGCAAGCGCAGGCGGTGGAGTGAACTCTCTCTCTCTCTCTCTCAAGTGATGTAAAGAAAGGAAGGGAGCGAGATGCTCATGGACAAAGGGGAAGCGGAGAGCGTGGCTGGAATGGTGTAAAGTCCCTTGATGATTTGAAAGTAGCGACACTCTTTGAACTCTGCCGCCGCCGCGCGACCTCCTCGCCTCCTCCTCGCCCCTTGCGCGTTCCCCACGCGGTAACCAGTTGCGCCCCCGTTTTTCTGCACGACGATTGGTCTCCCTGCCGTTGCCCTTGGAAACGCGCGGATCTTGAGTTTTGCTTCTGTTTTTCTTTTTCGTTCGCGCCATTTTCCTCCTGAGCACGGATGGCTCGGCGCTTTAGCTCGGCGTAGCGAACGTTGCACGCCGTGTTTCCTGCTCTATGTGCTAGCGCTATGCCGGGCTGTTGCGCATATAACTGCAGCAAGAAGCCTGAAGATGGTTATGCCGTTTTTATGATAGCACAAGGAAAGCGTGACGGCTTGCGCAGGAAGCAGTGGCTGCATGACATTGGCCGAAAGAACTTTGTTCCGACAAAGAACAGCGTTGTTTGCGAGCTGAGGCGTCTTTCTTATAGCTCGTAGCAAAGCATCCCGTAATGCTGCATTTTTTTTTCATTCTTCCGCTCACCACGCCCATTACGCTCACAAACGCTCACCAGCGTTTTTGTTACGGTTGTCCTCAGTATGCTTAATATTCCCCTCGCACGTCGCTAACTGTTGTTATTCAGTCGGAAGTGCAGCATTATAGATCACTGTGTCCTTGTCAATTGTGCGCGCAAGAATATTTTACTATGAATTCGTACCAACTCGCCCAACTATCAGTTCTGCTACAGTTCTGTTATAGATTCTGCTTTGCGCCCTGAAAAAATTAGTGGCAAGTATACCCGTGTTATTGCAGGTGATGAGCGTTAGCTAGTCAACGTTGAGTTTTTTTTAGTTTTAAGGCAAACGCCTTTAGATCTCTGTTTCAAGGTCGCGTTGTAAACTGGAAGTATCACGTGACCCAAGGAAGGCCAGAGGTGACCAAAATCATGTCCACCCCTGCATAAGAGAATGATTACCCAAGTTAATTAATTAATCATTAGTGATTGACATAAAATGGATTAGGGAGGAATAATGATTAGCGTGTATTAAAGAAGATTAAGGTGTATTAGAGTGCCTTAAGAAGGATTAAGATGCATGAATAAAGAATAAGGTGGGTGGAGGAGGATTAAGGCGGATTAGGGTGGATTCAGGTGAAGGGTTGATTAAAGGGTATTAAGACCGATTAGGGTGCATAAACTAGGATTAGGGGGATTAAGGTGGATAAAGTAAGATTAAGGCCGATTAATTTGGATTAAGGTGAATTAGGGTTGCTAAAGTAGGATTAAGACCGATTAAGGCGGATTAGGGACCATAGAGCTGGATTAGGTTTGATATAGGTGGATTAGGGTGTATTAAGGTAGATTGGGACTATTAAGCAATATTAAGGTGCATGATGGAGGATTATGGCGGACTATAATGGGTCGCGGTTGATAAAGGAGGATTAAGAACGTATATGGTAGGTAAGGTGCATTAGGGGCAATATTGATTGCTTAGGTTGTATTAAGGTGGATTTGGAGTATTAAGCTGGATTATGATGGATGAAGGAGCATTAAGATGGATTAGGGTGGAGTAAGGTGAATAAGGGTTCATTGAGTATTAAGACTGATTAGTCTACCATAATCCTCCTAATGCACATTAATCCACCGAATCCACATTCATCGACCTTAATCCTCCTTCATTCACTTTAATCCACCATAATCCACGAGAGTCCTCCTTAATGCACCCTAATCCAACTTCATCGACCTTAATCTACTCTAACGCTCCTTAATGCACTTTAATCCTCTTTAACCAACCCTACTGCTTCCTCATCCATATTAATCCACCCTAATCCTCCTTCATGCACCATAATCCTTCTTAATCCATCCTCACCCTTCATGCACTTTAATCCACCCTAATCCACTATAATCGTCCTTAATGCACCTCAACGCACCTTCATCCACCCTAACCCACCTTCATCGAACTTAATCCAACCTTGTCCTCCTTTATGAACCTTAATCCATTTTCATCAACTTTAATCCACCTTAACCCTCCTTAATACACCCGAATTCATCTTAATCCAATCCTAATCAATCAATACTTTGCTAATCATTAATCATCTCCTATGCGCGGCTGCACATGCTTTGGTTCGCTTCTCGCCTTCCTTCGGTCACGTGATGTTTTCTGTTTCCCACAACGGGACGTTGATGCAGAGGTCTAAGGCTTTCGCTTAATAAGCCACACACAAAGGGATGTGTCACAACCAATACTACATCAGACGCACGAAGTAAAGCATCTCATCATGCGGCAGAAAAATTGTCTGGAGTATAGAACTCGCCTCAAAAGCTCCCTTTACATTGGTATACCCCGTTCATACAGCTTTAGGAAAAAACCAACCTCGTCATAAATGTTGCCTCTAGCATTATCGATGCTGTTATTAGCATTTCTCAAAATTTTCAACCCCACTGGGGCGCTCAACTGACCCAAAATAACACGCCTCCATAGAATCGTGCGGCCCGTCCGCGGGAGCCGAGGAGGAATAACGTGCCGTGCGCAGCCGGCGGGCGAGGAAAATCGAGGAGGAAAGCGCCGTGAGGAGGAGAGTGTCGCTACTTTCAAACATCAAGGGGCTTTAGAATGGTGGCGTCATCAGCGCCACCATCAGCGACGTGGCCGCAGCGGCGGCGTCTACCGGCGACGCAGGCTCGCAAGAAAACAGGGCTGCAGACGCTCGGGCAGGAGACGCCACTGTGCCAGACGCTTCGACAGGAAAGCACGAAGAGGAAGAAGGTTCGGCAGGGTGCACCTCTGAAGGTACACTTTTTAGGGAAGCAGCAGCCAACAAGTGTGTCAGGGCTGGTGAGAAAACAGATCAACTCAAGACCGCAGTAAGCGAGGCCGTCGCGACGCTCGAAGACAGTGATTCGACGGAGGAGGCTGCAATGGACGCCGAGGCAACACCTGCGAAGCGCCGACTCAATAAAGCAGCCATGGCGTCTCAAGACACGCTGTTACGAGCAACGGAGAGGCGTGGGAGCGAGCCTGGAACCAAAACCTTTTTTGGTTCCAGGCTCGTTCAGTTCCAGGCCCACAGACCAGTCAACGCCCTGAGCGTTGACTGGACTGTGGGATGCTATAAGGCACGGTCTATGAGAGGAGCCAACACCCTCTCAATATTCTGAAAAATAGGGAGGATGTTGGGGGGAGCGCCGTAGGCTCGGTCTGGTGTCGCTTGCCAATATGGAGTGCTTAGAGAGGTTGATAAATATTGCAACACTCAACGTTCGGGGGCTTAGTGCCAAGAGGCGGCAAAACCAACTTTACCGTCTCGTAACGGAGCACGACTTTGATATTGTAGCCATTCAGAAGACCAAAGTGGAGAAAGAGGACCAGACAGAGCGTATGGTGCGCCCTTTTGCGAGACGCTGTGTGTTGCCCATGCGGTTGCCCATGGGGTGTCTTTGGGGTGCATTTTGTTAATTCGGCAGAGCCTTGGTGCTGTAGTTCAGTCGGTGACTACCTGTGAGTCAGGGCGTTTCATTGTATCTGGCGTTTCCCTGTGATCATAAAATTGGCGAGTAATTTGTCTTTATGCACCAACTAAGGCTCAAGAGCGAAGGGAATTTTTTGAAGAAATTGAGACGTACTTGAAATGCGAGCGTAGACTAAGCCTGGCGGGGAGATTTCGATTGTGTCTGTGGGGAACGTCACCAAATCAGTGGGAAACAACACAATGATGCGACTACTACTTTTTTTAAAGATATGATTGCATAATTTCGCCTAGAAGACGTGGTTGAATGTCCGGCGGAAAAGCGGTCATCTTTACCCACTTTCAGGCTACGAGCCATGCCAGACTTTGCTAGAGTACGTGTCGGCTGAACTAATTCATTCGTGTCGAGATTATCGAGTCACACCTGTTGCGTTTAGTGATCACTGTTTGCTTTGTTTCTGTATTGGAAAAGAAAGAAGGATTAACAAAGAATTTTCTTGGGATCTCTGGAAATTTAATGCAAACTTGCTGAAAGATGAGTTTTGTAAGCAGTTTTTCAAGGCTATAGATAAACAATAACTCAAAACTTATATAGATGGCGACATAAATGGGAAGTTTGTAAGCAAACAATTAAATTGAAAGTACTTGAAAGGGCCAGTGTTCTAAGTATCACGTAAGAAGAACTCGAGTCCCGTCTTATATGGAATCTCAAGCAATTATTGGAAGCGGAAAGTACACGACCCGGTTACTTCTTAGAAGACATAAAACGCATAAAGCAAAAACTTGAGCTGATAGACCAAGGGCGATACAAGGGAGCATCGATTCTAGCCAGAGCTGAGAAATTGTGCACAGGAGAAATGCCAACAAAACATGCCTTGGGAGTCGAAAAGGAATATTCTTCCCAAATTGCAATAACATAAATAGAACATAATGGGTCACTGTCTACCAACAAATAAACAATAGCAAGTCCTTTTTTTTCTCAAACATCACAAAGTATTGTTTTCTCATAGCCAAGTTGACGCTGATAGATTTAAAAATGACTTAATTTCATTGATGCCAACATTAGATGATGAAACCAAGAAAATATTAGAAGTGCCCATAACAGTGGAGGAAGTTAAGAAGACGATTGATCGTTTAAATAGTGGCAAGTCATCGATGCCGGATGGCTTAAGCGCTGCGTGTTTAAGGGTGTTATCACTCCTGTTTTGACTGAAGCATACAACGAGGCTTACGAGGACAAATATCTACCACCGTCCTTTTTGTCAGCACACACGGTCTTAATACCAAAAACTGAAGACCCAAACAAATTACGTAATGCTACATCGTATAGATCGATTAGTCTGACAAACGCAGATTATAAAATATTAATGAAAGTATTGGCCAACAGGTTGCAGACAGTAATGAAAGATTTAGTCTGTCCACATCAAACGTGCGGAATAAAAGGACGGACAGTTATGACAAATATACACATAGCACGATCAATCCTTGAATGCTGTGATGCTATGCAACTCAGTGTCGCCATGCTGCAGGTTGACCTCGAGAACGCATTTAACCGCGTGCCGCACGATCTGCTTCTATCTGTACTTGAATATGTGAATGTAGGCAATGTGACCAGCGAAGGTGTGCGGATGTCTTACGCAAGGTCCATCTTGGCTTAAGCCGGATGTACGACAAGGTTGATAATAAACAAATCAGTAGGTGAGTACATACCAGTGCAGCGCTCAGTCAGACAAGAGTGCCCGTTATCACCGATTCTTTTTTGTATACATATTGAACCTTTTTGTCTAAGCGTAATTAGGAACAACGCGATACGAGTATTTCACTTACATCAAGCTGAGGTAAGCCTTCTTGCTTACGCTGATGACATTGCAGTTTTCTGTGTTGATGATGAAAGTGTAATGCATACTGTCAATGCTGTAAAAAGCTTTTGTCAAGCAAGTGGTAGTGCAGTAAACTGGGACAAGTGCCTTGGGTTCTGGCGTGGGGAATGGGACGTCGCACCAAGGATGTTTTTGAACATTAAATGGCAAGAAACACCGACAAAATACTTAAGAGTGTCCCTGCAGTTAATGTGACAACGAGACTCATTGGAAAAAACAAACAGAGGTCATACGTGAAAAGGCACAGAAGTGTAAAGTCGATTTTCGCACAGGTCACGACTTGCAACTTATTTCTCGTAAGCAAGCTATGGTATGTAATGCAAGTTTTGCATTGCAGCAAGGTAAATGTACAAAAAATGCACAGAGTGTTCGCGGTCATTATTTGGAGCACTGTATGGGAAAAAACGAGCCGACCAAATCTGTTTAATATAGTGAGTGATGGTAGGCTTGGTTTAGTACATCTGTATATAAGACAACTCGTCAGTCGATTTGTTTTTCTTAGATATATAGATGAGACCTCCCTCAGGACTATGATTCAGCCGAGGTTGGGTAAAGTGCTGCCGGAATTTGTTGTGTCTTCGGTGTGTCGGCAATGACCAGTACGGGGATATCTAAAAGAAGTGGTTTCATCTTTCCGCTTCCTATCGGTGTGCTTTTCTTTGGAATATTTGACCGAGATGTCACATAAAAAGCTGTACAAAGACCTTGTTGATGCGTTATTTCCTGTGCCATTGTACCGTGAATTATACTGTGCAGGCAAAGGAAAAGATGTTTTGAAACGCGTTAAAAAAATGCTCGTTGCGCCAGGGGTTAAAACTTTTTTTTTTTAAGCTGCACACAGGAACCTTACCGTTAAAACATGGTTCGAAGCTAGGGGTTTATTTGTTCCGTGGGGTACTCATTGTTTATTATGCAAAAAAAAAAAACAGAAACAATTAAGCATCTGTTTTTAGATCGCTGGGTTGGGGCGTATACCTGGGACATGTTACAGAGAACTTTGAAAAAACAGTTGCCATTAAGTTCGCATGGAATCCGTTATCTCACGGTCGAAAACGACGATGATGTGCCTTTCAATCTTGTTATGCTCCTGGGCCTACAGAGTATATGGCGAACTCAGACTGCTGTACACAACGCAGATATCGATGTTAGACCCGTTCGCAAATATTTTTGCGAATCTATGTCCCATTTTGTCGAAGTGCAGAAGGTGCAGGCGTATGAACCGGAGTGGGTTCCAAGATTGGATTGTTGCACATGCCGAAATAGTGATGACTTGTAGTCAGCAAAGAGCTGACATTTCTCCGTACTATGATCTTGTTATTCTGTTCTTAGCTCGTAAACTCTGTGTCAAGCGAGGCAATAAAGATAACAAAAGCCGCGTTGCACTTTTCCCGTTCTATATGTGTGTTTTTGCGTATCGTTGCTTGTTGGAGATATGTAGTACATTCTTTCATGGAGCCAGTGCGCCTTAATGTCCCTGGTAAATATTACTAAATATACCCTTAATTGGTGCCTTAATGTTTAGCGAAAGGACGCGGTTCCATATTTTATATATATTTATTATTTTATTTTCTTATGCTTTTACAATGCCATCAACTTCGTATGCCAATGCAAGCGGCACTTCTTAATCGAATAGGCCCCATTATGTTTTCGGTAACTATACTTCAGTTGCGTTAGTAATTGAACTACCGAGGAGGTATTTAGTTAGTACTAAGTTAGTGCTTTTCGCTAGCTTCAGCAGGTATTGAAAGTACTAACCATCATTTTACTACCTGCACTTACTAAGAAGGTAGTGCTTTTTGGGACAAGTATAACGTGTTAGTACTTAGTTAGTGAAAATAATGACCTTTTTTTTTGAAGAATGTACTTTACTGAGGGACAAGCTGTAACAAGCGATGCAGTTTTGGCGGGAACTGCAGTAGAACGCCAGCGGTTTACCACACAGCAGCCTCGCGGACGCGCATGTTCAGACAGGCAAATCCGTGCATTCATTATTTCTTTCCTCATTTAAGGCTCCATCAGATGTTGGCCGATGAATCGAACCGGTGCTGCTATGTGGCTCAGTAGCGGTGGCCACTTCGGAAGTTAGTGCCAGAAAATCACATAAGGGCAATTTTTTTTATTGCGATAGCAATTATACGGACACTTCAGGCGCGTTCCTGCCGTCGGCATCGCCGTGATCCGTATAAATTTCAAAGGGCGACGACATTGTCCCCGCGCGCCTTATGCTGTATGGGCGAGTGAAAGCGTGTGAGGTTGAGCCGACGATGGTGGCGAAATCTTGCGCCCGCAAGAGAGGGAAGCGGAGAGGCGCGCCGTCTTCCGTCGCACGCAAGGCACCGGGATGCGTTCTACTCCGGCGGCTGCTGCGTATGGCGCGGCCGCGCGCACCGGCCCTATCTTGAAAGCGATGTGCGATGGGGATAGAGTCTGGAAGTATAGGCGCACCGACGACGGATAGCTTCGTGTACAGCCGCCCTGATTTTTAATAATATAGCGCGAGCGTCGACTGAACTGCTGGTGAGCGCCTTATAACGGCGATAAGCGTGCAACAAGGCGAGAGTTCGCGCACGAGCCTTGTTGCCTTGTTGCACTCGCCTTGTTGCACGCTCTTGTTGCACGCTTATCGCCGTTATAAGGCGCTCACCAGCAGTTCAGTCGACGCTCGCGCTATATTATTAAAAATCAGGGCGGCTGTACGCTATTTTTCGGTTGCTTAGTTCGCGTTGAAGCGAGAGGCAGCACGAAGGTAAGTTTGCTCCCTCCTGCCGCAGCACTTAATTCACTGCAACGATTTGACAGCGAGTGTCTGCGGTCATCTATAGTGAAATGTGTTCATGTTTGCTTGTGCGCGCATGACACTATTCTCGTTAATTTAGTTAGTAAGCGAATGTTTACTAGTTGATATGACTGATAAAACTGTACTATCCTTACTTCATATAGCCGTCTACTAATTTGCTATCGCAATCAATGCTTCGCCTTTCGGGGTGAAACTGCGTCTTTTTTTTTCAGCTTTTCATTAGCCCTACCGGGAGCGCCTTCTCCGAACGCCAGCTACGATGAAGCGCTGCGATTGCATGCACAGAGGACTCTTACGCGGATATTGTGGCCTTGAATAACCACAATATACCATCATAGCACCAAGACGTAGGCGGTTGTTTCATGACCTAAGTGACATAAATGTCATGATATATTCATGTCATGACCGATCATTCATGTTTGTCATACACTCTTGTCATATTATGCCAATTTCGGTACATACTAAGTTAACGAAATGACCATGACCATGGCTACCAGCGGAGCTGTAAAAAAGACAAAGCACACTCCCGAGTGCAAAAGTTTAGTTATTTTGGGGCTTTTCCTATTCGCGTCTGTTGAATAATCTGCGAACACGCACAATCGCTACTGATAGCGGCTCAACCTGTCGAAGTGTCCAAACTGAAACGCGCCAAGCTTCTCAAGACGCTGCTTTGCTTGCAAAAAAAAATGGCTGTGGCTCAGGTAAGGTTAAGCCCAGGATGCGAAGCATACTAGCCTTTATTTTAGTTGTTGAACCACTGTTTAGCCTGGTGAACTGCTGTTGCTTGGCTATATTTGGTTCGGCTAGACGAAGAAACAACTCATGCATTACTTCTTCGCCTTCAAGAGTGGAACGCGACAGCGTTCCCGTCGACCCGCCAAGGGGTGTAAGACAATGGGCTACAGGGCAGCGACTACGCGCCCCGCATTGGACGCGGTGAGCGTCGGGCAAAGCAGCGTTCGGCGCGGCAACGAAATGTGCGCCTGAGCAAGAGACGCACGCCTTAGAAACAGCGCGTTTCTAAGGCAACACCGCATTCACTAGAGGCGCTTTTGTACCGCTTTGAAGCGTTGTACTCGTGGCTCAGTGGTAGCGTCTCCGTCCCACACTCCGGAGACCCTGGTTCGATTCCCACCCAGCCCGTCTTGCAAGAGTTGAGCCAAAGCCACTTCTCCTCTGTCGTGACGTCACGGTGTCACGTGATTTCATGGTCACCGCCGCGCCTGAGGAGCTGGGTTGAGCCCTCGTAATATGCTTCGCATAAAAATTCGCAAGTGCGTTCTATGCCGCTTGTCGATTCATGCATCCGTGGCGTAAGCGAATGGACGTGGCCGGATACCGCAGTGAACGGACGTGCGATGACGGCCTCTGTAGGAACGTCTTCAGCGGCCATGTCTGACCGCGGTAACAGGGCTACTGAAGAGGAAAGTACTTGCCCGGTTGTTTTGCATACAGGGCGTTTCGTTGTAAATGCCGGTTTTATTGCGATAGCAATTATATGAACACTCCAGGCGCATTTCTGCCGTCGCCGTGAGGTTCCATATGGGTGAAATCGTGTGAGGGTGAGCCGGCGGCGAAGGCTGTTCAATCTCGCATGCGCGACCGAGGAACGCGGCCCGGGGGCCTGCCCTCTCCTATGGCGCGCGAGGCACGTGGGTCAGGCGAGGGAGGAGGGGTGTTTGGCGGCTGCTGGGATGCCTCGATTAACCTCGATGTCCTCCTCGCCCACCGCTTCGTACATAGTGCAGAGCACTGGAGATAAACGCGGCGTCTAGCTACTACGGCGTTGGCCACGCGAATCGCGGACGCCGTAGTAGACGCGTTTGGCGGACGCCGTAGGGCCGCGTTGCCGGCGCTCGTGTCTTGAAAGCGATCTGCGACGTGTCCAAAGTGTGCGGCCGCGCGAACCTCACCTTAAAAGCGATCTGCGATGCTTGCAGAGTGCGCGTAGTGCCCGTAGCTTCGTATGCGCTGTGCTGTCGACGTTTCGTTCTCGTTGAAGCGACAAATGCACGGAGGTCAATTGGCTTTCGGCTGCTGCCGCGATTCCTAAACCGAGCGTTTTCACAGGCAGTTTCCGCCGTCATCGAGCGAGATGTGTTCATGTTTACCTGTGCGCGCGAGACACCGTGCTGGTTAATTCAGCTAAAACACGTTGACGGGCTAGTTGGTTTGAATTCATGATAGAGTGTGTAAGTACGACTGAACAAGGCAGTAGAAAGAAGCAGACACAAAAAGACAGCGCTGTCTCTGTGTGTGTTTATACGTCCTCGTTGAGTCACGCTTACACATAGTATAATTAATTTAGTTAGTAAGCGAATGTTTGCAAGTCCCAGTAAAACTACTATCCTTACTTCGTACAGCTTTCTACTAATTTTCTTTCGCAATCGGTGCTTCGCCTTTCGGGCGGAACTGTGAATTTTCTTTTAGGGGGGGGGGGGGGAGGGGCTTCAGTATGTTCAACCAGTACCAACTCGCCCAAATGTTGATCATTCTATAGTAATCTATAGAAGGAAATGACGCTTAATTATGCAGCCCCTGAGACAGCATGGCGAAGTGTCGATGTGTGCACATTTTAGCATAGACACTTTTAAGCGGAGCGTACGCTTGGCGTTGGTGCGAGGTCGCGAACGCTATCACGGCCCGCCCGTATCGAGTCGAGGATTTCCGGATAGCGCTAGCTCAGCTTGAGCAGCTCCCCTACGTTATCGCCCTGGGGGCGTATTGGATGAGCCACGTTTGGGCCGTCACTCTCAAGGATTCCGAAGCAGTAATTAACGAAGATTATCAGCGTCGGTGAGCTGCTTGTGAAAGAAAGCCGCTGCCTGGTGATTTACCCGGCGAACCAGGACGTGCGAGTGAAGCTTCACTGGCTGCTACACAACGTGCTGGACGAAGAAGTACGTGCCTTTGCGCCATGCGGAAAAGTCACGTAAGTTGCCCGGAGCGTTGGCGTGTGCGGGATATGTAAGAGAAGGGCTCCACAATGAGGCTCGTCACACTCACGTTGAAAGCTGGCGTGAAGCTTGAAGACTTGTCGCACATGCGAGCATTGCTGGCTCCGGGACTAGTCAAAACTCGTCTGAGCTGCCCGGACGCGGAGGAAGCGGCCCGTGAAACTGGGAAACCAGTGACACGGGATGGGCATATATATACGTTAACGTCGCTCACGAAGCAGAGTGCGACGACGTTCGGCAAATACGGCGGGAGCCGTGTTTGCCGAGCGTCGTCTTGGCTGAGGCTGTTGTGAAGTCGGGGGTCCGTGCGGCCACGAAAATTCCATGTATGGTGCCGTGCCTGGTGCTGGAAGAAAGAAAGGTTCTGAGCGACGTTGAAGAGAATGAAAAAAGGGATTGTATGTAAAAAAAAAAGCACATGATTTAGTTTCACAACACGGCTCCAACTATCGGAGTACACTACATGCTACAGTCATTCCATGTCCGAGCGTCTCATCCTTTCTCACAGCCGTCGGGATCCGCTTTTCATGCCGTTTGGTTCCCTCTTTCCCTCGTCGAGGGAATTCACTGGCCAATCACAAACGCCGAACTCCCACTTGTCTCCGGCGTGGTGCTCCTCTCTTCGATCAGTGGCCTCTTCGGGACGGTCAAAAGGGGTGACGTTGCTGTCGTGAAGCGAAGTGAATGATGAGGCGTGAACATCAACCGTGACATTTGCATGTCGCTGGTGGAGCATCCTCTGTTCTTGAGAATCGCCAAGCAGAACAGCACCCATGACAGCTGCATGTCGCTGGTGGTGCATCCTTTGTTCTGGGGAATCGCCAAGCAAAACAGCACCCGTGACAGCTGCGTATCGCTGGTGGGGCATCCCCCGCTCTGAGGGACCGCCAGGTACAACAAGGCGTAGGTGAACATACCTGGCATGCAGGCCGAGCCAACGACGGCCAGCGAGAAGCCATGTGTGCCACAGCGGGTTGCGTTCGTGTAAAGTGTGTCGGGGTCAGTTCCGTATTGTTTTGTGAGTTTGGCTCTGGCGTGGCGACGCGCTCGGTGGTACAAGGAACTCGTGTTTTTCAGCATAGACGCGATGTGGATTTCGGTTTGCATATTGGCGAAAAGGGATACGAATTCTTCGTCACTGTATTGCGGACGCATGGGATACCCTTAGCTACGTAGGATCGTCCTTCCCGTGGGCGTGAGGCTGAGTCTTTCTCGTTGCTACATGTGAGGACCGCGACCCCCAGCTCCTGAAATGTGTTGTAGATCCCTAAGGTTACAAGACGATTGGCAGGTGTTCCTGTTCGTAGTCCGAGGGCAGCCTTGTAGGCGGTACGGGTGAGCGTATTGGCTTGTTCGACCTCGGCCTTACTGAGTTCTAGGTTGGCGAGACCGTAGGTGACTCGGCTAATTATAAAGATGTGGATTAGGTGGAGCGCATTCGCCTCCTCAAAGCCTTTGCGATGGTAGGTTACTCTCTGTACCATGCGTGCAATTTGTTTAACTGTCGTGCGTGGTCCACGCTCCTCTTACCCTGCACCCAGAGAACAAGTATGCGTGCTTTGGCTACCTCGCGTATGGCGAGTTCAACAACTCTCAGGTCGAAGGGTTGTTTGCCTCGGTGACCTTTGCCATACAGCCGTACAAATTCCCATTCTGCCCGGGAGCAGCTCATACAAAAGCCCTCCGCAAAGAGATGTACTGTCTGTGCTGCTTCCTGTAGAGTATGTTCTTTGTGTCAGAGAGAGCCTCTGTTCACCCATAATGTGATGTCATCGGCATACAGGGCATAACCCAAGTCTGTTTTTTTAATTATGCGGTTTTACGTGCCAAAACCACTTTCTAATTATGAGGCTATTGGATCTTGCCGTTGAGTGCGGGAGTTAGCCGACGTTGAGGATCTTGAGATGAAACTGAACGTCTATTTACATTATTTACAGTAATAACACAAAGTAATGAACAGTCATAAAGTCATCGACGACCGGTAGCAAATCGGACGCTGCGGCCCGTGGCAAGAAGAGCGAAAGAAAACGAATGAATGAAAGAATCAATGTCTCTTTTCCCTATCTTTCACTTCTAACCCCTTCGGTCTCTCGGGGTCACGTCATTTTCGGCCAATCGTCGAGCCCGCTCAGGTGTCGTCATTTTCCTCCAATGGTAGGCGCCCGTGCTAATGCCGTCACATTCGGCCCATGGGGTCGCTCCAAGGGCTCCACTGTCCGACGGGTCGACGGGTCACTTACCACCGGCGTTGCCTTGGTGTTGCCTCCCCGCTTGAAAGCGCTCAGCTGGAGGGGACGGGTTGTTTTCGAGCGACCTTTCAGAGCTGCAAAACAGCTTTGCTCGGCACCAAGATCAACCACTTGGAACCGTGTCAGCCTCTCGCTTCAATTTCGGGAAGAGTCAAGCAGGGGTGGAGACAATAGCCCGACGTGCTGTGCATTAGGTGGGGGCCGCCGACTTGTCTGACAGGTCCGGGAACGTGGTCGACGCGCCCATGCGCACCATAATTGGAATGCGACGGCAATTGGTTGTGGTCGGAAAACTCAAGTGATACCAGGAAAACAGTCCGCATCCAACAAGGCACGCCGTAGTGGGGGACTCCGTAAATTTGGACCAACTGGGGTATGGACTTGAGCTGTCGGGCGAGACGAGCCACGCCAATGATGAAAAGTAGTGGATCGAGATAATATGGCTCCTTGAGGAGGGCCTTTATTGTGCATAGTGAAAGCAGACGATCTGGTTTGACGAGTTGGTGCTGATGAATTCCAGCAGGATGAGCTCACGACCCATGGTGTCGAAAGCGCTCTTCAAATCGAGAGCAGCCAGGATGTGTTCCGCACCCAAGAGAATGTCGCGTAGGACATCGTCCAGCAGGCGGAAGAAAACGTCTTGCGTAAGATTGAAGTATGTGCTATAAGGTGATGGATTAAAATGTTAATTAGCCTGATTATGTTAATTATTCAATTAGGTATTTTGATTTCTTGTAGGAGCAATGGCAGCCTCTTGGAGTAATTTGGCTTAAGGGTTAGAATCGTGCTTCGTTCAAGGAAACATCCGCCGCCGCACCCTATTGCCAGGGGCTTTGTGCGAGACGGCAGTCAGGAGCCGTCACGGGGCGCTGTTTGCGGAGCGGAGCGTAAGCAATGCGCTCTGCTAAAACTGTCTATTGTCCGACGTTATCGGCGCGCGGGCTATCTTCGCTGGACGCCGGGCGCATCCGGTTACGTTGGCTGCGCCAGTGCGTCGTACCATCGGTCGAACGCTGCTGTTTTCGCCAACGTGACGTCAATCGTGCGCGCGCTCATGCTACGTCGGTCTATATTTAGCCCTAAAATGTTGGCCCGGCGACCATCGCCCAGCCCACAATAAATACCGAGGACTCTGCGTGTGTCCACGTGGCGTGAGCGTCTTGTCGTGCTCGCTGGAACTTCGTGCTCGCGTCCGTTTTCGGCTAATTGTCGAGAGAGAGAGAGAATAAACATTTTTATTAGGTGAAGCAGCTAGGGAGAGGCGTCCTCAGTCCAGAATGCCTTGAGCTCGGGCCGCGTCCTGGGCCCTCGCAATCAGCCGTTGCTGATCCTCGAGGTCGGAGCTGGCCAAGGCTCTCTCCCAAAGCTCGTTAGTGGGGTAAGGGTTCGGATGATTTAATGGTGCCGCTCTGCAACCTCCTACTATGTGCCTGAGGGACCCGGGCTCTGCGCAGAAGCGGCATTGCGGAGAGAATTTTGTAGGGTCTATGAGGTGATTCCTGGTTGGGTGGGGGAATGTATTGACCTGTAGAGCCCGGAGGAATCGCTCCTGCTCTCTAGGTAGTGACTTGTGTGGGGGTGCATATGTTCTGCGGGTTAGCTTGTAGTGTTGTGTGATGTCTTGGTAAGAGACTAGAGGGTGCATGCGCTCGGGTTCAGATTCCTCGGCGTCGGCTCGGTGGGTCAAATCTCGAGCCACGTGGTTGGCGACCTCGTTGCCAGGAATGCCTTGATGAGCTGGCGCCCAGATGATCATGACTGATCTCGTTGGCGGCTTTTGATTGATGATCCGGAGTGTAGTGGCATGAATTCTGCCGCTAGCAAAGTTGCGGCACGCCTGTTGGGAGTCGGTCACTATGACTCCAACCTCTGTTTGGGAGAGAGCGAGGGCTATGGCCGCTTCCTCGGCTTGGAGGGGATTGTTTCGTGTGAGCGAAATGCTGCTCCGATGTTCTGTGTTGACGACTACGGTGGCTGTTGTGGCTGCGCGTCTGGAGTAAGAAGCCGCGTCAGTGTAGGCTGTAGAGGGTAAAGTTCCGTATCGCTTGTGTATGGCCAGGGCGCGGGCCTCCCTTCGCTCTGCGTGGTGCACTGGGTGCATGTTGCGAGGCAGAGGACGTACGGTGATTTTTCTCCGGATGGTATGGGGTAAGCTCACAGTCTGAGGCGGCGGATGGCTCATAGGGGCAGAGAGCCCCAGGCGTAAGAGAATGGACCTCCCTGCTTCCGTAATCGCCAGCCTTGTTCGCTGACTGGATAAATGTGCCTCGATCAGCTCCTCGGCCGTGTTGTGCACACCTAGTCGTAGTAGGCGTTCTGTGGACGTACTGATTGGCAGACCCATCGCCTGCTTATATGCCTTTCTGATCATTGTGTTGATTTTCTTGAGTTCTGTCTCGTTGAGTAGTGCGTACGGAATAGCGTAAGTTATTCGAGACACGACGAAGGCTTGGACAAGCCGAAGCGTGTCCGCCTCCCCCATGCCTCTTGTCTTGGTTGTTATTCGCCGGATCATGTGCGTAACTTGGGCTGTTGTAGTCTTAAGCTTTTGAATTAATATTGTATTGGTGCGATCCGACTGGAAAACCATTCCCAATATCTTTACGCTCCGAGACGGAACGATGGTGTGTCCCTCCAGCTGTATGTTGATAGTGGGCGAGTCGCATCTGTGCTTCTTTCGCGGTGAGACCAGGAGTAGCTCCGACTTTTGGGGGGCGCAGCTGAGCCCGCATGACTTAGCATAGTCGCTCACCACGTCTGCAGCTTCCTGCAAGCGGTTCTCCATTTCCCCGATGGACCCTGTGGACGACCAGATGGTAATGTCGTCAGCATATAGGCCATGCCGGATCCCTGGGATGTTATCGAGGAGCGGCGGTAGGCCTATTAGGGCGATATTGAAAAGGAGAGGGGATAACACTGCGCCCTGTGGTGTGCCGCGCCCGCCCAGTAGGAAGGGGTTTGTGGCTTTGTCCCCGACCTTTAGGATGGCTTTTCTATCTGAGAGGAAATCTCTGATATAGGAGTACGTCCTGGCCCCACAGCCCAGCGCGTTTAGCCTCTGTAAGATTGCTGTGTGCTTGACGTTATCGAACGCCCCTTTAAGATCTAAGGCGAGGATAGCCGTGGGGGAGTTGCGTGTCGCTGGTACAATCACCTCCTCTTTCAGCTGAAGTAGGATGTCTTGAGTTGAGAGGTGTGGACGGAATCCTATCATCGTTGTTGGAAGTTTCCCCGAGTCCTCCAGGAATGGTTGTAACCGATTGAGAACGATGTGCTCTAGGAGCTTTCCTACACACGAAGTGAGGGAGATCGGTCGTAGGTTCTCAATGGCTGGTGGCTTGCCTGGCTTCGGTATCAGACGAACCTCGGCTATTTTCCAGTCCTCGGGAAGGTTTCCTTTCCTCCATACTTCATTAAGATGAGCGGTAAGCTCTAGTAGCGAGGGGCTGTCAAGGTTTACGAGTGCCTTATTGGTAATTTGGTCCATTCCCGGGGCTGTGTGGCGTCTCAAGCCCATTATCGCCGCTGTTACCTCATGTAGATGAATGTCCTCATCTAGGAGCTCGTTAGGGGTGCCGGTGTAGGGTGGCAGAGGCTCCGATGGCTGTGTGGGGAAGTACTGGGCTTTGAGAGCCAAAAGGAGGTCCGCCTCATTTCCAGGAAATTGGTGAATTACTCGGGCCGTATTGTGGTGGGATTCCGTTTTGCTGCTGGCCGGGTTGATTAAATACCTCAATAACTTCCACGTCTTGGAAGTACTCAGTCTTCCTCTCAAGCTGTCGCAGAGGGATAGCCAATTCTCTCGGCATAGTGTGGTAGCGTATTCCGCAGCCTCTTGTGTGAGTAGTGCTATTCGCCTCTTGAGCTTGCGATTTAATCTTTGCCTTTTCCAACGCTTCAGCAGGCTACGCCGGGCTTCCCACATGTGGAGCAAGCGAGCGTCGATGCTTGGAGTGGTGGTGGATGTTTCAAGCATTTTGGTGTGCGCCTTCACATCCTTCTGAAGCTGAGTGATCCAGTCCGTAATTGACTGAAGCTGTTGGCTCTGTTCGTTCGCAGCTCTTTCTTCTCTTATCTCCCGCAGCTTGGTCCAATCCGTGAGGCGAGCCGTGCCTATCCTGGCTTTGTATTCGAGCCCATGGAGAGTGGTGGCTAGCAGCGCGTGGTCGCTGCCTAGGTACTCCTCCAGATTGGTCCAGCAAGCTTGGGGGATATTTCTGGTGAGGGTTAAGTCGGGGTTCGTGTCTCTTTGAACACTTGTGCCGAGCCTCGTGCTATTCTTTGGATCGGTGACGAGTGTGAGATCCATGTCCTCAATAACTTTGTGAAGCATGTTTCCCCTGGGGTTGGTGTACGTATAACCCCAGAGGGGGTGGGCTGCATTGAAGTCGCCCACAATTAGAAGCGGATGGTTGCGTGCTGCGTGCGTGGCTTGCTCCAAAACCAGTTTGAGGACCGATGGCGCGCTTTTCGGCCGACAGTAGACGTTTAGAACAAACATGGGACTCTTCTTCTTTGTTGCCTGTGGGATAATTTCGAGCAGAATGGCAAGCGGGTCGGATTGCTGGAGATGGTGTTGAACGGCCACTAGCTTCTTACTGACCAGGGTGTGAAGGCTGCTGCCTGTATCGATGCCATAAGTGACGTATCCGGGTAGGCGGACGTGTGTGTTCGTTTCTTGCAGTGCGATGATTTCGGGTGGTCTTGTTGATGTAGCGATGTATTGTATCAGTGATCCATACTTGTTCTTGTAGCCCCGGCAATTCCACTGCCACACCGTGGTTTCGCCTGAGGAGCCCCCGCGCTTACTGCATATATGTTGAGGCGGAGCCATCTTGGATATCAAGGGGTGGTGATGCGTGCACAAGATGGGGTTCTGGGGAGCCCAGAGAATCTGTCAGAGAATCTGTTGTCGAGAATCAACAGCGTGTCAACTGACCGCTGTTGTGCCTGGCAAGAGATCCACACCGGCGAGCGTGTAGCTATGGAATGCCATTCACGCTTCATCGTCTTTTGACACTTAGGAGACGGCGACGAAACCAGCGTCACCTGAAGCTAATTGACGGTGAATATATGTCCCGTCATTGTCTGTTCGGCGACCCAGACCTGACGAATGATACGAGTTCTGGAACCCAAAATTTTAATGAGTCATCGGTCATGTGCAACTTACAAAGAGACTACGTTGACGACTTCGTGGGAACAGCATCGGCCCTGGTTTCACATGAAATTGCATCTTCTTTGCATCGAGGGCGGGTCGAAAGCTGGACACCAGAGGCGGAGACCGACAGGGTGGTGCGACACCAAGGTTAGGACTTTGTAGCCTGTGCAGTAGTTCCAGTTGGCCGAGAAGAACAGTGAATTCCCTCGACGAGTGAAAGGGCGAATGAACTGAGTGAACTGAATGGCATCCTGAGTAGCGAAATTGCTACTCAGGATGCCATTCTGCATCCTGAGTAGCAACCGGCCTTTGGATTGCCGAAGGAGCCTACGACTGACCAACTATTGCCGTCGGAAGCGGAAGTCGTGGGGTCACTTCTCCTCACCCCTATAGGACAGGGTCGCTCACTTCTGCCTAACGGTCCTCCTCGTCGGGGCTCTCGGCGAGACTCTAGGATTTTTTGCAAAGACGGATAGCCTCACGGCTATCCAAACCACTCTAGGCTACTCGACCTGCTCCGACCATCTGGCTCCTGCTGGATCACCGCCCCCTGGCCTTTCACGAGATAACCACTCGTACCGGACCCACTGGGCACTGTCAAGAATGGCGAGCTGCGAAACAAGATTGCCACACAGTTACGACAGGGCGACACGACGCGCACCTCTCCCTCTCCGTCGCTGCAGCTGGGAGGCGTTCAAAGAAGCGGCCTTTGCGCTGGAATCCGCCGCCTTCCACCCGCCCCATCGACATTGTGACGGAACTAGTTCGGCGTGTGTGAACAATGATTCCGGAGTTCCCCAACGCGGAGCTGATTTGACACGCATGGACAAGCTGCCGTGGGGACGACGTATTTTGGTGCGTCTCACGCTTCGGCGGGGCACGGAACAACGAGCGACCCTCGATCGGCGCCGATAGTTCCCGGAACGGCACCCCGCCAACGCCGTCGTCGGACCTCAGAGCGCGGTTGCCTTTGTGTACGTAAACTGATCTGCAGAGCAGCGGCGAGTTGGTGATGAGTAAACGAACAGTCGCCGCGTCGTATGACCGGCGGATCGAGTGTATAAAAACTGTGGTTGTGCGAATGCTGAGGACACTTCTCTTGAGCAGTCATGTTAGACTGAGTCACTTCTCTCATGCAGTCCTGTTGGACTAATACTCTTTTTCTCAAGCAGTCATGTTAGACTGATTTAATTTCTGTAAATAAACCCTTTTCCTCGTTCTCGATGAGAAACAGTTCTTCACTTCATCAACGATCTCAGCGTAAATAAGTTGGACGACGGCATGGGCCAGCTACCTTCGAATTCATGCCGTACTCCAATCTTGGCAAAGGACCACGGACGATGGGATTGAGCCCCCAATCCTGACAACTGGCTGACAGCGGTGAGATGGACTTTGCGACATGGTGCTGTATCTGCGGTGAGTGCTTGGTTCTTGCTTTGACTCTCTAGGCTTCATTTTGTGGTTGTTCTGTTTAGAACAGTAGGGAAGCTAGATTGTTGTGTGTTAGCTAGGTTGTGTTTTCCTAGCTAGATTTAGAGAGCAGAATCAAGGCAGTAAAGCAGCAGTCATGGAGTTAAGGACACTGCTGAGAGACGAGTTGTTGATTGTTGGTGAGGAACTGGGCCTAGATGTACGCAAGGAAATGCTCAAATCGGAATTATTGGAGCTAATTTCCAATCAGGCCAGTGAGCAAGATATTGAAATGGGATTGGAACTTCTCAAAAAGAGAGAGAAACGGGAAAGAGAAAGAGAAGAACGGGACAGAGAAAAACGAGAGAGAGAGGAACGCGATAAAGATCGCGAGTTAAGAAAAATGCAACTTGAACTTGAAAACAGACGTTTGGAGTTGTCTCAAGGAAGTGAAGGCGCTCTGGGTCGATCAAGTGAGGCAGAATCGTACCGCATGGACAGGCTATTAAAGCCATTTGAGGTCGGGACCGACATAGGCTTGTTCCTAAGCAATTTTGAAAGGACTTGCGAGAAGATGAACTTCGGCCCGAGTACATGGCCACAGCGGTTGCTGTCTATGTTGCCGTGTGAGGCGGCGGAAGTAATCGCCAGACTGAGTGTGCAGGATGCATATGATTATGCAAAAGTTAAGGCTAGTCTCCTGAAGAAATACCGCCTTTCAGCCGAAGCTTTTCGGCAAAGGTTTAGGAGCACAGGCAAGAAAGATAGCGAGGGCTATCCGGAGTTTGCATATAGCTTAAAGGCCAACCTAGTCGAGTGGCTTAAAAGCGCGGAAGCGTACGACAGCAGAGACATGATCATTGAATGCATGTGTCTAGAGCAGTTTTACAAAACCATCCCCCAAGCTGTGAAACTGTGGGTGCAAGACAGAGGCAATGTAAACACTGTGGAAAGGGCGGCTGAATTAGCCGAAGAGTACGCAACCCGTAGAAAGTTGAACGCCGAGGAGGGAAACTGGGACGGTCGAAATGGACCGCGGAAACCATTTCCGTTCAAAAAGGGTGCGCAAACTAGACGATACGAGCCTGTAGACATGGCGGAAAAGCCCGCAGACAAGAGCGAGGAGAAACTTAACGGAGAAACCGCACAAAAAGAACAGAAAAGAAAATTCGAATCTGTTAGATCAATTCGCTGTTACAAATGCCACAAACTGGGACATATAGCTGTAAACTGCGAGAAGTCTAGCGTAGTTTTTTCCTACGTGGAGGAAAAAGATGAGAATATGGAACTTTTAAGTCCATATCTCCACGACCTGCAAGTTAATGGAAAACCATGCCGAGTGCTAAGAGACAGTGCCGCCACGCTGGACATTGTCCATCCGTCTTACGTGATGGTAGATGACTTCACCGGAGAAGTAGCATGGATAAAACAGGTTGTAGAAGAACACAGCGTGTGTCTGCCCATGACCAAAGTCAAAATCAGTGGACCATTCGGGGAGCTAGAGACTGAGGCTGCAGTTTCCAAATTTTTGTCACTGCAGTATCCCTACATCTTTTCGAATCGCTCGAATCAGTTACTGCGTGACAGAGGGCTCAAACTGGGAGATGGCATAGTACAGGCATTGACCAGAGGCCAAGCTCGTAAGATCGCGGCGCTTTCGGCTGAAAATGCTCAAGCTCCTCCAGCGGAAGCAGAAAAGGGAATAACTTCAGTACCCGAATCCGAGCTAGGCCCGAGGGACAAAAGAACAGTTGAGGAGAGCCTGCCAGTTGACCAGCTCAATGAGAGCGTAGCACTAGAGTGTCAGAGTTCTAGCCTGCAGGAAGAGCAAGCAGACGCGCTCACAAGCGAGACAGGGTCGTTATTATCACCGGCCTCAAAGAACTTTGATCAACTCTTACGCGTGGATAGAGAGTCACTGGCAGCTGAGCAAAAGAATGATGAGAGCTTAGCTAAATTACGTGACACAGCTAAAGAAGGCATTGCTAGGCGCAACGTAACGATACATGAGAGAGGAGGATTGTTGTATCGGTATTACAGAGATCGAAAGGGTAGGATTTTAGATCAGTTAGTCATACCTACTAAGTATAGGGAGGACCTTTTGAGTCTTTGTCATGGAAATGGGTGGTCCGGCCACCTAGGCATAAACAAATCAAAGGAAAGATTGCTTATGGAATACTACTGGCCTGGCTGTTTCAAAGATGTAGAAAACTTTGTAAGATCATGCGACGCCTGCCAGCATTCTGGTAAACCAGGAGAGACTTGGAAAGCTCCACTGAAGGTAGTGCCCTTAATAACAGAGCCTTTCAGACGACTTGTAATAGACACGGTAGGGCCTCTTCCAAAAACAAAATCAGGCTACAGGTACTTGTTTACCATGCTGTGTCCGGCCACCAAGTTTCCAGAAGCAATCCCTTTGAAAGAGCTCAGCTCCACCGAAGTAGTAGACGCGCTTTTGACAGTGTTTGCACGAGTTGGGTTTCCAGCCGAAATTCAGGCAGATCAAGGGTCAGTATTCACGAGCGCACTGACTTCCACATTCTTGCAAAAGTGCGGGGTAAAGTTAATACACAGTTCTGTCTATCACCCTCAGTCAAACAGTGTAGAGAGGTGGCATTCGGTGCTTAAGCGAGTTTTGCGTGCGCTCTGTTACGAGCACAAGGAGGACTGGGAGAACTGTCTGCCGGCAACTTTGTTTGCTTTGCGAACGGTTCCACATGAAGCGACAGGGTTCTCACCAGCAGAACTAGTGTATGGGAGGACACTCCGTTCTCCACTGAGAATGTTAAGAGAGATGTGGGAGGAAAGAGGGGAGAGTCCAACCGTGGTTGAATACGTGCTAAATTTACTGGAACGGCTAAGCGCAACCCAAGAACTAGTCGGAAAGAACATGGCACTAGCTCAAAAGAACGCCAAATTCTATTACGACAAGAATGCGAGGCTTTGTACGTTTAAAGTCGACTTAACGATGAAAGCGGAAAAGTGTAGGTTTGGTTGTTCGCAGGTTACTTATCTGGGCCATGTTGTCGGTCAGGACATGAGACGGCCGGCTGAGCTGAAAATAGCTACGATTGGAGAATTTTCTCAGCCGCGCCCGAAAACGGACCTCCGTTCATTTTTGGGACTTGTGGGGTACTATCAACGGTACATTCCGAATTACTCGCAATTGGCAAGTCCACTAACAGACGCCCTCCGAAAGGGAGCACCGAGTAACGTACACTGGGATAAGGACAAGGAGAACGCTTTTCAAAGTTTGAAAACGCTATTGGTTTCTCGCCCTGTGCTTCGCGCGCCAGACTACACAAAGGAATTCATAGTTCAATGCGACGCAAGCGACAGAGGTATGGGCGTGGTACTTAGTCAGGTCGGCGACGATAACGAGGAGCATCCTATCCTCTACGCCAGCCGTAAACTAAATGTAAGAGAGGAAGCCTACAGCGCTTCAGAGAAGGAATGCGCTTGTTTGGTTTGGGCCGCCCAGGAGTTGTCGTGTTACTTGTACGGAGCGAAGTTCATCTTCGAGACCGACCACTGTCCTCTGACGTGGCTCAATCAAATGTCACACAAAAACGGCCGCTTGCTCCGATGGAGCCTCACTCTCCAAGAGTACAACTTCTCCGTTAGATATAAGAAGGGAAAGTTGCATAGCAATGCGGATGGTTTGAGCAGGCTAATTTGAATTCTGCGTTTGAGGGTCCCGCCTAAATTTTAGGGTTACTAGTGTTAGCTTTTCTTTAGGCGAAGAAAATCCCCTCTCATTCAGCAGAATTCCCTCCATTAATTGCTGAATTTGTCAGCAGGAATTTGCTTCAGAAATTGGCATAGTGAAATGTAGCATTTTTTTTTGTTTCTGCACTTATGTTGTTGTTGTTTTTTTTTTGAAGCCTAGCGAGTCTAAAGTGAGAGCCAATGCACGTCATCTCGGCGCAGAGCCGTGTTGTGGGGTTCATTTTGCAGTTGCCTGTCCTTGTTGGATGTTTTGGGGCGGTGACATCAATGCACAAGTGGTCGCTGCGAGCCAAGACATAAATCCCCCCCCCCCCCCCCTGACCAGCAGCCGTTCTCTTCCTGCCTAGCGGTTGTCAGCGCTAGACAGTCGAGACTTTCCGGGCCATGGAGGCGCTGTCAAGAATGGCGAGCTGCGAAACAAGATTGCCACACAGTTACGACAGGGCGACACGACGCGCACCTCTCCCTCTCCGTCGCTGCAGCTGGGAGGCGTTCAAAGAAGCGGCCTTTGCGCTGGAATCCGCCGCCTTCCACCCGCCCCATCGACATTGTGACGGAACTAGTTCGGCGTGTGTGAACAATGTTTCCGGAGTTCCCCAACGCGGAGCTGATTTGACACGCATGGACAAGCTGCCGTGGGGACGACGTATTTTGGTGCGTCTCACGCTTCGGCGGGGCACGGAACAACGAGCGACCCTCGATCGGCGCCGATAGTTCCCGGAACGGCACCCCGCCAACGCCGTCGTCGGACCTCAGAGCGCGGTTGCCTTTGTGTACGTAAACTGATCTGCAGAGCAGCGGCGAGTTGGTGATGAGTAAACGAACAGTCGCCGCGTCGTATGACCGGCGGATCGAGTGTATAAAAACTGTGGTTGTGCGAATGCTGAGGACACTTCTCTTGAGCAGCCATGTTAGACTGAGTCACTTCTCTCATGCAGTCCTGTTGGACTAATACTCTTTTTCTCAAGCAGTCATGTTAGACTGATTTATTTCTGTAAATAAACCCTTTTCCTCGTTCTCGATGAGAAACAGTTCTTCACTTCATCAACGATCTCAGCGTAAATAAGTTGGACGACGGCATGGGCCAGCTACCTTCGAATTCATGCCGTACTCCAATCTTGCCAAAGGACCACGGACGATGGGATTGAGCCCCCAATCCTGACAGCACTTCCTGCCGGACTGCTCAGCCGCTGTCAAGGCGACACTCTTAACCCTCTACTCTCCTATCTCATTTGCTCCGACTATCCCCCCCCACCCCTGTTGACGCTGAGCCGTGCTCCCGAAAGGGCTGCAGAAAACAGCGTCAACCTTTCCTTATCCCTTCAAGAACCACTTCTCTCTCTCTCTTGAAATCATGGGATTGCGGCACTGAAATATTTCTGTCTCGGCTATTAATGAACCGATTTGAAAAATGTTTGCGGCAGAACGCTCCCTAGATGAGAAGTAACAACTTCCAGCGTATAACCAAAATTTGCTATGGGGCCTGGTGAGGGGCCCTTTATGTAAATCCCACCCAGATGGTCAGAATTAATACGGAGTCCCTCACTACGTACTTGATGTCTCGTAATCAGATTGTGGGTTTGTCACGTAAAATGCCACAATTTAATTAAGGACTGACACTTCTGCAACGATGCGATGCGCCGTGTGGGCCAATGACAATGCTAACCTTCTCTCGGACTATGAACAATGGCGCACAGCAACACCGCAAGCAAACATGTCTCGCTGTGTGTTATGTGTACTACGTAGACAAACACAAGTGGCGCTACCAAGGCAACACTCAGCATCAACTCGCCCCTCACGTATTGCACTAAACGCTGAAGAACTTAAACGTTCGCAGTAAACATCACCGCTAAATTATCGTCAATCAATGCAAACAGTACAGAAACATTCGCGTACATGGATTCCCACAGTGCGTGGGATCCGCATAAGTCTTTTTCTGAATTCCTTTTGATGCCCCAATATTTGCCATATATAGGTGAGCTGCGAACCACAGCAAGGCTACCCTGGCGCGGCTAAAGCTTTCGTTCTCCGGGTGCTCTCGTACTTTCAACATTGCTTTCAATGCGGCCGACCCGACAGTTATGCCCACCTAATCCCTCATGCCACGTCACGCCGACAGCAGCGCCAGTTTTCCCAGTGGTGTTCCTCGCGACCAAAAGCTCTTTCGAGAGCGTTTTTATCTTGTTTAGCCAAATGACTTGTAGATATATGTAAAATAAGCTCAAGTTAAATTTTATCTTCGAGCGTCAGCACTCCCTGGGCACGCAACAGCTACTCTGGCTGGAGAGCATTTGAAGATTCCGGACGCCGTCATAGTAGAGAGATGTACCGAGCATCTAGGAGGAAACTTCGAACCTCGTAATCTCAACAGGGCTGAAATGTGGTTGGACGACTTGGACCAGACGAGGTGAGTTTTCGCCGCAGGAGACGACGACGAAGGCGGACATCGTGATGATGAAAACGAGAACGCGCGATTTTTTGCCTATCCCACTTAGTGGGTACGAGCCATAAAAGAGGATCATCATCATCACCATCATTTGTAGGAGCTGGTGGCTCGATTAGAGTCCCGGGCGGTTTTGATTAACCCGCGGGAGCCAGGACGGTCTTAGTAACTTCCCACGTATAGCGAATGCAATCGGGCGAGAGGCCCATTGTCAAAGAAGGCGGAGATGTCTACACCGAAGAGCTTGTTGTTTCTTTGTTTTCGGAGTCGGCTGTGGGTGCGCCCATGGAGGTGCCAGTGCCCGAGTGTTCGCTACACATTTTTGTGGCCTCTTGGCGCTTTGTGATGTCAATGGCCTTCTTCCCTTCTTTGCTTGCTTCGTTGGCAGGATCAACTCAGGCAGCGGCAGATGCCAAAGTGGTGACGTTTTCTTGGAGAGGGCAGCAAGTGGCTTAACAAAAGCAGCCGCGCTGGAACGTTGCCCGGACTTGCGAGGCTGAAATTCGGGTCAATCATAGCAGATCGTCCATCGCCACAGGAGGTCTCGGAGGGGTTTCAACATCCAAGCACCTCGAAGAGACCTGTAGACCTCGCTTCATTTCGCCGTTTGGTGCAAGATTTGCCAGGAGACACCTTCCACGCAGACACGCCCGCCGCTAACACACCTTCAGTCGTTGCTGCACCCACCCGCCTTACCCCCTCTCCCCTTTAGAAGAACAGTACGAGGAAAGCGTATATCGCCTTGAAAAAGAGAAGTCCACGTGTCGAAAAGTTGGCTGCCGCTTTTACCTTGTTCTTTTACCTTGCACTTTCGGGAAGAGTCAAGCAGGGGTGGAGACAATAGCTCGACGGGCGGCACCTCAGGTGGGGGTCGCCACCTTGTCTGACAGGTCCGGGAACGTGTTAGGCGCGCTTCTGCGCACCTTCATTGGAATGCGACGGCGATTGGATGTGGTCGGGGAACTCGAGTGATGCTAGGAAAAGTGTCCGTATCTAACAAGGTCAATCCGAATCAAACGTTCAGATCATATTTGAGATAAAAACGTTCAATTCAAATATGATATTGAAAACGACTGTTTAGCAGCGCTCGGTTCGAATTTAGTTCTATCTAGATCGGGGTAGTCCGCGATCGAAACTGCCCCCTTGACAGCGGTGTAAGTCACCTTCACTGATTAGTGCACCCGTCCAACTTCGTGGCGAACGAACCGCGAATTGCAGGTTGGCAGCAGCTAGTGATCGTTTTAGCTGTTTCAGATCGTCGTCCGATTTTAAAAATGTCATCGTCGTGTTCTAAGTCCTGCAAGTGTCTTGTGAGAATGGGTGTCTGAACATTAACAGCATCGCAATATGACGCGCCATATTGCGAGTCATCTTGTTTCTATCACGCTGTTCATTTTTTGTTTTGTTGATATTTCTTGTATTCTGCCTTAATAGTTTTTGTATTAGCTTTACCCTTCTTTTTTATAACTGTATAACTTACCGTTCCTTTGTAACCACTCCCCTCTACAATGCATCTGCGTTTGAGGGTATTTTATATAAATAAATAAATTGTAAACACGCCAGTGCCATTTGCGCTAATAGAAAGTTTTAGGTTAGGGTGACGCTAACGTTTGGGGCCCCCAAGCGCTTGGGTTTTCGGTACTGGGCATGTGCAGGTGATCTGCGCATGCGCAGTATACCGTGGCCACAAGCGCTATGAGAGCCCCAAACGCTAGCATCCCCCTAATCTAAAACTATCTAATAAATAAAAAGATCGCACCTTGAGCAAAGCAAAGGAGCCTGCGCGTGAATACGCGCTCGGGAAACACTCGTCCCAAGCCAAGCAAATGAAAAAAAAAAAGCTGCCACGCACGTGACTTGCTAGTTGTTGCAGGTGGCGGCGCAGAAGCCCCGCCCTAAACGGGCGAATTGTGAAAGCGGCACCCAGGCATCCCGATAAGCCGGGACGCCCTGGATCGTCTCAACACTTGCTCAACGCGGGAGGTCGTCTTGGTGGCAGAGGGAGCAGCTGTCTTGCTGCGTTCAGCAGCACTGCAGGGGCGGAAATTTCGCTCGTTCACTGTCGGGGATACAATCAGATTCGCGAGATTTCGCGTTGCTGTAGCCACCGGAGGCGTCGGCTTTTGCGCTCCTGTGATATGCTAAAGTCATGGCATTTCTCTATGGTAATGGTGTCGCCTCGATGCCAACGCGTTCGCTGCTAGTCATGCGCAATCTGGCGAATGTGATTGTATTCCTGAAAGTGAAAAGCCGACGATACGAGCCCTGGGGCGGTATTTCTCCAAGCGATCACTTTAGGCTCATTCACACTAGGCCAACACGACACCGATTTCGGTCCGCCGACTGTCGGCGACACCGTTTTTTCCTCCGCGTCGGCGTCTCTGTCACGCTGTGCCGACGCCGACAGTCGGCGGAGAGCTCGGCGTGGGTACGTTGCCGACGCTGTCGCCGACAGTCGGCCAACCGAAATCGTTGTCGTGTTGGCCTAGTGTGAATGAGCCTTTTTCAGAGATAATTTCACTCTCGCGATCACTCGCCACTTGAAGCGTCGAAGCGTTCCTGATTCCGAGATCGGCACAGTGCCAGAAACGCTGTCGGCTGTATATGCGGGAGCGTCCGGTTCCGAGTATCGCGAAAATGATCACCCGAGATTACAGCCCCTGTTTCGTTCCTCCCATGCACTTTTGCATCAAATGGTAGAGCGACACCGAAACAAAGGCTGCATAGGATTACCTATATCTTTCCTGGACAGGCCTCGAGTGATGAATGGAGCACAGAGGAATTAGAGCGTCTCAAAACGGAGGCGTGTACTGGGGTCTTTCTTCGTTTTAATGGCGGTAGGAACCCACTCGGCGCCTGACTTCTCTTATCCAACGGCTACAAACCTGAGCGCATCATTGGGTCGTGTTTTGTAACACTCCTCTTAAATGTGCGTTGTTTTTGCCTTTCGTCATTAACTGCCCCGCACGACGACGAGCCGCCGTTACCACCGGAAACGACCACTCGGCGCGACGTGTGATAATGAATTGAATGGCATGGAGTAGAAGATTCCTCACAAAATGCAGTTCCTTCGGGCTTGAAAATTTCAAACCTGTACAAATCGGCATGTGATCGATGAAATTATTACTAAAGCAATACTTCAGCGATTTTTTCGGGTGACAGAACGGCAGGGAGTGAGTTTGACCATCCTTCTTGTCTCTAAACCTTACCTTTCGCGGCCACCGTGGTAGCGCATGGGAAATCTGTAGGGGTTGAGTTAGAGGAGAGATTCACCTGTGAATTTCTTGCGGTGCAATAGCCTGCCGAAGCGAACCCATATCTCGCGTGGATTATTCCTGTCGCGGGTGCCGTAACGTGTCATGCGAGATTTACGCAAGTAGATAAGAACATACGTGATCGTGTCGCCGCATGGTTTACCGGAGCTTCGTTGTTCTCGGGGAGAAATCACGAGGCAGGCGGCCCATGGAAAAAATTCGGCTTGGCGCCCACCAATCAGAGTATGCCGCGATCGGCCTCCCTATATCGTCCTTGCCGAGGCTGTCTAATGGTGCCACACTTTTGCAGAAATTTCGCCTAAATGTCTGCGAACACGATTTTAGGAGCTTACGTGAGCTACCTACGGTCGCAACGCTGTGCGGGACTGACATTTGTGGAACTATTTTCTCGCGCGCCCTACAACGTGCCGCCGCGCGCTTGGGCGCGTGGCGTGTACCTCCGCTGTCGGCGGTTTCCTGAACAGCCCGCGTCGCCGCTGCGAGCTTTCGAACGCTCTCCCCTGTTCGCTTACTTCCGACGTATTGTCTGAATCATTGTAGCGTTTAAGAATCCTGCTGCGGTCCAAGTATCACCACAGATATCTCTGGCAAGGCGAAGCCTGTGGCAGCATTGACTACCTTCAGGTTAGTGCGGTAACCCCTACTTTTTGTCTTTTACTGTCATGGCGATAGCAATGACTTGCTGTATATTCTAGGCAATATACTTGCTGGGTGTGCTTGTTACAAGCTACGCGTAAGCATAATTGTAGATCTTAAAGCTTCATACATTTAGCGCGAAGTACAGGAAATACGGAATAACACCTGGAAGTATGTTTTTTCAAGTAGAGCGTGACGCTGAAACGCTCTGCGGAGTCGTCACGTGGTTCTAGGTGGCGCGACGGTGCGAAAGACAAGAGTGAGCAACCATGTGCCGTGCCTGTGACTATGTAGTTTAGTGGCCGAGAGGCCGTTTCACAAGATATTGCTGGACAACTTCGCCTGTCTTAAGGCGCGAAGCTCCTCGTCGCCTAATTGTAGCTTTAACTCGGGGATCACATGGAACTATTGAAGCACGCTCCCTGAACAGTGTCTTCCAGCGACTCTCGGCGGTTTGTTTCCGCGTCTCCTGGCACGCTCCAAGACAGCGCTGCATGAAGAGGTGGAAAAAAAGGATGATCCCGTGCGGCCGTGTTTGTGGTACTATGCCGCTGCGAAAGGTGGCGCCACCGGATTGGTTGCGAGATCCTCAACCAGCAATGAAGCTAAACATTTCGACAGAATTGCCTGTCTCAATCAACCAGCAATGTATTGTATGGCGTCCACTATGCAGTCTTTCACTACTGGCAATGTCAGGTCGCAGGTGGTCTATGGTCAGATTTGCTAGGACATATTTCTGAACGTCGTCTCAACCAGTAATGCATTGTATGGTGTTCTCTATGCAGTCTCATTACTGGCAATTTCAGGTCGCAGGGGGTCAATGGTCAGGTTTGCTAGGACATATTTCTGAACGTCGTCTATATATATTCCCTGATCAAGCCAGTCGATCCAGGGAGCTGAAAAATGCGACCCGTTGCTTTTATTATGGCACATATAGTCTAACAGAGAGCGTCATCGGAGTAGCATGCACTTGTTTTTGTTTTGGGGAGCAACGTCGATTTGTTTGTTCTCTCGGGTGTCGCTAGCGCCGCTAGTACCGTTTTCTATCGTTGCCAGCGTTCCTTTCCGTCATCGCGCACATAATGCATCGCTATCACGGACTGCGTGAACATTTATTTATTTATTTATTTATTTATTTATTTATTTATTTATTTATTATACAGTCCTACATTCGCTCAAAGAGCATTACAGGGGGGGGGGGGAATAATACATATGTTAAACAGTTGTAAATAAGATTACATAGCAAAAAACACGGTGACGAATAATGCAGTGCAGGCAGCATAAATATCTCAAAACAGATAGGGAAAAGAAAGAAATGGACTATACGTACATATATACAAATACATGGGCATACATGAATATATAAACACATATACACTCATAAATACATATAGTAGGCAAACAAACGCGAAAAAGAAACACCGAAACACTCGAACTGATCACATGTCAAGCAGTTCATTGAAAAAGGCTGAATTTGATATTCAGCCTTTTTAGTGCTGATGCATCCTTGAGTTGTGCTTAAATCGACGTCAGCGAATTCTTCGTCATGCTTGGGATAATGCGATGTTTTAAGCATAAAGGAGCTAAGGACGAGGTCGTCAGATCAAATTCCGGCCGCGGCTGCTGCACTTCGATCGGGACGAAATTCAAGAACGTCCATGTTAGGTGCATTGGGTTCATGTCAAAGAACTCCAAGCGGTCGGAATTAATCCGGAGTACCCCACAACGGGCGTGCCTCATAACCATATCGTGGTTTTGGCTTGCACAAACCCCAGAATTTTATTTAAATGAAGGCTCGTTGTGCTGCGGCAGAAGGGCAGCACTCGGTTGAGTCATAAGCCTTAGGTGTTCTTTATCTGTTGTTTGCCGTATCTACGCATGCGCGAGGCCTCTAGTGTGGTTTCACCCTGCGCTACAGGTGCAGCTGTTGCGCCGTATTCACTTCACGGGCAGACTGTTCTTCCTTATTGTATTCCGTCTGTGTATTCCGTGCCTTGTGTCGTCAATGCAGCGCCGCAGGTTTAGAACAATGAGGGCGATCGCTACGAGGCCAATGCCGTTGCCAGCCGGTCGGGTTTTGCGACGGAATACTTTTTGTCGAGGATGGCGATATTCTGCCGTCCTGGAGGGTTTCAGATGTGTAGTGTTACTCACCCAGATCTCTCTGACAGCCCAGGTGTGAAGAGACAGCTACTGTCGTGGTGTGGTGTGAAGGGGCGTTTGCGTGGGCGAAGGGTGGAGGAAGGATAAGGGTCGGCGGCAGGCCTTCGGCGCAGCTTGCGCTGTTCTATCGTTAAAATAGAAAAGCTCTGCAGAGAGCCAGAACACAGACTACATAAAGGATACACACTCACCAGCACCCCTTATGTAGCTCCTTTTCTGAGGCTCCACAAAGCCCAACGCTCCCGTTTAGTTTCGTTCTCATAATTTCCCCGTTATCAATAATCTGCCCCAATCTCAGTGCTGCGCATTCTTCTTGCGTGTAAATCTCAAAGCTGTACGATTTGGCTGGATGTGGTAGCTACTTGCGTAGGCCATTTGTAGATACCGAAAGTAACAATTACTGAGCAGTAAGTAAGGGATATGTGTCCTACAAAAATGTCGCAGAATCGCCCGAAAGGTGAAGCATCGATTGCGATAGCAAATTACTGGACAGCTATACGAAGCAGGTATGGTAGGTTTATAAACTCGTGAACAATCATTTACTCACTAAATTAACAAGCATGTTGTCACGCGCGCAAAGAGCAAACAGAAACACATTACACATCTTGCTCGATGAGCGCGGACACTCGCTGTCAGAACGCTGGCGGAAGGAAAAGCGGCACCAGCAGCGAGCGAACTGATCTTCGTGCTGCCCCTCGCTTCAACGCGAACTAAGCGGCGAGATCACAGCGCATACAAGGCTATGACCCCTCGGGGCACCTGTGACCCCTCAGGGCACCTCAGCCACGTCTTACGCAGCCGTTGCCTAACGAAGATTGGACTGTTTTTTTTTTATTTGGGGTTTTTTACGTGCCAAAACCACTTTCTGATTATGAGGCACGCCGTAGTGGAGGACTCCGGAAATTTTGACCACCTGGGGTTCTTTAACGTGCACCTAAATCTAAGCACACGGGTGTTTTCGCATTTCGCCCCCATCGAAGAGATTGGACCGTTGTTCTGTTGTGTTAGCATATCCACAGCGATTGGCTTTGCCAACTTTGTCACTGCTGTTTGTCTGCGTAGTACACAGAACACACAAGGGGAGGTGTTTGCTTGAGACGTTCTTGTGCGCCATACTCCATAACCTTTGAGAGGGTTGAGCATTTTCATTGCCTCTTACGATAATGCCTCTTACAGAAGCATTAAACTTTAATTGAATTGTGTAGTTGTACGTGCCAAAACCACAATCGGTTTATGAGGCGCGCCGTAGTGGCGTACTCCGGGATTAATTTTGACACCGTGGTGTTCTGTAACGAGTCCCCACGGTGTAAGAATATGTTAAATGCTGACACTCGCCACTACCCGTAGAAAGAGAGAGCGCGGACAGATTGTCTTCGCAGATGACCTTGTATCAGTGGTAGTCTCTCCGCAATACAGATGGCGCCATAGTATGGGAGCCTGTCTTACCGAATCTTTCCAAGGCAATGATGAAGTTGTATTTGAAGAAAAAAAGCGCATGAAACAGGACTAGATGGAAAGGGAGCTGGTGCTGACAAATTTTAACTGGAAGAAAGCCGAAGAGAAAATTCCCAAGCGCACAGCACCAGGGCTAGACGAGGTTCCCGTTAGGCTGATTAATGTACCAGGACCAGAAAGTAAGGAAGCTCTGGTGAAAGCAGTGGAAAAAGCTTTAAAGGATAGACGAATACCAGACAGCTGGCGACAAAGCTCTCCATGCTCTTGTGGTACAGATACTTGTGCACTTTAGCCGGCCGCTTATTTTCATCCATGTTCCTTAGTCTTTCTTCAAAACCAATCTTGCCCTGCGCTTCTTTGACTTCAAAAGAAGCTCAAACCATGTGGTTTTGCTGTGGGCCCCTACAGCCAGTCGGCCCACTGCCCACAGGTTAATTTCTAACCCCGACAAGATTTATGATTTATAGCACGAAATTTCATTTGCGAGCGTGGGCGCTGGCAGCATTGTACTTTTACAAATGGCTCGCGCCACTAAGTGCTTATTGTAGCACCAAAGTGCTGTGTTTCATTATTGCTGCATGCCGCTCTGTTTTCTTTTTTACATTAAGTTTGGGGGCGCTTGTGTATACACGTATACAACCAGGCACATATATTGTTTGACTATGGGTATGGACTTCGTGTTGAATTGATACCAACTCATCACTCGAGTCTTCATTAAAGATCATAATTACTGATTTCTCGGTGCTAACGTGAAGGACTAGATTCCTCGTGCATTACCACTTATATTCGCAAGTCTCTGTAAATTTGCAAAATAGTGAGCGCCACCTAGTGTTTTCGAACCATGAACTCTCGTTCACAGACTACATTTATCCCTTTAAATGCCTCCCCCCCCCCCGCCTGCCCCTACCTGAGAATGACCGCGTACTCAAAGGGATTAAAATATTACTGCTAAAATTCCACGCCCTGGTATTTAGCCCACGCCCTGCTTGATGACCTGAGTGTGAATACCATTCATTGTGTTTTGTTTACCACTGCCAAACTCTGGCAGATTAGAGGCGTGTGCAGGGTTCGGTGGTGGTAAAGGCGAAGCTTTTGAATGAGAACAATAGATAGTTCTGCTAGTCTGTTGTCTAGATTATTTGGTTAGAAAACATTTTTTTCGCGCATGGGCAGCAACACTTTTGAAAATGGTCAATTGCCCTAAACTATGAGAAAGCCGCACCACTACTAGGGTGGCTAGAAGTAGCCACCCTACTACCACTGCTCCCGGAAGCGGAGAGCCACGTTAGAAGAATGTCTGCGTTTAAGCTACCACCAGTGGCGAAGCCAGCTTTGTCTTTGTGCGGGTTCATTCACCCTGCTGTGAGACGGACTGAGTGTCTCTCGTCACAGTGACGGCGAGTCCGCATACCGGGACAAGTCTGGAACCAGTAGGACGCCTACGAATCATGGGAAGGACGGTGATTGTGTAGCGCTGTCATTGTGCAGAGCCACAGCCTCACCCCTGAGCTGGCCTGTGTGGAGAGTAGGAGCAGAGACAAATGACACAAAGGAGGTGGTCATGGTCGTCGCCGACCCACAAAGCATAGCGCCCGCTTCTTGATGACTCTTCTATCAGACCTCTCCACTGATTATTCCTGCTACGCACGGCACCCTATTTAAGAGCGTCAAGTTCCATCTGTTAGATCAGAATGACTTGAGAGACTCCTTCCACGTAAATAACATTTGAATATATTTTAAAGCGTCGCCGTACTTTGCGTAACCGCGCGAACGCGCTCGTGCCACTGCTCTCGCGTTCGTCGACGTCGTCGTCTTCCACAGCTGGATCCGATGCCGCTCATCATGCTAGCGTTCCCATACCGCCCTTCCCTCTGCGGAGGCGCTGACGGCACTGGCCCCACTGCCAGTCGGTGCGGTGATTTCGGCCTCAAATTCTTTGCATTAATATATCGCGAAGTGAAAACGCGTATACAGCTGCCCACAAATTTAGTATTAGGGAATATAGTAACCGTAGGACATTTCTTTCCCCCTATTGTTCCTCACGATGACGCGCGCTTCGACGTCGTCTCATGACTCCTGCGGTGAAGCCCACCTCACCCGGTCCTGGTCGTATCAGTACGCATAGAGAAAAGGACGTACCGGCACATCTGCACGGTCATGATGAAATAGTGATTTTTTAAAGAGAACGCTACGCCTTGTACTTGCTTCGCCTAGTTACTTTTTTATTTCATTGTATCCATCGTGCGCGTGCTTGTAAACAGGCAGCTCATTTTGCACGCATTTAACAGCATCTCGCTGTTATGTCATGTAGCTCCTGGCACAGGCTTGTTTGGAAATAAGGCGTTTCATAACTTTTCCTGTTTGAAGCAAGGCGCTGGGTTTCTGCATATCAAAGCAGTTTGCACACGGCCGACTGATTTCGATGTGTACCGAGGGTAGTATAAGTCAGAAACTCCACGACATCCCATTGGTTTCGGCGCCTGCACTTTACTCTTCACCAAAGTTGGGTGCAGCTTCATCAGCGCAGCTGGCATGCTTCTTCTCGTTTAGAAACGTGGACAAGTCACCGAAAGTGTATCCAAGGCAGACACTAGCAAACAAGGATGCACTTTATTTATTCGATGAGGATGGGGGCGCACATTTCAATCACGCTTTATGAGAGAGCTAATGTATCGTTTCCTGGAACTATTTTATCGGGCGTGCCAATTGGCGGCTCCAGCGCCCCTGCGCGCATGGTGTGCCGTTCCGCAGCCGCCGGCGCAGCGTCATTTCCCTCTTTGCCCCTTTTCTTTTTAACGAAGTGCTTGCGCGCGGAGTCGTGGTTGGTCGTTCGCTCGTTCCTCCGCGAAAGCAATTCTGACGTCTTGTACCGGTCGTCAGGCGAGATTCTCGCGTAGCTTGGCCGTTCTCTCTCCGCCTTCCGCAGGACGACGTCACCAGAGAGAGGGGGAGAGAGAGAGAGAGCATTCGTCACAAGTAAGCCCCTGGTGAGCCCAGACCCCTTCTGAACCCACGCTTGAAAAGGAGGCGTCCCATGCGAAACCGCAACTTCTGCCTTACTTTGCATGTCATCACGGCTTAAGTAAGTGCCTAAGCGGCATCATTAATCATGCGCGTAACATGTGGCAATCGCGAACACTTATGTGTTGTTCCGCGAACGGCTGTTTGGCGGTCGAAGTCACGGAAACAGGCCGTGAGACACGCCTTTGATGTTGAAAAGAAGTACACGTTTTTGAGTTGTTTCTCCGGTAGATTACTGACATTTCGCCGTACGGCTTTGGGCGAAGATCGTTGACAAACCACACATTTTTATCGAGAGTTTCGTGCACGTTCGCGAACGCCAGGGCCGCCGCCTGGCGTTTGTCGACTGGCTGCACACTCCGGTGGAGAAACGCAGCGCAGGGATGTAGTACTTAGCGTTGAGCCCGACAGATGGCGCCAGCTATCGAGGCTCTTGTTTCGTGTCGGATGCTGTCGCCTTGCCTGCAGCATGTAGCATGCAACGTCGCTGACCTTTGCGTTGTCCTTCGAGGTAGAGTTACTGTATATGCTTGTAGCATCTACAGTAACTCTACTTCGAGGAATCGCATAACTCCAACTGACGGTGGAGTTATGTTTAATCTCAGTGCTCGGACGGTTGTATCCTTAGACCGGTTTGTGCGTTTAAAGTGGTTGACCTGGGCGTGGTGCACGCTGCTGCGAGCGTTGGTCGAAGCGGGTGAAACTTTTTGGACGTCAAACTTGAGCGGGAAGGGGAGGGGGAGCTATTGATTCCGTTATGGTGCTTCGAATTTTTTTCGTTGGCATCTTTCAACTAGGTTCTTGTCGCTTTATCGGGGCCCAACGGACTTGAAGCATCGTTTATGCAACATATACGGCGCAGCAGTGCGCCAACTGAGCCGTTATGTTTTCTCACGCCCTTCGTGCTACCGTTTTGAAGTTGATAAGGAAGTTGAAACATGAGCAAATCGGAAGCACAGCAACGGGAAATTTTGCTTAAAGCGGGCTTTTCGAAAGCCCGTGATCACTTCTAAACAATCAGCAGCCAGGCTTTAAATTCAACGTGAATGTTTCTTTTTTTTTTCTTTGTTGTAAATATTAAAAGGCCTTGTTTCGAAATCATGCAGTTCGCGTGAAGTGAAAACCTTTGTGCCGAACGTTTCTGGTGCATCTGCAAAAGCTGCGGCGCACTTGCAGATAGATAGCGGTCACTGAGGGGATCTCTGCCGTTAGCGATAGCGCTTGGGGCGGGGCGGCGGCTGCCGCGCACGTGACGGCAGAAAAAAGTAGTCCGGCCGCCGCTGGCTCCTCTGGCTCTCTCGGCGTTGGGGTGGGAGGAAGGCATGCTGACAGCCGCTGGCGGCCATCTTGTGTGTCCCGCGAAAGCGGATCGTGTTTGCGCAGCTAGTCTAGGCGGTCTCCGCGCTGCGTATTTCTCGCGCTGTTCTGTAGCGCGCGCGCATCGTAGCTTGACGAACGCCTCGAATTCGCCTTTCTCTTTCGCTTTCTTGTTTCTGGAAGCTAAATAATGGTAGCTCAATGACCACGGAAGAAAACGTGGAACAGTTGCATCGCATTTTTTTTAAGCCAGTATTTTTCTTTGGCTCTTTCGGCCGTTTACGTAACTGGTCGGTGGTCGGACTCGGCAAGGAAAACGTTCGGTCGCTCGCACGTTCCTTCGTTCGTGCGTTCTTAGGCTGATCTGTTGCATTGAAAATCATCGTCGATGTCCATGTCTCCCGCAATATTTTTATATTTTTTTAGCTACCGCCCCTGTGCGCCCGTTAGATGCATGCAGCTTTGCAATTTGCTGCTACTGAAGCCACCGTCGGAACCTAACGTTCGAGGCGGAAGTTAGCCCGCGCCGTGAAATTGTAAATGTAAACATTTAGTTTTCCTTCAAGCATTGGAAGCACTAAGTGTGGAGTTGCGATGCATGTAAACGGGGCAGGTAAGCCTCTTAAAGAAAAAGGTTACTAGATGCACGTGGAAACATAAATGCAGCGCTGGAATTGTTTCCTTCAATAGTATGTCCACCCCACTCCCGCTTGAGGTGCCCACTGCCAGTACACATATAGTTGCTCTTGATGTATGTGGTGTGATCCGCCCTCGAAGACCGTCAGCGAGCGGTTTCATATACTTTCTGCAATGTTCACCGCGTACATTGTATATATATATATATATATATATATATATATATATATATATATATATATATATATATATATATATATATATATATATATATATATATCGGCCTTTCGGTAGCGCGATCGGCCCTTATGAAGGTAACCACGACAAAGGCGGGAACGCCGAGTAAAGAAATGTATCAGTGCACCATGCTCCTCACTTTACACACACACACACACACACACACACACACACACATATATATATATATATATATATATATATATATATATCATACGCAATGGACCATGAATGTCCACCGGATATCCAGAGGACAATTGGTGGAGATTCGGGTGTTCTGCGGACATCTGGGCATATCCGCCGAGTGTACTGCGGACGTGGCCATAGGAAAAGAGCTGTCCAGCAAAGGTCCCGTGGATGTCAAAACCGGATATTCGGATGTCCCAGGGATCTATAGAATAGGCTATTCGCTTTCAGGATGTCCACAGGACATCCGTAGGATACATATTTTGCAAATATTGGATGTCCGAGGGATGTCAGTTTCTTTATTTCGTTGCGTATGTATTGCCACCAATTGTGATCTTCCGCCTCTGAGGTCATTGCCATAGCGTCAATGCTGTGTTGCGCTGGTAAGGTCGAGGTCGCGGGATCAAATCCCGGCCGCATTTCTGTAGGGGCGAAATGCAATAACCCGCATGTCTTGTCAATTGGAGGCACGTTAAAGATCCCCTGGTCGTAAAAATTAATCCGGTGTCCCCCACTACGGCGTGCCTCATAATCAAATCGTGGTTTTGGCACGTAAAATCGCAGAATTCAACGTCAATGTTGTCGCAACATTCACCGGCGTTCTTTTTTTTTTTTTACTGCAATGTAAGTGGTACAACACAAACTACGGCACTGATTTTAACGAAGACCCTTCACATTGGTGCACAGCTAGGAACACTCTCACAGCTGTTTTATTTTATTAGGATACAACAGCAACATACAAAAGTCGACATACAAGCTTCCAGAGGTCAGGCTGCAAGCTGGAAACCACAGCACATATAAGCTACTGCAGGCAATCTGCTTAACATAAATGGTCTTCAGTTGAGTAGGGCTCTGCTTCTGCGCAGGTTGCGTTACATGAATGGAAATGTCAGTAAACGGAGGGTCCTTTACAGGCTGGTCTCTGGAGAAGGCTGTAGGCGATCTTCAAAGAGTTGTTTGCTTTTCGGTGATGCTTCAGTCAATATGTATCTGAAACATCAGGTATATTGATGCCGTCTTGAACGTTTCAAATTTCAAGATCAAAGTGCTGTTATGAATGAATCATGAAATCACACACGTTGAACGTATTGAAGCAAATGAGCAAAACATTTTTTTACAGCGTACAAATACACATTCATATACACAATACTATACACATACCTTAAGCCAATTGTTTTTCCTAGTCACATTGCAATAATTGGACAGAACTAAATTCACAGATGACAGGTGCACAAACTTAATTTGTTCCGAGTTGTTCGAAATTTTCATACACAATTTTAATGTCTTGCATGACGCTTTGCAGTATGCCAATTATATAACAATTTGGCTCCGTTCATACTATTGTACCTCGCGCATTCGAATATTAGACATGACAGTGACTTCTGACTGCACGTAGTCCGCATGGCTGTAGCGAATATCTGGCCGCCACATTCGCGCAAAGGCGCAAAACAAGTTCTATATTCGAGGCGCATGAAAAGCGCACTATCTGCATGCATGGCAACATCTTTACAATATAAAACCACTTTTTTTGTGTAAGATCACTGTGAACACGACACGGATCCGTGAGCGTTTCTGACTTCATCGGAACGGTTCACCAGCCACAGTTGTAATGTCAATTCCGTTGTGACGGCCAGCTGTTACGACGAGCGCCTGACAACACAGGGTCAAATATGTATAGAGTGTGCAAAATTCATTACGATCGCTTCACTTACCGTTCATTCTCGTGGTTCAGTTTTATCAAAGACACGAACGGCTGTACCAAAATGTGCGGGCACTACAACCGACAGCTGTTTGTTTCGGCAGTGTCAAAGTACGAACTACTTGGCTGTGCTCTCCTCCGCATTGTAGGCGCGGCGCGGCAACTCCGCACAGAAAAATAGCATGTAACCACTGACTGGCATACTTTTGATGCTTATTGGAGAAATAAGTTTACGACATTATCTTAAACGACAAAGCACAAGCTGTGTCACCACCAATACTCTTGCTGTGCCCCGAGTTACCTGTACTAGCATCGGTATAGCGAGCTGTATTTGCATAGTGTGAAACGATTACCGTACAGTAGACCGTTGGGAACCGAAGAAGAGAGAAAGCTACATACTGCATATCAACATTTGATTGTTTTGATGAGGCCTAAAAAATAGAGCTCCCAGCAATGTCCGGTGTCGGATATGCTATATTAACGACGACCGCAGTACATCCGCAAGATAAAACTGATCGGCTCTTCTTAACTTTGTTATAGGACCCATATCGGGCTTGAATGTTCGGATGTTGTCCGTACTTCCAGCAGATATTCGGGAACATTCTATATGCTGGACATGGACGTTCCGACCTGATCCGAATGACCGTCGGATATCAGTGGACCATCGGTCAGACACGTGGCATCTATCTCCCTCTTTCCCTGTATCCCTTACACTAGTGCGGAGTATAGCAGGCTAGAGACAGGCTCTCAAACCGACCTCTATATGTCCATCTCTGTGGTGCAGCCAAAAGAGACACATATTGGCAGCACCTTATTTATTTATTTTACACTCAGGGCTATGCAGGCGTTTCAGATGGAACTGGGCAGAAAAGAACTAAAACAGACAGTGTGAAAATTGACGGCACAATAAAGCTCCACTTTCCACTTTGTTCTTTTCATGGTGCTCAGATGTCCCTGTAAGGTCGCTCTGATTGTTCGTGTTCTTAAGTGTCACGAATCGGCCTCGTGCTTTGTGTATAGAGAGGGGGTTCACTTCCCCCCATGTCAGCGGGGCGACAGTTGCTGTGTTATGTGGGGTCACAGGCAACGCGCGGGGTTGGGTGACGCTAGGGTGTCTAGATCGCGGCAGGCGCCAGGAGGGCGAGTGCCGATTCCGGGAAGTCGGTATTGTGCGCACGGTGTTGACAGTCCGCCGACGGTCACACAGACCAGCCTTGAAACGAACCGCTGTACAAGGTATTGTGTGTCTGGCGCCCGAGTGCCTGACTAATTGGAGGCGCCGCCGAGGTTAAGAAGGACTTAGCAACTCTGACCCCGTGCCGCATGCAGTGAGCATGGACCTAATCTTCTACGCGTTCGGAACGCAATCGCCAGCCTTGTTGTTGGGTGCGACTGCCTGTGTGGTGTCGAAGGCCAGCTTACCGTGCACGCTGTAGGAATGCGGTGCACACGTAAAGAGTGCATTCGGACGACGGCGTCTTGGAAACACGCACTCGGAGAACTTTGTCTTGTAGACAATAAGTTTGAAGGACAAGGAGGGCCATCCGTCTCCCACATGGCCAAACTTTGAGTACAGCAGCACTACGTGGTGTCGATGCCCCTGCTTCCGAGACATTTGCGGCCTAGGCGCCATTGGGATTTGAAACGGTCTAGCGATAACTTGTTCGGGCCTGGCGTGTTTTGCTGAGCCCGTCACTAACTACGGAGAAATGAGAGGGCAACGGAGTTTTGGCGAAGAAGGAAAAGAGCTTTGTTTTCCAATATGTTTATTTTTAAGAGTAAGCCCATCCCTGTGGGTTGTGGCTTAACAGACGGTTGACTCCGATTGGCAACTGAACCTGTGGGACGGGCCAACGGCCCTACCGCCTTTTTTTTCTTTGTATATTTGGGCTATAAAAATCGGGACGACATGCTGTCCCTCAGACTTGGCTGAAATCAGGATTGCTGATAGATCAGTGAGCCTCCGTACTATGTACGTTAAAACGAGTCTGGGCTCTAACAGTCATTGAGACAGTCGAAGAGTGAGACATTGTTTCTCAATTGTTCAAGTTTGTAATGTATTTGTTTTACCTGCCATGTATATAGAAAAGTTTACCTATAAATATTTCTTGTACATATGATCTCATCGCTTCCTGCCTGCGTTTGATCAACAACTGCCGATCATCGTCCGAGAAGCTTCAAGTTCCAGCGGTGAAGCGAGGACAGAGAACGAACGAAACTTTACTGTCCCTTTCCGAGCTTTTGTCCGAGTGGATGTCGTGTGCATATTTCTTTATTTGTGTCGCGTCATTTTATCTCTTGTTATACATTGAACCCGTAGTAGCATGCGATCGAGACCTTTTGCTCGGCTGACCTATATCCACATGTCACTAAAATTTCTCTCACCAGCGCGCATGTATTTTCACTGTGGGTTGATATTATACGGTTTACGTGTGATACGTTTTTTTGAATACGCAAATTATATACACAGTGGATGGACTATGCGGTATGAATAAATTACGATGGGTGTGCGTGTTCAAGAGATCATTGCCCTGGGCTAGCGGCCTCTCATAACGCGGGACAAACATTTTGAGCAGTTTAGCTCACAGGAACAAAATATATCAGTGTTTGTACGCCTCCTTGAAAACCCCTACATTTGAAAAAAATAAAAGAGACAGACGATATTCAAGGGCTCCTACGACTCCTTGAAAATAAAATGTGCTCCTTGAGTTCCTTGAAAACTAGGATTGAGGCGCTATCTATGAATATTCAAACAAATTCCGCATTGGGGCTATGCTGTGGGCACTGCCTATGGTGTAGCAATCCTTGCTATTTTCTTCTCAGAGTGTTGAGCTAGGCGATGCAATGTGATGTGTCCATAGCCCCTGACGGCAGGCTTGTCTAGTTACCATTGTTGTCGTGGAGCTAGACGAAGCGAGATCAAGCGGCCAAGCCGTGCCAGTATATTTTTTTGCGAATTGGTTCAGACAGCAGCCATCATGGCCCCATTTTCGAGCCCTAGGTTCTAGAAATGTGAGGCGGAAAATACGTTTCGGCCATTTGGCTTTAACGCGACGAGTGTCTTTGGCTGAAGCCGTACACTACTATTGAACGTGCCAGAAGGCGACTGTCGTCATTACAACGGGGTAGTCAACTTTAAAAAGGCACCTGAATACCTTGAAGCTTCCGTGCAACTCAGCAGCTGCTTAGCTGCAAGAAATTGCCGCTAAGGAAATAACTGTTTTCCAGTGTTTATGTGTGAATAAGGCTTGTTTCCCCCTCCTTGAATTTTGGTCTTTGGCATCCTTGAAATCCTTGAATTGACTTAGAAATTTGACTCGAATGTTCTATACCAACCCTGTGTCTTTTTGTTCACTACTGTAAGCTTTGTGTATATGTAATCCACAAGTACATTCTCCGAGATACTGAGCGACCCAGCCAGCAGCCACGCCAAACCCAGCAGGGTATGCAGAGAAAGCTTCGCTATAAATCTGGGCATCCCATGCGCTTTGGGAATCGGTTTGAGCGAAGATTTCGTTGTTGATTGTGGAGAATGCTGTTTCTTAGCGGCCATTTGTCATATAAAGTAGACTGCCGGGTTGGGCACATTTTCATTGGGAAGCGCTTCGCTCAACCTAAACTTTGGGCTCCCACGGATCGCACGCGGACAGACATGCGGGTCTCACGCATGACGATGACCGAATGACGACAATCTGATGGCAACACTGGAATGTCGACGATGGCATGAGCGCGTGACGACACACTGGCAACGATGTAGTCTGGGCAATGTCATAATGACGATGCAACGACAATACGATGACGACGATGGAACAACCATAACACGTCGACGACTGTATGACGACCACACAACGACAACGATGGCATGATGCCGATGTAATGATGGGGATGGCGCGAATACGACAGCATGACGACAATGCAATGACAGTGACGGCGTTACGACGACCACGTGGTGAAAATGGGATGGTGACAATAAAACGACCACGACGGCATGACCACGATGGAATGACGCGTTGACTGCATTACTACGACCGCTTGAGGACAATGGTCTATGACGACGCAATGATACGACTGTATGGCGGCGATGTGTAGGTGAAGAGGGAATGACGACGATGGAATAATGACGGGGGTATGACAGTAGGATGACGGATAAGGAGTCACGACGATGACGTGATGATGATTACATGACTATATAGGCTTGACCACGACGCCGTGACGAAAATTGTTTGACGAAGTGAAATGACGGTGGTACCACCATGACGGGCACAAATGCATGACCACGCATTGAAGACGATCACATGACGAATACGGAATGACGACGACGGCAAGATGAAGATAGAACGACAATGGCGTGATGACTGTTTGACGATGATGGTATGATATGGCTGCGGAATAGTGACGAGGGCGTTACCACGATGGCCTGGCGACAACAGAATGATAGCTACGGAAGGACGACGGAATGGTTGTGATGGCGGCGGCTCGCTGACGACTTCATGACGTCGCGCTGACGACGGTAGAGTGAAAACGGCAGAACGATGACGACGGCATGAAAGGAATGATCCTAATGAAATGGAGGTGATGGAATCACTACTATTGCATAACGAAGATGGCATAACGATGAGGGCGTGTTTTTGTTTCACGTACACGCCTATATGCCTGACCTGCCTCATGGGTCACCTCTGTTTGCACTGTATCCGGCGTTTGTTTGCACATGCCCGGTACCGGCCGGTTGGCAGGACAGCAGCAGCAGCGGGCAAATCGAGGGAAGAGGCAAAGAAAGCTCCTCATAAAGAAGAAGAAGAAGAAGACAGATGATGTTCAGCAAATAGTTGGTGATGGCCACCTGTGCAGACATCGGCCAAAGCAGCGAAGATCTTTTTCTGTGGCACTAACTGGCGGACATGTTTTCGTGTCGGCCCCACTTCCGAGTGCGCTGCCCCCAGCAGTAGCCCCATTCAGTGTTTCCACGGGGGCTTTCGTCGTTGAAGGGATAACCGTAAAACGGAAGCGCAAGCGCGCCGGAATGCGTCACGAACGTCGCGGCGCGACAGAGTGCTGCTGTTGTGCCGCGTACACAGTGCCCGCAGTGCCCGTTTTGATGATCAGCCTGTGCCGAAATTCGCCACACACAGAGAAACGGCGACGTTTGGACGGCACAGAATGCATCGCTTGCGCGAGACCTTCGGAGACGGCAATGTGAGGGCCTATCTCTCGACACGGCAGCAAGAAGTCAACTCGCAGAGTGGTGCAGAATTGCGACGTATTCGATTAGATATACCTCGGTACAAGCGTTGTCGCTACTACTGTTGAAACACGAAGTTGAAATGAAACCATAGAGAGAGAGGCAGATTCACAGCGAGACGGGTGTCTGCAGTGCTACACGCTATAGCAGGCCTGAAATTATGTGCAAAACGTGTTACGAGCGCCGCCCATCGGTGCAGGATCCCGCACGGGCGCCGCCCGCAACGGTGACAACTCCTACGTGGCAGCGCAGTCTAGCCTCCCCTTTGCGCTTCCTCCCCCTCACTCGATTCTTTCCGGCGGCAGCAGGCCATGCCGCCCGTCGTGAGGCTGCGCGAAGGACGCACTGCGCATGTGCCGCGAGTGGTTGACGTAGGCACCCGCTCGCCGCTGCCGTCGCGCACGCCGGGCATCAGCGCCCGTACGCCCGTACCGTGTACGTGTGGGAGTTCGTGAGGTGGCCACATGCTGAAGGCGTCACTGGCTCTGCGTTTTTGCGCCTACTCAACTTTGTGGAAACGCCTTATTAGATTTCAGTACGACTGAACTTTAGCATTTCATTGATTCTATGAGCGAAAGAAAGTGGCAGGCCGATAAGAGGGTTTTAAGCGGAGTACTGGCATACACTTTCGAAACTGATTTTTCGCGTTGTTCGCTCTGCGGCTGTGCAACGGCACACATTTTCATGTCTGGGGTGTTCGTACGGTCAGATTATTCTGTACATATTGTCATGCGTCGTTAAAAGGAACTGGCGACGTTTATTGAGAGCAGCTGGCTCTTGAAAAACACGACGGTGGGACCTGGCTATCGAGCGGGGTGGGTACCACGCGCACTTCTTTCTTGTCCTTGCCTGCCTCTTCTCCTGCACTGTGCCCACTACTGCAGGTGGCGATATGGATATATCTGACCGATTAATAATGGCCAACGTCCTGGAAAAGGTATATTACTAGTGAGTTTTAGTTCTTTTGTGTTTCGCGTGTCAGCCGTATGCGGTATAATACGGTAGTCCTGTCTAGCGGCTGATTAGTATTGCCCCGGACGCGCCATGCGGAAAAGCGTTTTTCCGTACTGTAATACAGCATCGCTAAATTTCCCAATATGAATTCAATGGCCATGCGGGCCACTGGTTACAAGGTGCCGCACCTAGCGACATTGGCATCAACATATGAAGTGTTTTGTTTTTATAATTCCGCGAGCACTGTTAGTGCTACTGATAAGGTTGTTTGCGCGGAGTAGGACGGGAAAATACGCTATCCTCTATGGGGACGCTCGCTTCCTTGTGTCAGTTCTTCGGTACCTTGTGTGCGCCTTGAGTAATAAAAAAATTACAGGGTCTCTTAAGATCTCTGAAGAGGTGAACGGCGAAAACCGCCTCTTCCTCCTCTTATGATTCGCCTCTTTCTCGTTGCCTCATCTCTCTCTTCTTTCATTTAGTCATTACTGCTCACTACTAAGCATTTTTAGTCATTTTAATCAGTTGTGGTCACAAACCGTCTTAGATATGTTAGTCATTAGTAGTCATTACAACTCATTTCAGTCATTATAGTCATTACTGGTCATTTCCAACCATATTTAGTTATCTCTAATGAATTGTAGTCATTACAATTCGTCGTTAGACATATTGGTCACTTCGTAGTCATTTCAGTCATCATTAGTCATTACTGGTCATAACTAAGCATATTTAGTCATTTCTAATCAAGTGTAGTCGTTGGACATATTGGTCATTCCATAGTCATTACTAGTCATTACAAGTCATTTCAGTCATTACTGCTCACTAGCAAGCATCTTTAGTTATTTGTAATCATTTGTGGTCATATACAAGCTGTCCTTAGACATATTGGTCATTTCGTAGTCATTAGTAGTTATCACAAGCCGTTAGTAGTCATTTTAGTCATTATACTACTGATTACTAGACATTTCTAGTCATTTCTAATCAATTGTGGTCATTACAAGCCGCCGTTAGACATATTGGTCATTTTTGAGTCATTAGTAGTCATTATTAGTCATTATTAACATCTGCCAATATCTATTATAACGTTATCATTCACTATCTCTATCAATAATTTTTCATTCTTTAATCTGTCTTCATGTGTCGTGATGACGCTTCGGCGGACACTCCGGCGGTCAGGTCTGCTGACACGAACTTCACCATGAGCCTAGAAATGCTTTCGCCTTAAAATAGTGCGGGTTTACGTCTGAAAACACTGTTGTTACGGAGCATTGGTGCGCGGTACAACTGTGCCAATCGGAGCAATGGAAGACTCATATTAGGAACCATAGCATTTCATCCTTTTCCCCACGGAGGAAGCTAACGACAACTGCGGGTCGAGCCCGTTTACAACATTGGGCGCAAGGACTGGACGCAGGGGCTTGTTACCCTACCTCGTTTTGCGGTGGTTTGTTACCTGTGCGACATAGTTCTCTAGGGTTCAAAATGCGTAATGGTCACAGCAATTAGTTTTGTACGTGTCAGGACGAGCAAATTTTTGGAGAGACGTGTCGAATAAGATGGCCACCGTACGTGGCTATAATCCACGCGATGTAATGTCCACATTCGTTGCTGCTGTCAGTGTTGTTGCTTTCTGGCATGCAGCTCTCTGACGTGACATATCCATAATAGCTTCTGCTATATTCAAAATATATCTACCACATCCCTCTACTATACTCATAGTCATTCCCTTGATGAGGAGGACCAAGATTCAGACGACGACGGCATGGTGTAGCACGCTCGTGGCTAGCACACGAATCCTGCAACTGGCAACTGAATTTGTTTGGAATGACGTGCTCCTTCGCATCACGTTAGTCCACATGGTCAGCTCAGATCAGGAGCCGGTCAAGAAACATTCCTCCCCTTTTCCTTGCCTCTAGTGTAGGGTAGCGAACCGGACGTTCGTCTGATTGACCTCCCTGCCTTTCTTCTCCTTGCTATCTTTCTCTCTCTCCCCCCCATCTCAGTGCTTAATTGCGAAACTTTAGCGCAAGAAATTTTGAACTTTAGAGTGATTGACGGTCGAAGCAGTTCTAAACGTGAAGTCGGAGAACTGAAAACGACAAAGTTTATCCACTTCTGCTCCCAGGATGCGACAAACTTTCAAAGCACCGCGTTATCACTGCCCAGAAGTGCTTGGCTGATTCTTTGGCTTCAGTGCCCGTACGAACTTGGCTTGGCTGACGTACTTGGCTTATTCCTAGCAGCCGAATGAACTGTCGGAAGTCTGACAAATTCGTCGAAGCGAACATTCCAAGCGTCTGAAGTAATTTGGTCTACAGAAATCCGTTACGATCTTCGCACGCGTTGCCACCATTTGCACTCGTAAATTGTGAAATCGATGCACTTCTTAGTCATGTAAACAAGATAACGCTGCATGACTTTTGTTCATTCACCGACCAAGAATAATTGCAAAATGTAGAATAGAATGGGATAAAAAAGAAGAAAAAGGAATTTAGCTTATTAAGCACCTTTAAAGCTTGAGTGCATTTGCGAACTGACAGCGTTGCGTCACGCTTTCGGAACTGCAAATCTGCTTGATGGCCTGTTGGGACGCATTTCGTCGTCTGGTGAGCTAGGCCAATACTTTTGTTGTGTCTGCTCATTTGATTAAATACGACCGTTTACATATGTGGTCGTTCCTTGAGCCCATTACGAGCGCCTCCTGTCAACGTTCCCCTATGTAAAAGCTAGTGGAAGTCGACACCTAGCCCACTCTTTGTTCTTCATTGCATGTATATCGCAGTTTTCTAGCGTGCTCAATGAGGAGGTACAGTGAGAACACAAGAGGTATTACCGTTAATGTGATGTCGTTTCGCGTCGGTCTTGTTCCTTCTTCCCTTGATATCTTTTTTTTTATTCCGTGCAGCAAACGAGTGAGGATGAGTGACGGAAATGCACCGAACAGTGCGGTGACCAGTCAGCCATATTGGCGTTCATAAATCGCAATTCTCTTAAAATATGCCAGCCGCGTTACTTTCTTCAAAGAGCTCTGCCTTTACAGAACTGTGCACGTCTTCAGGAGTTGCTTAAGCCGTACGCTGTATTGGTATATGAAATCTTAGGGACTATTTTGTGGAGCGGTCGACAGCGAGAGGCGGCGCGCGACCGCGCGTGTCGGTGTACCTCCGCCGGCGGCGGCGGCTCCGGCAGCTGGCTAGAAACCAGTGCCGTCGGTTTCCCCCATCGACCGAGCGTGAGTGGAAGGACGTTGAGCCTGCCGTTCGCCTATAGTGCGGCGCTCTTGCCGGAAGTGGTGCGGCGTGCAAGCAAGCATTCTGGCGGTCCGCCTACCTCATTTCTGTGCTCGTGACGTTATCTCGGGGACGGCGCGCTGAACACGCGAGGTTAGTAGAGCAAGTCATATTTGCTGCGTCGCTTTCTTGAAAGTAGTCGTTACGTCTCGGTAAGCTGTTTACTTTACTAGACAGTTTTAGCAGAGCGTTTGCTTGCGCTCCGCTCCGCACACGTTTCACGCCCGCCGGTGACTGCATAGAATGCATTGATTTCGCTTATCTAACAAGCGCGTCTCCCAGAGACGCCACTGACGTGCTCTCAGCTTGGCGGTAAAACGATTACGAAAGCAACTACACGCCCCCTGACGCACCGCTAAATCAGGTTTCTAGCGGAACGTGGTCAGCGTCCCACGTTCCGCTGCCGCTATGTGTGCTGTGCGCACGCGCGTCAGTGTTCCCGGTAGCGTTTTGCTGAGCGGCTGCGTGCCAATTGTTGTGATGGGCCGGTCTGAGCGGACCGGAAGGTAAACGCTCTGCTAAAACTCTTTACTAAATTCGGTTAAGGTCGTCGATCTCGACTCGCAAGGTTACAACCGCTGATATGAAATGCAACGCGATTTTGCGCTAGCAGTATATGCCTAAATGTTCGAGTTTCGCGCTCAGCCTCCTGTAGAACCGTCGCTCGATCTAGGTGGCGCAGCAGTTGCCGGCAGCGAATCATTTGTCTGCATCAGCCAGGTTCACCTCGCGAATGGGTTCTTGAATTCATGGGGGTCATTCCAATATGTTACTAACAATCGTTATAACACTGCGTTCGGTGATCGTTTGAAGTCCTTAAGCGAGTTCAATGAACTGCTTCAGCTCCTCTTGACGCAAGATAGCTACAAAGAAAAACAGTAATTAAATCCTACCTTACTTGTTTGTGGCGCCCGAACCTGGCAGTGGGTCGATTATTGAAGTTCACATTCGTAAGTGCGGAGTGCTTGTAGCGAACAAGCCGCTCCGTGTGGTCACTTGATAATCGACGCACACGCGACGTGCTACAGATCTTTCAGGTCGTTCCATAGAGCTGAAAAGAGGTTCGTATGTAGGTACACTGCAATATCTTTGTTTTGGTGCCTTCAAATAGCGTTTTCGTTGATTGCTGGGACGGCGCACAGCTGTACATGTGCCGATCTTCGTCATCAGCAGCAATGGCGCAACCCTTAGCTTGATCATTGTTACTTCTAAAAGTGTTGGTGCCGGCTTTTCCGACTGTTTGTTTTACAGCGAGGCTGTCTACGGCGGGGATCTGGAATAGAATCTGACCCCCGAGATGTTGACAAAAACAAATTATATGGGCTGATCCTGATGATCGTGAAGAAAGGGTCCAAGCTCAATGCCACATACCCCAGTGGGCTCGGGGACATGTAAAGTGCCCTTGAACTACACTTGCCACATGTGAGACCAAAAGAGGGGTCAGGCACAAGGGTAGGAACAGATGTTTTTGAAAAAAAAAATGTTTTGTACAACTTTTCCAAAACAAGAACTGTTTTAATTATCGGCGCCAAGCGCGTAAACGCACTACTACCACTGCTCGCGCGTTTCGTCATTGTCGTCTTCTTCCACAGCTGGCTCCGTTGTGGTAAGAACTATCATCATCAGCAGCAATGGCTCGAACGCCGTCGTCTTCCACAGCTGGCTTCGTTGCCACTCGCCACTCCAGCGGAGAATTTCACTTCTGTCCTCGTAATGGGGAGGCTGCGTTTACGAGTGGATGAGTCATTGCTTAAGGGGGTATCGTTATCTTACGTGACAGACACATTCAATAACAGAGGTGATACGCGAATATGTGTGCGTACCTATATCGCCAAGATGACCACATATTAGCACAATAAATATGTTCGTACCTTTGTTCAATATTCTGGGTCAGCTCTGTGTCGTGCGCTAAACAGCTTCGCTGGTCATCCACATTCAAAGAGTGGAATGGCTCATGATCTTTCTTCGGATTAGATTCCTATACTTTGCTTTGCTTTTATGCTTGCCTGCCACTTACAGACAGTTGAAAGAAACTTTTCTTTATCCGATAAACTTTCGGACTGCTCAGAACGTAGCGGCTCAGAAAAAGCAAAATCTCACTACGCACCAAGCATTGTCCTGGCAATTTATGAGAAGCTGCCCGGCACCGGCTCTCCAGCTTGCGGTACGGCTGTTTCCCCGTAGCTGCCACTGCGCCCTTCGTCTGTTGGGAAGTCACCTCCTGAGGAGCAGGGGAACGGGTTCTTTCATTCTTGCTGCGGCGTTTTGCCAGCGCTTTTCGGAGTGGCGAGCATATACGAAGTGCTTCCTTCTCCTCTTTTCTCCTCGCTCGTGCGACAACTAGCCTAGCCTGCCGAACGCGAACGGGTCGCCAGTTTCCTCTTTCAAGCGCGAGCGGGCGCGAGAGTCCTTCCCGCAGTGTGACAACCGGAGACAGATGGCGCGTCACTTCCGTTGGGTAGAAGCTGGAAGTGGTGCAGTGAACGAAAAGTCAGCGTAAGCTCTTGAGCCAGTTGTTGCATGATGAACTTGAAAAAGGGGGTTCCAGCGAAGCACAAAGGGGGACGGCGCACACAAGGGCATGGCGTTAGACGCGGACAGATGCTGGACTTTCAACTGTACTTTATTGGAATTCACACTGCCGCACATAACCTCCGACGCATGCGCATCTTCAACTCCTCCCAAGACATGTGCGTTGATAACACCTCGAAAAGTACACTGCCGCACGAAAACAATCGGCGCATGCGCAACTTCTACTCCTCCCAAGATCGGTGCATCAATGTCAGTTTTTAATCACCTTTTACCTATCCGGTAGGTAGGCATGTTCCTTGTTGGTTAAACAGAAAGACGTATCACTGACACAATTTTCTTCCTAATTTTCATTGTGAAGAGCTTCTGAGATTTCCCGCTCGTATCTAGTCTTACCCCTCCCTAAAATGGTCGCACGACCAAACGGTGGCGCAGTGTTTTTTTTTAATTTTTTTTGCACTTCTCGCATCCGCGGCAATGAACTGCCAAATTGCTTCCCTGGTCCCCGCTTAAGGACGTGTTATGTTCTTGCTGGTGCTTATTACCTATCTGGCCTATATATGCTTTACCACAAGCCAACGGAATGCGGTAAACAACACCAGTCCTGCACTCCATGAAGGGAGTCACGTGTCTAATTTTGCAGGCCCCTCTCTTTGTCTCCTCATTTCCCATCTTCACGCACAGGCTAGGAAGTTTGCATGGTGCGGAAAATACAACTCTTACACCTTGTATTTCAGCCACATTCTTAATGATGTGTGAGATTTTATAAATGGGCATTACTTCTAGTTGCTTTCTTCGCTCTGATGTGGGTGACTTCTGGCCTGCAAGACTCCTCACATTCCGCATTCCGGCTTCAGCGATAGCCCTATTGACCGAAAGAGGGGAACGTGCAGCAAGCAACTTCTCAACAACCTGCTGTTTCAGGCAGGTTGAGAGGTCTTGGGAGGAGCAGAAGTTGCGCATGCGTTGGTTGTTGTCGTGCGCCAATCTACTTTTCGAGGTGTTATCAATGCACCTGTCTTGAGAAGAGTTGACGATGCGCATGCATCGGAGGTTATGTGCGGCAGTGTGAATTCCAATAAAGTACAGTTGAAAGTCCAGCGTCCGTCCGAGCCTAACGCCCTTTCCTTATGTGCGCGTCCTTTGTGTTTCGCTGGAACCCCCGTTTTCAAGTTCAACGAAAAGTTGTTGCTGAGCTAGTTGGTCTACCTCCGTACTTCTTAAATTCAGTACTGCTCCATCGGAAGAGTAGCGAGGTTGCTCAATCAAGGTCGTCTCGGTTGTCCTTAGAGAGAAATAGAAAAGAAATAAAGCTACGAAAAACGGTGCAGTGACGAAAGTCTTGAGCACGTCACGTAGACGTTGATAGCGCGGCAATGTGTATGATGATGATGATGATGATGATGAAGATGAAAATGCTTTTACATAAGGTTGGATCGAAACCCTGTATTTATATGAGGGCGGACGTGAGTTTAGACATATCTGGCCAACTCGAACCAGTCTAAACTCTTGCAAAGATTGCAGGCTTGGATAGAGAATTTCAAAAGACACACACGTTGTACGGTTGGCTTTATCAGAACGACAAGCAGTGTTAAACTAATCGCACGGTAATGTTTCGTCGGACCGGGGTCACTCCAGTGAAATGTCGTACGTGTGCTGAAAATCATCGTAGAAGCGCTGAGGGACATTCGCTTAACGAGCTGTGCTGGCATGAAGACGGAACAGCTTTGAACTGGCCTTAAGCTAAAGGCCATGGCTGATGACCAACTTACCGAAGTTGCATGTGACGAACTGTGCCTAAGTCTCAACACATTGAGATGCAACCGACTGAGGACAGAGAGTAGCAGTAAATAAATTTACGATACCCGTCGCAACAAATTTTATGGTGAAATTTAGAACGAATCAGCTGGTGAATACTAAGATAGGTCGACTGTACAAAAGCTTTTGCGTGATAGAAAAATCGGATTACTCGTGTTCTTTTGAATCACGCTGCGTTTGAAACATTTACATCTGAAAGTAAGCACCGCATTGCAGTTGTGATCGTTTGTTTATGTAAGCATATTAGTGAAGTAAAAGCCCGCTGCACCCTGCTGGTAATTACGCTGTTTATTCAACACTCGCACGGACCCTACACTCTAAATATCTTTACGCGTTTACGAGTGTATAAGGGGTGTTCGGATGTCCCATGGCTAACACCTTCACGTCTAGGGGTAAGATCGAATCTTTGGTTGGGACCAATGAAGGCATCTTGCTTGCCAACACTTTGTGTCAAGTAAAAATGATGATAGCTGTGACAGATTGCACGAAAAATGCATTAAACTTCCAAAGATATCGCTGTAAGTTTCTTGTCAAATATTTCTGTGCGCCTTATGCTGTCAGAATTATTAAAGTTTTTAACCTCGCTTTTTCTCACCACACGTCTAGTTAGAGCTCGTTGTGCGCTATCACATTTTTAAAGCCTTAACGATATGGGTGTTACCCGTGCGACAAGCAAACATTATTAAGGGTGTAAAAATTTTACTGTTTCGGTAGATTTACGCTAAGTTAGCTTATGTTATAGTGTTCCGAAACTCCTATACGTAACCTAAAATTGACTCCTCAAAATAGTCGGTCATGCTATTTTATAAGTATCTTACACCCTGCGCGAAACAATTCTTTTAATAAGCCATCGCATTACGAGAATAATATAAAACTGCAGATGAGTGACATATATGACTGCTTTCAAAGGTTCGTTCCTGTGACATTTAAGCTTTTTTATTTCTAATGAAGGCTACTTTGAGCACTGTATTTGGGAGGTGAAGTGTAACGCTGTTTTGTCTATCTGATGCCATAGTTCACGGTAAATACAGGTCCTTGGGAGAGGACATCGACCAGCAGTGGACATGAAATAGGTTGATGGCGACTATAAAGAAAGATAACGGAAATTATCTTTCGTAACATGAGTTGTGTTCATGACGTAGTTTGTGGCTGAAAATTTTCGTCGAAGCGTTTCGTCGGTGTGTCGTTAACGGCGGTTCCCAGTTACTATTCTGTCTGCTGAGATGTACCACCCTTTTTCAAGTCCGGGGGCTGTTTTTTAACAACTTTCCTTCTCCTTTGGTGTCTTTTCATAATCTGTTACGCTTAGTGGCCCGTCAACAAGCAGGTGAAAAGGTTAGAAGTCGGCTACTTGGAATGGTGGGTCGAAGCGGTAGCCGAAGAACAGCACCGAAGCGCGGGCAATACGTCAACGAGCAGCGGTACGGTTGCGAGGGCAGGAGTTAAATAAGAACACATGGAGGCAAGGTAATATCACTACACAAGTGCAAAAGTATGTTTACTTCATGGCATATCAGACAATAGTGGAAACCGCGCAACCGGAGCAGTTCAAACATGTTTAAGTGTGCATGCCTCGCGGGCTAGCGCACAGGTTTAGCATTGTGGAAGCGACACTAACGATCGAATGCTGGAAGGCCTAGACGCTGTAGCAACAGAGCTTGTGGCGGCCTCCTTTGACAGTATGTTCAACCAAAGTGTGCAGCATTTTATTTCAGTGATAGGCCTACTTGGCACTTAACCTGACGATGGCGGAGTCTTTTGGGGACGGTTCCACGCATCTATAGCTTCAAGTGCTGCCTCGCCCTTGCCGTCTCCTAGGCTCATCGATTTCCTAGAATCCATTGGTCCATTCTTTTGAAACGCTTGCGTTGCGTGCTTTCGTGCTTGTTAATAGCAGTTATTTTTTATTGAGAATTTAATAGACCAAGCGATTCGTCTGGCGTATCAATGACCGCATACCAGACAATTTGATGCTGTATGGGCCGTCTCATTTAATGCTTGCAAGTACGAACTCTTGCATAAGGCGCACATTACAGTGCTGCCCGGTAACCAGACAGTGATTATGCGAAAGCTTTGCTCGATGAATGCGAACCTGAACTCGTGTTTAAGCGACGCGTGATTACGCTCACTATACATGGTTCTTTGTCAGTGTCTAGAGCACCGTTTCATCCGGCACATCTCGTGTTTATGTAGCCGCTGTAATTTTGACATTGTAACTTAATGCGCCAATGGGAATTAAATAAGGCACACCAGATTATGTTTACAGAAGGTATTGAATGTGGACAAAACCAAACAAATGAAAAACGATCGATATGCAACGTGTGAGAAGTGCGAACGACGTCCACCGTGCAGTCTCTCTCTCTCTCTCTAGTTTGAGAGAGCAGCTTTCCACCTGCTGGACAGTCTCGCTCAGTCCTATTCGCTATGGAATGACACCTTTCTTTTGCTTTCATTACCGTTCGGTCTGTGAGCAACTTGAGTGAATACGTTACGTAAATCGGCGAGGTGTGCGAGACGCTTTGTTGCGTGCGCGCATGGCGTCCCGCCTAACAGCACGGATAACTATTTTCTTGCGTAGGCGCTTCGGGCGGCAGCCGCTGTTGAACGGAACGTGAAAGTCGGACCATTATATCACTGCCAGTGAAATCGTAGCAAAACATGGCGAAGAGATTGTTCGTGCCTGTCTTGCCAACTTAGTACCCGCGGCGTACGCTCACGGCCATGGTATTGCTTTCCTTTTCTTTTTTTTCCCCAGAGGCGCTGGACGCGCGAACTACTTTGTGTTGCGGGCGCAGAGCAGCCGCCGTGCAGACCCATCGCCCGCCCGTGCTGTGTCCTTCCGCGGTCGCCTTCGTATCTTTTTCTTTTGTGTCCGTGCTCTCGATCTTTCTCTCTCCACCGGCGCGTAGGGAGCGGCACGGCGTGTGTGCGGCTGCAGCTTTCGTTCGCCGGTAGTTCTTTCCTCCACATGGTTTCTCGGCGAGATTTGCGCCGCGCCGCCTACTGGGGGACGTCGAGGGGCCGACAACCTTCGTCACTCCGTGGCACGCCGTGAGCAAAGCCTGCGTCTAATGTTGCTAAGGTCAGTTAAGTTGACAGGTGTTCTATCGTTGTTGAGTAAGCTCGTTGAATGTTGCTAAATTTCGATTCCTTTGGAACCGTCTCCTTTCCCCCCACTCAGCGGCGTTTGTACTCGCCCTCGCAAGGGCCGCGCTGCAACGGATGCTCGAGGTATAATACCGCGCCCGATCTACGTTGTGGCGGCACTCGTAGGTGGCGCTTTCGTGCCAGCAATCTTGACGGGCATGCGCCAGCTCGCCTGATAACGTGGTTTCGTGATAGCAGCCTGCGGGTCCTGCCTTGAAGTGTACTTAGGTCATTTCTGGCGGAATCCGTGGATTACGAAATGTTGCACAACTGGCGGGGTTTATTCCCCGTGATTGCCATGCGGCGTTGCTAGCGGGTTGTACTGCCGAAATCTTGTTTCCGAGTGATTTTCAAAACCAACGGCAGGAGTAAAACGAAGTCGGGTGTCGTTCGACGCCTCTGAGCTGTTTTCAAAGCTGTAGGCGGGGCGGCGTTTTAAGGGATCAAGCGAATTCTGCCCGTTCCAACATACTGTCATGTGTATAGCGGCACCTGTGACCGCTTGCACGAGGCACTTTACCATGGGTAAATGCTCCTTGATAAACATCTTTCTGCGACAGTTCATTGCCGTATTGAAAACTGTCCAATGGTAAAGGGAGTACTTCCAGTATCTTTTTACCTCTATCACGCAGCCATTAAAGTGGAAAAATGTAATACTGATCTTAGTCGTAATGGACACATTAGCGAATATTGGGAGGTGGAGGAAGGAGGAGGCACGAAGTTGTTTCCAGCAGCTAAAGTGGGTGTACCACCAACGTCATACCAAGAAATTTACTTTTTTTTTACCAGGTGAGAACTTCGGTATTACGAATTTCCAAAGTACAAATCTCAACTGCACCTAGTTTGAAGTAAAGTTTCTTTTATCTTCGTCGTTGACGCATGACGACGCAGCAGTCACGTTCGCGCGCACACGTGGTCTGAATACAGGGCTGCAAACACTGTTTTCCTGAATGTGTGAAAATATGTCTCCGATCATGGAAGCAGGGCATTGGGCTTACTGTCGTCAAGGGTGAAATAAGCGACAACCGTAAATGCATTTTCTTGGTCAGTATTTCTTGGACACATTTTTGTGGTTTCGTTGTGAACAGAGCAAAGATTAGTAAACGTAATTAATGGTACTGGGCGCAGACATTTTATTCAAATTAATGGACATGCATTATCGAACTATAATTTTAACCAATTGCATTGACTTCCTGCATAACATTTAGAAAAAAATTAGAGAACTATTTTATCTCCCTGGTCTCCATGATTATATACACTTCCCGGTATCGCGCAGTTTCTTTTTGTTTTCTTATTCCCATTCATTCTAGCTGCACCGGCCAAGCTGCAGTTGTTAACGAGACGTGACGTTGAGTGGTCTGGAAAGCGTCACCATTCTTTTCAAAGGGCGCTTTGCTGATGTGTCGTTAACGAAACTCCAGTATTTAAACGAATCAATGTTGACTTTTGTGCATGCATTTACGTTTTAAGAGTTGCCAAAAAGTGTACTCGTAAAATAGACTAACAGCTTACTTTATTAAAATGAGCCAAACGTGTTACTCGACTTCGCGTTCGAAAAGCCAACACAATTTTTCTTTACGTTTTCTGTGATCGCAGCCATGCATCTTTAATCGCTCCATCTGGCGGGTATGCTATTTGTGAATACAATCATTACCGTACTGGACACACTATTTAGAGTTGCTCGACATGGACTAAGTCCGATAATGTGCCGAGGCCAGGCTCAGGAACAAAGCGATGATGGAACGAATGAATATTATGTACAAGTATTTACGCGGTGTAGTTTTGCGGGTGAAGAGCTGACGATAGCGCGTTGGGCCCAGCGCGCCCAGGCTACCGAGGAAGCTTCGGCGCGACCCGGCGTGGGGGCGGGACCGGCCAACCGTAGCGTCGCGCGCTCCTCACACGACAGCCACGTGCGGCTTTTGATTCGTCGGCGCTGCCTCGGATGAGGTGGCGTGATCGTAGGACTGCGGTGAAGCTGATTGCCAGGCTGAAACGCAATAGCGCAATGTTTTGCGGAGAAGCCCTTCTCTCGGTCGGAAGCGCAGAGGAGGCTTTGCTGAAAAAAAAAATGAAAAAAAAAACATGGGGGAAAAAACGGCCCGCCCATGGGCCGGTCTGCGGGCCTCTTCGGGTGGTCGTTTGGAGACCCATGCCCTAAGCGAAACGCCGTGGAAGCTTTGAACAGCGAGCTGGATTCGTCATATTATTATAACTAACGCGGTCACATGTGATCAGTAGCGTTTGTGAAGAGCAGTCCAGATTGAGTTGACCTGACTTACGAATCGCTATGAGCGATGTGTCAATATGAGCCGATGTGAGGAAGCGTGACAAAAGTGATGCTGTTTGAGAAGTGATTACCCGGCTTACTGGACTTTCCACCTCTGGTGATAGTACGATTTGCATATCTAGAAACCTACGTATCAAATATAGCGCAGATATTTGTGCTGGTGCTTTTATTTATTGAATTACAGGCCAGTAGTGTCTGTGGATAAAGGTTTATTTTAAAGTTGGGCAAATATTCGAAGTTTTGAATACGATACGAATAATACACACAAACTATTGGAGTTGGAGAAGCAACTGCGTGTTCGGTATTTTCGAATATTCGAAATTAAGCAAATATTCCGCAACAATCGACCGTTAAAGTGGTTATTTTTTTCATTCTGCTAGACCAAGTATCGCAAGTCATTAGAAGTGAAACGACAACACTTTTCGGAGGGATGCAGCAACAGAATGCATAATACAAGTTTGTTTTTGGTTTCGCGGCGGAAGCCTACATGACAACCTGTGAGTTTTCTTGTAGTCTGTCATACATTGCTCATATATTGCCTTGAAGAAGACAAGTCCACTTGTCGAAACATTGGCTGCTGATTTCACCTTGTTCTCGTTTTGCTAATAAATTTCCATCTCCCGCCTTCCCCGCGTTTTCCCTATGTTGCTTTTTGTAGTTTAATCACGCAGAATATTTACTTTTTACGCTAAGACTTGGGTTTTCCTTGCAACGGGCATTTGTACATATTTTTTTTCTGGCTTTTTCCCCAGCTTAAATTCCTTCGGCAACCTTTTATTTGACGATATTTGATAGCTACATTTCATACAGCCACCATTAATTCTTGGCAAGCTTGTTGAAACCAGGTTCTAAAGATATTGAGAGGCTATTTGTGCCGTTCTTTAATGACAGTTAGTGATCTTTTGTTTAAAACATATCCTTAGTTCCTGACAGCTGTCTTTTTTGCACTAGCCAGTGCAGACGTGGTAGCTAACTGTACCGGAATAAATAGTGCTGTAAATACGTATATGCATCTACGTTCGACTATTTGATATTTACTATTCGTATTCGAGAAAGTTGATGTTCGTCTACCTCTACTTGTATGACATTTCTGGGTACATGATACGAATGCAAGCATCTGCAGAGGTCCGTACTTAGCCAGGCAAGATTTCGGAGATATTACTGGTCTTTACACGACTCTTGTGTGGCACCTGCTTTACTTTTCCGTTAGATCTTCATTGATTCAAAGCAAATCGGCGTTTAAAGCTGTGCCATACGGGATAATTTGTGTGCATGGGTGGTAGCGACGTCCCATATCCTTTCTTTTAGCAATGTACGTAACTGTTCAGGCACATTACAGTTAAGTTTGTGCCTCCGATGCTGCTGCGCAGCACGGCCTGCCGCTTGGAAATGAAGTATTTCGCAATACACCCTATTTGAAATGAGGCGTTGAATGCGTACACGTCTCTTGAAACCGAGTACCACAGAAGTAGCATGGGTTCCGGCTGGGAACCAACGCAGCGACACGACTGTTTACTGCCGACCGAAATTTCATAGGTGCAGCTGCTTTTGCCAAGCTCACAGAAATGACAAAAGTATTTCGCTTGTCAAACCCACCCTGCTCAATTTAGGCATATAATATGAACATTAGGCTCAATTTGTTGGGTTTGTATTTATGCGTGCCGCGTCCGACGTTGAGATATATGTATGATCCATTACTATAACGATAACGCCGCAGGTCTGTTAAATAAAAGTAGTCAAGCAAAGTAGATGTGGAAACAAGCAATGTTTTTATTTGCACTACAACAAAAATCTTCCGTGGCGAAACAAGAACGCGTCACCTTGAGGCACTACTTTATTGCGCGTGAGAACAACGACCGCAGCTCCCCCTTTCCGTGTCGCTCCGCGGTTTCTCGCAATCGCCTTCTTTCTTCTGTGAACGAACGCACCGGCAGTGAGTGGAGCGGCATGCGGAGTCGTCTGTATTCGTTCGCTCTTGTGGATTTTTCTCGTGTATTGTACTGTCGTCATGGGGAGACGCTGAATGCGCCTTGTCGCTCTCTCCCCACAGCACGCCGCAACCTTCACCATCACGTGCAGAAGGTCAGTAACCCACACGTCCCATATTAATAGTTTCAAGCCTGAGCATTATGCGTGACACTTTGAATGTCAAAGTTCCGCGCTAATCTGGCGTACTATGCTCTGTTTCTAGACTTAGTTATTGCGTGTCGCTTTGAGTATCGGTAAAAGTCCACGCAAATCTGACGTACTCGCCACGTTGTAATCAACGGGAAAAGACGCTCTGGTGTTTAGGTTCAGCGGTAGAATATTATCGCACGGAGACTCATGGCTGAACGGTAATCCGTTCTCCGTTTTTGCCAGACGGAAATGTGCCGGCCAAGTGCTTTTCCTTACGGTAGTGCGACATGGGCAAAGCATGCATTGAAATCGTAGACGGCGAAGCAGGGCCTGAAACGCACCTTTAGTGTTGAACCAATGTTGCTGAAATGAAACTGGCCTACTGGACATTTCGAACGCAGCACGGTTTCGGACCACGTTCACTCGCGTATCTCGCACACGGGTTTTCACGCGTCCGTGCCTCTCCACCGCTGTCGACTGGTCTGACCCGATCGCTGCCTGGCTGGCGCGAAAAGTCGAGGCGAGTGGAATGCGGCGAGGGCTCGTCGTTAGGGTAGGAACCGACAGATGGCGCCGGTTTCCGGGACGCTGGCGTTAGCTGCTACTGGTGGGAAAACTCCACGACCTTTGCGGTGTTTCCCACTACAACTTGTTTCGAAGGGCTGGTTAGTTTGCGAGGTTTGTGTTCTGTCATAAACAGAAACTGTGGTGTTACAAAAAGAGGAGGCTGTTTTTTCTATTTAGAGTAATTATTGCATAATCCGTCCACTGAACAGTTCATAAACTCCGTTTGGTTGTTTGTGTCATCACATGTTGGTTTCCAGCGCGAGATGCATCTTGCACGTTATTTGAGTGTGTACTGTTTTCACAAGCAGATTGTGCCGAAAATGACAGCAAGTATTTCTGTAAACGTTGACACCAAGCAGTGGCATAGTAGACTGTCAACATTTTCAGCAGGTGACACACGCTAATCACTGAAATACCAGTAAACAAATTTATTTTACTTTGTAGCTGGGCTCTCAGGGCCGCAATCATTTCGGCAAACGGCCTTTGTGCAATCGGAAAGGCTCCGCCGAGCATACAGAGCGGACCGTCCCCGCAGCCGCCGATGACGCTTGCTTGGAGCGGCGCCTGCGTCTCACGTGACGGCAGAAAAGTAGTCCGGCTCTTTCGGCGCTGGGGAGGGAGGGCGGCTCGCTGGTAGCCTGTTGGCGGCCATTTTGTGCGCGCTGTGAAAGCGGATCGCGTTCGTGTGCGGGGCGCCTTTCGGGCGCTGTATTGGACCGCGCTTGCGCTGTTGTATGGGGCGCGTCAGCTTGTGATGCTCATATTTGTCTGGTTATGTTCGCAGATGCCTTATATTTTTATTGCTCCTTACTGGAGTCTAAATTATAAAAAAAAAGTAATGCCGGTAGCGTTCCAGCAGTCCGGAAGGGTTTTACTTTTAGTTTAACTTGTCGTTATCATCTAGAGTGGTGGTGGATAATGTGCTCATTGTCGGCTGTCCGAATAGTTATCTGCTACAAGCTTCCAGCTCTTATGCGATATACTCTGTCAGTGCTGTTGTGAGTGATATTTTTGCATATTTTCACCATTTAGCCCCCTGCACCTCGCAATAAATTATCTCTGTATATTGAATGTCCGGTAGATATAGTAGACTTCGCAATACAGTGAATTCGAACGTCTGAGAAAAGTGAATATACCTATAGGGCGAACAGTACAGTTCTATATAGTTTTCTTGGTTACCTGCTACTCACATACGTAAGTTGTGAAGGCGTGAGACTGTCACCAGGCCTAATACAAATGCTATACTTGGTGCCCTCTAATATGGTGACTCATTTTCAACATTCAATGGAACGGCGTAATATGCAACGCAATGTCTCACTGAAGTTCTTGCTTTCTCAATTCGAGTAACGATATGACAGGAACTTTGCTTGTCCACTGATCTTTTTCATAACGTTCGCTTCTCCAAGTTAGCCAATCGGCATGCGCCAAAAGTCATTGGCCATTAGTACGTCTCGGGCATTGGGGAAGTTGTGTCCCAGCAGATTTACGCATAGGAAATAGCGTCTATAGGTGAATAAGTTCGTTGACCTTGAATAGCTCCACTTTCATCAGACGCATCCTCGAGCGCAGTTGGGGTTCGATGTGGGCGCACCAAGACTAGCACCTACAGCATCCTCAGTCGTAAGCCTCGGTTAACAGGTTTAGGACAGGGGACTCGACCCGCATTCGTGTCCAAGAACACAAAGGTTGATTGGGTTTCGCCAGGAATCGATCGACTTTCGTAGGAAAGCCTAATATAAAACTGTTTTGTCTGTATGCGTTGAGTCGACAGCTGTGCCGTGGTTGTTATGGTTGCGCTTCTTACGCCAGTGGTACTTGTGGATTAATACGTAAAGCTTAGTTTGCTGTTCGGCAGATGCACTCACACGGTCAAGGCCAGCTATATTGACAAATGAAGTTTTATGACGTGCCATTTTAGCTCTCAACGGGAAAGCTTTCTGCAGCATCCATTCCGAGAATCGGAGGACGTCGCGCTTTCGATAAGCTTTGCCAGCGCCAGGCGCTAAATGGGCGTGTTGCAATCGTTTAGGATAGTGTTCCTGTACATGCTCCCTCAGAGAGTATATACACGGGGACACTAGTTACGGAAGGACTTCAAATGCGTGTTGTGGATGGCGCCTCTCTGGACACCGTACGTGAGCAGTGAAATTTTAGGCCGCATAAGAAAAGCGTGACGTAAGCGATAACGAAGCTATTCAAGCGCTCCTTGCCTCCTGTGCTTTGTGGCTTAGGTAACTCGGTTCTCACCCACGCATCCGCGAGCAGCTATGTTCGACGAACTGTGACGTAATTTACGAAAGCAGCGTTTCACCAATGCGTTCTCGTTAGTCTTGTCGTTATCTTGGCGTTACCATTTTCCCGCGTGATTCCCCGTAATGACTTTGCATTGCCATTGTTTCCATTGGTTTCATGACTGCGTAATACTTAACGTAATAGGACATGATAGCTTGTATTGAAGCGGTCAGACAACCTCGTAGTATTCCTCAGCCATAACAGCTGTTTTGTGATTTCGCAAGGACTATACCATTATAAGATGCATGAGTGAGTTTTGAGCGGTCCTGTACTTTTAGCAGTACTTCGTCATTGTAAACTGTGCGTCCGCTTTTGCTGTTGATAGGTTACGGCAACTTTGACGTGGATAGTTTTGGCGTAGCAGCTATATCTAATGAGACAGTTCTTGAAGCATTCCCAGTTTTTTTTTTTTTTTTGCTAGACTTTGCCGACGCATACATTCGCCGCTGCGCGTTGCGCATTTTTGTGCGGCTAGATATGGCTAGATAAGCGGGACAGCGAATTGCATGCGCAATGTCGTGACGGGACCATTCCGGCCACTCTCCTACAGCGTCTTGGGCCCGTGTTTTCTTACGTTCCAGTTCATTTTCCATTCTTTTGTTGTCCCGCGACGCGCCGAGCTGTTGATCCCAATGATAACTGATCGAAACGAATCCAGCATTAGAAAATACGGCCCCTCATGCGTGGATGTTAGCTGCTTGCAGAAAAGTAGCGGTGGTTTGCTGCATCTGTTGGTTAAACTATAGGTGCTTTCAAGCTACCGCAAAATGAAGGTGCGCTTAGATACCGATGCAATCCTCAAGTGCGCCTGACCAATCGATCTTCTGGTCTGGTCATTGCTCTGTCTGATATCGTCGCCGCACCTTCGCTGTGATCGGATGCTCTGGCGGCAGGTGTTAGAAATGTTCTCGCTCTTCTTCGAGAAGCGTATCTTCAAACTTGCTGCGAACGCTGCTCGCTACGGTTGGCCCGTTTTTACTTTTATTCTCCATTATAGTGGCGGCCGCATGAGTTGTCGATTGGCATCGGCTTCTAGAGCTATGACGCAGGTGCGCGCCAGGCGGCACCGGCGTAGCTCGGTTCAGGGCGGGGTCGCGCCTCGGCCGACGCGCCCCGACGCCACGTGACCCTACCGGATCGACGCGCATGCGCTGCCTTTCTTTTCCGCTCGGCGTGGCTGCCCTTTCTCGCCGGCTGCGTCGCCTTGCGCTGCTTTTTATCCTGCTGCCGCTGTTGCCGAGATTCGCCGGGTTGTTTTGCGCTGCCCGTGGACGTGGGACACGAGCAGTGCGCGGGCCGTTTTTTTCCATGCGCAGGCTCGCCGGAGCCCGGCCGAGTGGTTTAAAGCCTCGCCCGTATTCGGCCGAGGCCCGAAAGGTGCAGGTCCGGCCAGGGTTCGGCCCGTTAGCCTTCGAGCCTAAACGAAGCATAGTCCAATTCTCGGTTGTTGTGGAATTACCAGCTGCACAAAAATTCTTTGCTAGGGACAGATTTGACTGTTTCAGGTTTTCCACTGGTGTCGCTACTGAAAAATAAGCTGGTAAAAATAACAAAAAATGTCATCGTCTGCTCATTGTGCTTGTGTGTTAGAGCGATTATATATGAACGCCAGTGGTATTTGCCAGATAATCATACGACAACATATAGCGAAAGCATAGCTGGCTGATGGAAGAATCATTGTTGCGTGCAATATTAAAATTCGCGCCAAAGAAATCGGCGAGAATGTAAAGTCAAGGGAGCTTTTAGAATTGCGTAATACGCCGTCGCTTGAAGCTATTCTAGTTGCATCATATACAAACAGGTGACACACAAAATGTGTGCTCTCGTGCGACCATATTGTCACATTGAGCAAGCCATTATTATTGCTCTATCTGGATTTCTTTTTAATGTTAAAAGTTTCAGTCAGTAATTCAAATACTTACCCGTGTTTCGTAATCTGAGTGAATTCTGACTCTGTCTACTTTTGTGTTATTATGCAGGGTGATAAGCACAGTAAACTGCAAAAACAAGGTAGTCTTATTTTTATCCGTGAAGTTCAAATATCATGCTTTGTTAGTGCCGAGTCCTAGCGAACCTGTCTTGTGCCAGAAAACGAATACAAGGCAGTGAACACGATCAAACATGTGAAAATGTCATTAAAGAATATGAGTCGATAAACTATTTTTTTCTATGTTTTACTTGCCTCATCCTCCTCCTTTTCTGCAGCATCCGCGTTGGTTCCAGTTATTTAGAACACTTCAAAGTGAAAATTCGACTATGTTGGAGCAACTATAGGCTATAAACTGCTGGTACAGTATTAATTCGCTTGAGCAAGGAATGAAAAAAATTAAATGGGAACCAGTAGCGATTTGCTTTATGCCTTAGAAGGCAAGATCATTTGTGTATATGTACGAGTTCTGTCACAAAATTTCGTGCAGTGAGCCAGCAAAAACATGGGAGAGGGTATAGCGGCGCCGCTCTCGCTCAGTACTCGAAAGGACCCTGTTGACCTCTAGTGCGTATGAGCCGGACTGCTGTATAAGGCAGACCTTTATACGTGCAGTTTTGTGCAATCCATCTTTAGTGTTTGTCGAAATGGAGGTCGACGAATAGCAAATAATCATTATCGTTCTACTTCGACGGCGGCTGCGTATGGTGCGAACGCGCGGGCCTAGATATCTTGAAAGCGAACTGCGATGGGGACAGAGTGCGCCAAGCGCTGATAGCTTCGTGTGCGCTGTGTTGTCGCCGTTCGCGTTCAAGCGAAAGGCAGCACGAAGGTCAATTCGCTCGCTGCTGTTGCCGCGCTTCCTCACTCCAGCGTTTTGACAGCGAGTGTGTTCGGTCGTGCATCGAATGAGATGTGTTCATGTTTGCTTGTGCGCGCGTGACACCATGCTTGTTATTTAGTTAGTAAGCGAATGTTTACAAGTTTATGCAGCTGATAAAACTACTATCCTTGCTTCGTATCGCTGTCTACTAAGTTGCTATTGCAATCGATGCTTTATTGCAGTCGATGCTTCGCCTTTCCGGCGAAACTGCAGCTTTTTGTTGTTCTTGTGCTTACTTATGCCGGCGCCATGACAGTTGCTCGTGTTCGCACCGTGATCGCGATCACGAGAAAAGTGACAGGACGAGGGAAGGCGCGTGCGGCGAGGGTATGCCAGGAAATGGAGAGACTAGGAGAAGAGGAATATCGCTACCTTTATTTTATTCAGGGGGCTTATACAAGATCAGGATGCCCCTCCATCTCGTGCGTAGGTTAAAACATCGATCGTGTGCGTTCTCTTGCGTTCAGTCCGCCGTATGACGGTTATATCAGAAGCATTTGGTTTGGGAAAGTCGTCTGTTCATCGTATTTTGTATGAAATTTTGAAAATGAGACGGTCTCTGTTAAAACTGTGCCGAAACTGCTGACTCCTGAGCAAAAGTTGCGACGAAAAGAAGGTTTCACTGGTTAGAAACCTGCAGACGACAGCGATAAATCCCTGCGAAGGGTCGTCATCGGTGACGAGACTTGATTTACGAATGCGACATCGAGTGAGAAAAGAAGGACGAGCACTAAACAAAACAAGTACGCGGAAGAACAACGCGCAAATCAGTCACGTTGATCGCTTTCTTTTTCCTTACTTCCATTGAATCATCCACCACGAATTTTTACTTGAAGGTCAAACTGTCAAAACAGCTTTCTATCTGGAAATCCTGAAGCGTCACAGAGACACACCCGAGCCCAAAGCTCCTAGGCCCATGCCCTGCCCTGGCCCGCTTCGAAATTTGCTTACCAGGCCCTAGCCGGCACTGTGATCTGTGAAATTATATGCGCTGCGCAGCTGAAGTCGCAGCGCTCATAATGGCTGGCTCCACCAAGGCCCGGACGGTCAAGAATAGATAGCCTACTGCCGTTACATGTAGGTCGGCGGAGAATAGTGCCACAGGCACTGCATCAATGTTGCCAACATGAGAAAAACTTCAGTTCGAGCACGCATTAAAAATTTCCCCGAAGACCCGTTCTCGAGGCCCCCGAAACCGCGGAGAGAACTGGCGGGTTAAGGTGACGATCAGAACTAAAGTGCGTATAAATTTCTTCTGCATACGTAGCATAACGCTGGAGAATTATGTGGCGCTTGAAGGCACTCTAGTTTTATTTTTTCCAGAAAGCAATGAATGATAAAACATGTAAATAAAGTTCCAAAACAATTTGTAACGACCCGTCTTCAAGCGCTTGCTGTTACGGCCATATATCTCCCCCTGAATCTTGCCTGTTTCACTGTTGTACATGCTTCGCACATGCCATTGAAGACAACGGTGACAGATAGTCCTCCTGATCTGAACCCTCAGAATTGCATAGAGTACTCTTATTGTTGTCCTAAGAATGCATTACATGTAAACAGCGTGTCTACAGCATTCGGAGTACTATGCAGCAAGTGCTATAAATAGATAAGATTTGTTCTCCGCGTAGAGGGAGTTAACATGAGCTGAAAGCCGTTAAAAAAAAGAAAGGCTGCCTGCAAAAGAACCTTTCTTCTTGCTAGTAGCTGCTAAATTTAGTGGCATCACTGTACTAGCTGCTCATGCCCAAGGTTAACGCCGGCGTTTGTGCCAGTTGCTCTTTGAGAAAGGGTCGACAAAGTGTCGTCCCTGAAAAAGAGACATTTATGTGACTTTCTCCACCCTGGTGATTTACGCAGAACTGATTTGCCTTTTTCATCCTTACGATGCCATCTTACTCCATCTACACTCTGAAGAAACCCCTAAGTTCTGAGTTTCTCATTCTCCGCCATTCTGCATCCTGAGTAGCAACCAGCCTTCGGATCGCCGTAGGAGCCTACGACTGACGAACTATTGCCGTCGGAAGCGGAAGTCGTCGGGTCACTTCTCCTCACGCCTATAGGACAGGCTCGCTCACTTCTGTCTAATGGTCCTCACACTTCAGTGTAACCTCTAGCTACCACGTCCCTGGCTCGTTATAGCTTCTACCATACTTCCTGTCACCTTAACGGAAACCTGTTCGTATCTGGTTTTCTCTACCTTGGCAGGACTGGAAATACTGCTGCTTGTTCTTGCAGCCCGTGACAGGTTGCTGAGAAGACAAGCCACCAAGAAGGTTAGAACGACAGAAAGCTGTGCTAGTTAATAAGGATTCGTGTTGTCCACTTCTCATGTGTCCGTTTCTGCAAGCCTTACCCCTTCTTTGCATTATGAACCAAGAAGGTATTTTCCTAATTCTTGTTTCCCCTACCCAACCCATCCCCTCATTAGGGTGCAATACATGCGTGTTTCTCATCTTATTCTCTTCGGCAGACGAGCAATCTCTGCAGTGCTGAACATGCGACTTCTTTTGTATTTCATGTGCCAGGCGCTGTGCATTCGGAGAAGTGTACAAGGCCCAGGCTGAGATTTTTCATTTGAGCGTACGCCATTTTAGCGCTTTTGTAGCCCTCTCTACTTCTTTTTCTTCTTGTTTATGTCTTCTTCGTGCTAGCTAAGCAGTAATGAACATAAACGGAGATTGCAGTCGGCCAAGAAAAACGCCCTTGCCGACTTCTGGCCACGGAGATGCCCGATCGGTATCTGGCGCAGAACGGTTCACCGCTCACAACCGCTCTGCGCCTGGCCAAGATCCGGTTTCGTGCATTTTTTTTTTTTCGTTGTGAGCTGTTTGCTTGTTGTTAGTTACTTTCGGCACGAGTATTGTGTTCTGTGCACGGGTCTCTCCCGTGCCCGGCTGGGCGTTTAGGGAAGAGGTCGCGAAGGAACAAAAGAAGAAAGGAAAATATGTGCGTCTATGTAGTCGCCCTACGAGATAATTCTAATCGTACTCTTCGATTTATCCGTTTTATTGACTACATAACACTTGTCAGGATAAAGGTGTTAACAGTCATTTCTTCGGTGCACTACACCCGCACACAACACAAAGCGTCCGTTCGTCTCGCGTCCCTCGCTTCCTGGTGCACGTTTCTGCTCAAGGTCGTCTCTCTCGGACGCGGATGTAAGGCGAGACGGCTGTGCGGCTAGGTGGCCGCGCTGCTGCGACTCCGTGGTGTTGTGCGTTTCTTCGAGGTCCCATGCTTTTCTTCTCTTTTATGCTGTTGTTACGGCCCGGCCGCTGTCCACAATACAAAAGTGCCGAAGTCGAGACCCGAGGCAATAAAGAAACGGCCTTGAATAAAATCTTCAAGGCTGTGTCGAGGAGTGAACCATCTGCATCGAGGCCGCGCGTATTTTACGGGGCCTAGAAAGACTTGCCGAGGGCCTAGCTAATGAATACTTCGCATTGCGAGCAAGCGCGCACACATGCGCACACATCACATAAGAAAGGAAAATGGCGACTTGCATGTTCGTTTATCTTCTGCTGGTACCTGCGCGGCGTCGTGCTGCTGCGCACGGATTCGCAAGCTCGATTGCCTGCGGTGACGGCGGCAGCATTTCGATGTGGGAAAAAGCGCACGTGTATTTAGATTGTATATGTGCACGTCAACGACCCCAGGTGGTCGTAATTGGCTCTCATAGCATCAGCGTTGCTTCTAGGTTTCCACTCGTGAATGAATCAGTCAGCCTATTTTCTGTACCGTTCGTTGGGGCTCGGTTCCTCCACGGGAAAGTGGCAGCAAGATGAAGGAAGCGCTGTTGCGCGACTCCCTCGCGTACTCCATTTTCCACGCTGTCTTTGCTGGGGTCACCGTCGAGGTCGTTGAGGGTTAGTAGTGCACGCGCCGCTCTTCTTGCACGGAGGAGGCGATGTGTACTGTTGTGCCCGGCACCCCTTCACATCGGGGGAGATGACACACCTGCGACATGCAGTTGTCACGCCTCCATTCGTCACACCTGTCAGCAGCCCAAATTGGCATGACCACGTTGGGGATCGGAGTCAGCGTGCGTTCCTCCTACTTTCCTTGTTTGTGCCCAGGGATTTGCGTGCGTTTCCGACACCTGCGGCGCAACAAAAGGGGAATCCAGCTCGCCGACGCCGGGATTGGTCTCCTGACGCCGTATTGGTGGAAACCATGAACAATGACGACGCAGGCATAAAACGCGGATCGAGACGTCTGAGGAGCAGGACGCTCGGAAGCAGTGTGACTCGGACATGCTAAGACGCTACCGTAGTGTGCTCCGATAGTTGGGGCCGTTTTGTAATCTCAACCATGTACCTTTTTGAATATATTCCTTTTTCTTCATTCTTTTAAACATTGCTCGGGACCCTTTCTCCCGGCACCTGGCACGGCACCACCGATGGAGACTTCGTTGGCCGCACGGACCCGAGATTTGCAACAACTACGGCGTGCTTCATAATCAAGTCGTGGTTTTGGCACGTAAAACCCTATAATTTTTCAAAGGACCTTGGTGCCATCGTTGTTGAATCGCAGTAGTGAAATACAGACCCATTTGTAACCTTCAGCAAGTTCGCAGCCCCTGCCTTCGTTAGAACCTGGTGGCAGCGGTCGAATTTGAACGCGCGTCTCGTCGTGCCTCTCAGCGGTGAGACTGACCTCACAGAACTTGGGACGTGCTGACAATCACAACAGTACGGTATGCGAGAGGCACGGCTGCCACAGCGCTTCTCTCATTCGATTTCCCGTCGCTGGTCTTCGATCCCAGCCGATGTTCGCTTCTTAAAGATCGTGGCTCGGTCACCGTGATCGCCGATGAGTCCGACACAGCGGCAGCAGGACGACGGGAAGGGGAGTCTTTCTCTGGCAACAGACCAGTCAAGCTGCCAGAAGAAAACCGCCTGGATCTTCAAATGATGTTCGACCGCTGTGGTTGCTTAGTAGTTATGGTGTTGGACTACTAAATACGAGGTCGCGGGATCGGATCCCTGCCAGAGCGGCCGCATTTCGATAGGCGAGAAATGCGAAAACACCCGTGGTGCTTACATTTGTGCAGGTTAAAGAACCCTTGGTGGTCCAAATTATTCCGGAGTCTCTCACTACGGCGTGCTTCATAATCAAATTGTGCTTTTGGCACGTAAAACCCTACAATTTTTAAAGGACCTTGGTGCCATCGTTGTTGAGTCGCAGTAGTGAAATACAGACCCATTTGTAACCTTCAGCAAGTTCGCAGCCCCTGCCTTCGTTAGAACCTGGTGGCAGCGGTGGAATATGAACGCGCGTCTCGTCGTGCCTGTTTGGTGAGCAGTGTTTCTATAATGTACTCGCGAATCTTCCTTCGAACCTGCATATGTATAGGCAACCTAGGAGTCTGTTGTGTAACAGCACTCTCGCGGGCTCCGGGCCTGAAGAGTTATTAAAGTATAAGTGCCACCACCTCTCTCCCAGGCTCCCGCACCTCGTGGTGGCAACGCTCATGACTGTTTTGTTGTATTTGAGGGGAAAGTAGCAACGTGGCTTATCGACCGCTTTTCGTTGCCTGACTGTAGAGTGGCAATTAGCGGGGCTCCCTTCAGAGGCTCGGCCGAACTTTTAGTTTCCTTGAGAAAGAATCGTGTTTTCTCTTATATGTTCATATGATAATCCAACGTTATCATGTCTCCAGCTCAAGTGACAATTGTGCGTGTGTGCCGGCAGTGCTGAACAGAATTAACGCACCATCGACGCTTCGCAGAGCGTCAAAGAATGCGTTAGGTGTGGCTTTGGAGGTCACACCAAATCATCAAAGGTGCGCTGTTGCGGTCTTGGGGGCCACGCATAGGGACATCCCAGCGCACAGCGATTGTGGTGTCATTCGGGCGAGTTTTCCCTTTCAACTAACGCCGCAAATTGTGTTGGGATGTGTGAATATGGAAGTAGTGCTCTTTGCCGTGGCTTCTGCTGTTGTGTGGCGAAGAAAAATTACTAATTAAGTAGGCATATAGTTCACGTGTAGTAGCCAGTTCACGTGTCTGTCTCACAGTGCAGCAGAAGACAGAAGACTAGACACGCTCTCTTCAGGAGAGGGAGCATTGCAGGAGGAGCGCATCATGTCAGGGCAACGTAATGTCTTGGCCAGGCGGGTTAGTGATTTATGCTGGGAAGTCCGTACCTTTGATTGCACTTACTGCGATGGACATGCCAACTTATACCTTTGTAGCATCAGTGACAAACGCTCTGTCGGACGTTCCAATGCTGCACCTGCTTTGAACATTTCCCTCTGCGTACATTTTGGCATAGACTATAATATGGGCAATGTGTGACCTTCTGCAATCGTTAGACAAGGAACTGTTCTTTGCTTTCTTACGCGCGCTAGAGAGAGAAACAGACCGTAGTGTAGGCAAACTGCAAAGTATGCGCCAAAGAGTTTCAAGGTCCCCCTTTTTGTGACGATAGTGTGCATCAGTCCTTAATATCAGATCACACATTGCAGCACCGTAAACTATAATCTATGATTGAGTTACCTTGCTTGCAGAATCTGAGTCTTCTGACTGGGCAATGTTACCCAGTGCTATCGAGGTGCGAGGGATCTGCGAGAAAAGCGCTGGTTTGTCTTCTTTCTCGCTTAGCTGAGCTAGCCGCTATCACTCGCCGAGGTTCCGTTTGTGATAAGCGCTTCAGAAAGCCCTTGGTATATCGTAGGAGTCGCGCTTGACGCACGTGTAGCCTTATCAAGAAACGTCTGGGGCTATCTCGCGACGCTATCGGCAGGCCACTGTGGCGTCGTGCGAGAGGACCCTCTTGTTCAGCCGCTTTGCTAGCTCATCTGGGGTTGCCGGCTATGGTCTTCTCATTGTGTGACGTTGTCTAAAAAGCCACGCAGCTAAATGTAGAGCTTACCAGTGGTGTTGGCCACTGAAGGACCGAATTTACCCAAGCGACTTCCTCACAAGAATGGTCCTTGATTGGACTCTGTCCTTGAAATCATAACAAATTCAAGCAGCTCAAGGGTCATTTCAAACGCAAGAATAAATATTGTAAGCTGATTAAATTTGTGCGTCTCATCACCGCATTTACATTATTCCAGTCCCCCTATGGCGCCAACCGGCACTGGGTCGTGGGAAATGTGATGAGAAACAATTTTTGTTTAATTCGCGCTCCTCATCACCACATTTCTCACGTCCCAGTGCCGGTTGGCGTCAGAGGAGGACCGTAATAACATAACTTATATGCTAAATTGTAGCTGCACGCCACCGTACTTCTTGTGTGCCAAATCCGAAACTGCAGAAAATTTGACTGTACATATACACACGAAGTCGCAGTTTCGCCCGACAGGCGAAGCATTGATTGCGATAGCAAATTAGTGACCGCTAGCTATACAGAGTAAGGATGCTAGTTTCATCGGCCGTATAAACTTGTAAACTAGGCCTACTAACTAAATTAACAAGCATGGTGTCACGCGCACACTAGCAAACATGAACACGTCTCACTCGATGACTGCGGAAACACGCTGTCAAAACTCTGCAGTGAGGAAACGCGGCAGCAGGAGCGAGCGAATCGACCTTCGTGCAGCCGCTCGCATCAACGCAAACTAAGTCGCGAAAACAGAGCGCAGCGCAAACTCTTTACCCGTCGCAGATACAGCGGCTTTCTGATACAGATACTTTCAAGATACGGCGGCCTCCCGGAGTAGAACGCCCCCTCCCCTCCCCCTGAAGCCTTGCGGGCGACGCAAGGCGGCGCGTTTCCTCCCCGCTTTCGTCCGTTGCATGCGCGAGATAGAGCCGCAATCACCGGCACCCTTTCATTCGCTCATACATCATACGTACGGCGCGCGGCGACGATTATATCGCCCTTTGACTTTACACGGAACGTCATGGAAACGGCGACGCCGACGGCAGAAATGCGCCTGGAGTGGCCATATACTTACTATCGCAATAGAAAAGGAAATTATGCATGCATTGTGACGGTGATTGTTTTGTTTTGCCTTTGTTGCGTTCCGGTTTTCCTGTTGCTGCTCCTCCACTATTGCCTTATAGCTATGATACCTAATCCGTGCGTAGAAAAGAACGAAATGACGTTATGGAAAGTCAGGGAGGTTAACCAGAGGTAGTTCTCGTTGGTCACCCTGCACAGGGGGAAGTTGGTAAATGAATAGAGAGAGAGAGAGAGAAAGAAAGAAAGAGAGAAGCCCAAACGAAGTAAACCAAACACGCTATCCGGCGCTAGCAGGCTGCGTTCTTGATTCTATTGTGTAGTCCCGTGAACCTCAGCAACTTAGCGGAACAAATGGGCAGAGTAACATTTCACCTTGCTTTCATGTGCCTTTCTTTTATCATTGTCACGTGCATGTTCCTTGTAGCAAACTCTAGCAAAGTAGGGGATCGGCCCCCGTCTTTCCCAGCCTGCTGCTTGCCAACTTCACCGAGTGCCCGTTGCAACTTTTCGTTGTGGATCGCTTCCATGTCACGCGATCTTCGTGTGCCAAATGATAAACGCCCCTGAATTTCTTGAATAAACGAACCAATGCGCAGCTGCCTCCTTCATAAGAATTAAATTATGGGGTTTTACGTGCCAATACCACTTTCTGATTATGAGGCACGCCGTAGTGGAGGACTGCGGAAATTTTGACTACCTGGGGTTCTTTAACGTGCACCTAAATCTAAGAACACGGGTGTTTGCGCATTTCGCCCCCATCGAAATGCGGCCGCCGTGGCCAGGATTCGATCCCGCGACCTCGGGCTCAGCAGCCCAACACCATAGCCCCTGAGCAACCACGGCGGGTTGCCTCCTTCATAAAGCACTATATGAGAGTGCTGCCACATTGTGTGTGGATTCGTATATGGAAGGTTCACGATGGCGACGTGTTAGAAATTGTCTAGTGCCCGCGAGTTAAGGTGATGTTATTATAGGTAATCTGCATAGAAAAAATGGCTGTGGCTTAGGTAAGGTTAAGCCCAGGATGCGAAGCATACTAGCCTTTATTTTAGTTGTTGAACCACTGTTTAGCCTGGTGAACTGCTGTTGCTTGGCTATATTTGGTTCGGCTAGACGAAGAAACAACTCATGCATTACTTCTTCGCCTTCAAGAGTGGAACGCGACAGCGTTCCCGTCGACCCGCCAAGGGGTGTAAGACAATGGGCTACAGGGCAGCGACTACGCGCCCCGCATTGGACGCGGTGAGCGTCGAGCAAAGCAGCGTTCGGCGCGGCAACGAAATGTGCGCCTGAGCAAGAGACGCACGCCTTAGAAACAGCGCGTTTCTAAGGCAACACCGCATTCACTAGAGGCGCTTTTGTACCGCTTTGAAGCGTTGTACTCGTGGCTCAGTGGTAGCGTCTCCGTCCCACACTCCGGAGACCCTGGTTCGATTCCCACCCAGCCCGTCTTGCAAGAGTTGAGCCAAAGCCACTTCTCCTCTGTCGTGACGTCACGGTGTCACGTGATTTCATGGTCACCGCCGCGCCTGAGGAGCTGGGTTGAGCCCTCGTAATATGCTTCGCATAAAAAATATATATAAAGCTATTCAACGTCTAGTTGACGTCCATAAATGACAATGCATTCTTACACGAGTTGGTGGTGAGAGTGGGGCGCATGAACTATGGAATTTGGTCGCTAATTGTTTGTCTCAGGGAAAATAATTTCATTCCACGCACTCTTTTTCGTACGGTAGATATGAATGACGTGGTTATAGATGACTCAGCAACAGGAGATGCCCGAGCCATCCAGCAGCGACAGCGACAACCGCCCTCTGCGGCGCTTCACGGAACTCGACATGCCGATACGTGGTGCGACGTGGGCGAAAGGTTACGACGGCGACGCTTCCTGTAGGCTGCCAGCAAAACCGGTTTTCGCCGTGTGTGTGTGTGCTGCGTATGTGCGGGTATGTGACGCTCGTTTCCGCGTAGCTATGAGGCAAGCCCTTTGATCGACGCGCCTTTGCCGTTGGAAAACGCCATTACAGGGGCTTTGGACTCGAGCTCTTTCAGCGCCTGCTGCGTTTGCCAAGGCAAACAACGCAGTAAAGTGGACGTAAGGTGCCTGTGCGAAAGTCTATATTGAGAGAGTGCACCGACAGTAGAGAAAGTAACAATAAAATGTCGTTATTAGTTCGAACGGCAGTTATTGTGTATAATTATGGGCCGTTCCTTTTCGAAAGCGCTTTAGTTCAGGCGTGGGTGTGGCGCGGTATGGTAATGGAACGAGCGATCATGTGCTTTTAATCACTGTTCCATGGCCGCCTTTCACGAGTGAGCCAGGTAATTCGCGCTGGATTAAGTGATTGTGTTCTGAATCGCAGCTCTACGGGACGAGAAAGTAAGGCGACAAGTTGATTCTGAAACGTTGGTTGACGGGTATCGCGCAGAAAGTTGTTCCTTCAGGACTTTAATGCACGCTAACGCAAATGTAAAGGAAACGTGTCAAGAAAGGGCGCCATCTGATGTCTCGTGTCAGACCTGTCCAAGTGAAGACAGTCGATTGGCACACTTCCTGCTGTTTCTATCGCTGTGTTGCAATACTCCCCGTAGAAGTCAAAGTAGACGGCTAAGCCAATAGCGGAGTAACTTTAGCTCGGGCTCAACTTCGATGCCGCCTATTCAAATACATGTAAAACGCACAAATGCTTTTCTGATATATCCACTGAACCGATTTTAATGAAATTTGTCACATTGTCACTAATATGTCACATTTTATACAATGTAAAATTTTGATTTTACATTGCGAAATTTTGATTTAATGCCTGAACATTTTTACAACGGCTTTTCATAAATTGGAGGTTTAAAAGATATGGACGCCCGAAGTTTTCAAATTTGACCCTCTGCATCAAAAATATATATCAGCATTCTGTAAACTGCATCCTTTGGAGCATTGTGCAAAAGCTTGTTACATAAGTTTACCACTTACGTGGATTCGTTACGATGTTTACAAGGGTTTCGCAAAAGTCATACTCACATAAGAGCAGTATATTGCAGAGCGGTGTATAATAAATAAAATTCGCCCGCTTTATACGTGATATTAGACGCAATTGACAAAATTGTGTTATGTATTGCTGAGTTAGAGTTGTCAATTTGATAATCTCGTTTTCTGAAAATTTTCTATATTTAACAATTCTTATTAAAATACCGACGGCGTAAATAAAAAATCCGCCCGCAACAATCACTAGGATTTAACTTTTTCTTTTAAATGCAGCAAACTTCGCCGAATTGGGTGCAGTGGTTGCCGAGAAAAACGATTTATTCTTTCGCATGTATTTCAATAGAAGTCCCCGAGCTAAAGCTTCGAGCCTCGTTCCAATTCCAAAGAAGCCGTCAAAGAAGACAGCATCGAAGTCAGAACGATGCAGGCTGCTTCGCTGTCCAATTTAGATGGTGGCTCGGGAGGAAGCTTGGAAACTCGATTGGAAGGTAGTCATCGCACAAGAAAACTGTAGCCAGGCTTTCATGCGCGCTTAATATACGCTTTTGCGACCAGGTGTCCGAAGATGTCGGAAGTTCAGGCATCATGGTGGAGTAAGGATCGTGGGCCTTGGCCCTACATTGACGTTTTAGAACATACGTTTGTATTTACATTTTGTACGCAAGAACATATAAAAATGACGCAGAGAAGCAGTTCAAGTTCAAGCTGCCGATTGCCGTTCACAAGGGGTTCGTCTCGTTTTTCAACTCTTCCGTCGTCCCGGTCAGGTCACCTTCCCCCAATCCGGAGGTTTGGAGCCTTTTTCCTCGGAGGAGAGCTTGGCACAAAGCACATGCACGTTCCTTTGCACGGACAGGGAACGTGGGAAACACAATGACCCCCGTCTCCGACACGGACCCCGTTGGTATCCCAGAAGGGCGGCTTCATCCCTCCCACTCCTCGGGGCGGGAGGGAAAAGGCAAAGGCACATAGGTAATCGACGGGGTCACCACGAGAGGGTAATCGAGAGATCACCACGAGGTCGTTTGAAGGAATGTGCGACTTCTAAGTCACGTGTGACTTCGCAAATCGTCCAAACCCGTTTGGCGGTGTCGAACTGGTTGCCATGAATCACCGCAGTTGGAACTGGATCTGACGAGGGCGCTGGCTCGTACACCATTGTCGTGTTGTCCAGCCTTGAGCGATTGGTTCCCGGGGTCACCGCCCGTCACAACAAGGCTGCATTGTGTTTTTCATTGGTTCCCAAACGCAGAGTTGAAGTCCACATATCGTGTGTTTTCCCTGTTTTTTTTTCAGCTATGGCGTTGCGTTGCTAAGCACCAGGTCGCGGGTTGGATTCCCAGCCGCGGCGGCTGCATTTCGATGGGTATGAAATGCAAAAAAAAACGCCGCAGACTTTTAATACTGCTTACGTGTGGGAATGCGAGAACATTGTACCGTTTGTAGAACTCGGAACGCCATGAACACCGCGCTCATGTTGCACACTCATAACGTGACGCCACCTCATCCCCATTGCATGCACCGTCACGTGCCCAGTGACGCACGCACTGGCCAGAGCCAGATAGCTGTGACGTGTGCAATGACGCATGCACTACGCGCACCTTTAGTCATCCTTTAGGCGCCTTGGAGCTGCCGTGGCGTCGGGAAAGCCTGCTGGTCTAGCAACCAGGAGGCCCTGGTTCGATTCCCACCCAGAGCGGATTTTATTTTTACAATTTCCCTTGTTTGCAGGGGCCTCCCTGAAAAATGTGACATCAATTCGAGCATTTTTTGACGAGTTTTTACGCTGCGCCGTCGGCCATTTTTGGTACCATCTTTCGGCCACGCCGACGTACTTTCGCGTAGAGGGGCATATAATGCTTTCACATTAAAACGTTCCTGTACATGCCATGGGTGCGCGTTAAAGAACCCCAAATGGCTAAAATTAATCTGGAGGCTTCTACTACGGCGTGCGTCATAATCATATTGTAGCCTTGTCCAATAAAACCCTACAATTTTTTTTTTGCTTTTTCTTGTCACCGCGAGGTGGCGTCTCATCGCAGAAACCTACTTCTGATGGTTCCAGACTCGTTCCACTACTTCGGCTCGAAACTGTCATAGCTGACTCCGATGCTCCTTATGTGGACGCATCTCGTCACTTCTACAGACATTAGAGTTGCCGAACGATATCACATAGTGGATACCTTAAGTTCCCGTAACTAGCCTATCAGGTGAGTTGAAAGGAAGTGAAAGCTCTTCTTACCATTTATTCGTGATCAACGATAGCGAGAGCGCTGCCATTGTGATAGTTCGCACTGTAGCATGAGCCACAAATGCCGAAATGTATAACAACGCAATTTCTTAGCTTACGTGAACACTACGTACTATAAATTCGCCAAGTAACGTAAATAGACCACAAACGCAATAGCTTATGGAGGATGCTCAGTGAGGACACCATTTCACGGCTACATTTTTTTTTGCGAACGCTATTGCAAAACACGCTAATACTTGCGCCGTGCGCTTGAAAACGTCGGCGATCTTATGATGCGTTCGCGCCGTTACGTTCTCTTTATCGACGGCGAACGTGCGGCACGCTTGCAGAGTTTTAAAGTATCTCTAGATACGAGGAGTGCGTTTGACTGCAAAAACGACGAAGAGAAGTGGACGCGCCGCCAGAGCTGTGCTCAATCGCCTCGGTGTTGGAGCCAGGACAATTACGTTCTGTCTTCCGCTGCTGGCATTAGCGTTATGCACGTGCAGTACACTAGCGTAATTGCTGAGCTGATGGATGGACGGACGGATGGATGGTGTTAGATACGGGACCTTTTCCTGAACGTACTTCGAGTTCACCAGACCACATCAAATCGCGTCACAGCTAATTAAGGAGCGCAGAAGCACATCTACCCCGTTCCCGAGGCGCGGCACGTGCAAACGAGTTTGCGTCCCCCACCTCGTGCACCGCAGGTGGAGCTATTCACTGCTGGACACTTCCCGAAAGTGTAGCGGGAGCCTGGCACGGTTCCAGGTAGCGCAGGGCCCGAGCAAAGCTGCTTTGTAGCACTGAAACGTCGCCCCCATCCGCCTTTGTGACGGCGCTTGCAAGTCAGAATGGCAATACCGCAGAGTAAGCGCTCGGACAATTGGGGCCCAAAGAGCAACCCTGTGCGCCGGGTGTGACACAATCGCCCGGGCGCCTACCATTGGCCGAAAATGATGACACCTGAGCGGGCTCGCTGATTGGCCGAAAATGGCGTCACCTGAGCGGGCTCGCCGATTAGCCGAACGTGACGTGACTTGAAACACCGAAGGGCTTAAAAGCCAGAGACCGGGAGCAGCAAGCGAGCATTCCTTCATTCATCTCTTTCGAGCTTCTTGCCACGGGCCGCAGCGTCCGAGTTGCTGCCGGCCCGTAATGACTTTATGACTGATAATTTCTTTGTACTCTCACTGTAAATAATGTAACTAAACCTCCAGTTTTCATCTCAAAGTCCTCCTCAACCTCGGCCAACTCCCGCACACAACGGCAAGGTCGAAAATCTGGGGGACAGCAATTGGGATTGTCTCCAAATACAACAACTGGTGGCAGCGCTAGGGATGAACCTTTGTCCAAAGAGATCCAACAACTAGATGCCAGCGGTGGGATCGTCCTCAAGCTCCAACAATGGATGGATGGATGGATGGATGGATGGATGGATGGATGGATGGATGGACATGCATCTTCAATCGCACAAAATTGCCTGATGAGGCCTTAGTGGGCTGAAGGGAAGGCTACATCGCTACTAATATTGGTCCTGCAGGACCAGGCTGTACGACAATGTTCCACGGCCCAATAGGCGATTTGCAAACTGGTGCGCATCCTCTTCCGTGCAGCGGCAGTATGACATACAAACTTTGGTTGGAAAACTAGACACAAGCTTGACTGTTTCTCGGTGAATTGTTCGAGTGCTTGCACAGATCAAGTGCTTTTCCTTTGTTTATGTAAATGCTAGGCTTCTTACAAAACAGAAGCAGCGCGTGTTACCAGCGAAAGTGTTAACTTCGGGTGAGTATTGATGACATGATCTACAATAATATTACCGAAGACGCTGAGACTCCATCCTAAAACCAGCAACAGAAAGACACACATCAGCCATGTACCGGTTAGGCAAAAATCACCTCTCTTAAGCAAATTTGGTTGGAAACTATCTGTCTTGCGCACTATATTTAAATGGCTCATCATAGCGCTGCGTGTGTCGCCTGCAGGGTACAGCCAGTCATTAATGGTTTGCACTGTCCTGGGCTTGTATTGATCCTGGATTCTATCGAGGCCTGAACACTCTCGCAACAAATGCCCAGTATACGGGCGGCTGTCTGTAGAACAGTGCCGACGCATGGGACCAACGTTGCCGCCTGTCGGGACACGATCGGAGGAGTCCCCTAGAAAGCGTTTTTTATGCGAAGCATATTACGAGGGCTCAACCCAGCTCCTCAGGCGCGGCGGTGTCGCCTTGAAACCACGTGACACCGTGACGTCACGACAGAGGAGAGGTGGCTTTGGCTCAACTCTTGCAAGATGGGCTGGGTGGGAATCGAACCAGGGTCTCCGGAGCGTGAGACGGAGACGCTACCACTGAGCCACGAGTACGATGCTGCAAAGCGGTACAAAAGCGCCTCTAGTGAATGCGGTGTTGCCTTAGAAACGAGCTCTTTCTAAGGATCAGGCGTGCGTCGCTTGCTCAGGTGCACATTTCGTTGCCGCGCCGAACGCTGCGTTGCTCGACGCTCACCGCGTCCAATGCGGGGCGTCCAAGGCGAAGCAGAGTAACGCATGAGTTGTTTCTTCGTCTAGCCGAACCAAATATAGCCAAGCAACAGCAGTTCACCAAGCTAAACAGTGGTTCAACAACTAAAATAAAGGCTACTATGCTTCGCATCCTGGGCTTAACCTTACCTAAGCCACAGCCATTTTTTTTGTCTATATCATCCCGTTGATTGGAACGCGGTGCCCGGAACGTGGATTTCTCGTGCACTGTAGCCTGTCCTTCTTTTGATTTACCAGTGTTCGCATCGCGTTGCATGTGCTATACCGGCGAGGTTTGCGGATTCGGGAACCAAATGTGCAAACGTAAAGTAGCGCGCATTTGCTGTGAAAAGGCAGGTGGAGTTCGGCCTTTAAGGCCACCCTATAGTACGACGTAGCGTTTACGCGCGTGCACGCTTGGTATGGCGATGCGAGGCCAGCGAAAGCGCAAATATATATATATATATATATATATATATATATATATATATATATATATATATATATATATATATATATATATAGTCCGACGGGAGGCGCGGCCGACGTATCCGGCGTCCGTCGGCGTTCCCCGGCTGCGGCCGGCGCGAGATACGACTTGCTGCATTCCGCGCCGACTTCGTCACCCAATATGCACCGCGTCTCGCCGCTGGTGGCGGCGCGTTCTCCTGCACATTCCAGCGAGCTAGAAGTTTCTTATCGTTCTGAAACTCCTAGTTTCGTATACAATGCGCGTGTGTCTGGTCGGTGTGGCGCGGCGCTCGGGGCGATTTTCGCGCCGCCGTACGGTACGAACCTGGCGTCGCCAACCTCCACCGACGCTGGCTGACGCGCACGCTGCGTCGAACCGTAAAGTGGCCTTGACGTTATCGGCGCACGGACGAGCGTCGCTCGACGTCGGAGCTCGTCGGCCGCGTCCGGTTACGTTGGCTGCGCCAGTGCGTCGAACCATCGGTCGAACTACAGACGCTGTTGTTCTCGCTAACGTGACGTAACTTCTGCGCACGCTCACGCTACTTCGGTCTATATTTAGCCCCTAAGGAAATGCGCTGTTCGAACTCGCGACATAGGTCGCGCAGCGCAACCCCTGCGCGACGCGACAGGCGCACGTCGCCGGGAGCCTACGCGCCGGGAGCCTACGCCCACAGCGCCATCACGCTCTGCGAGTAAGCGCGTGGTGGCCTCTGCATGCACATTATTAGACCCGCACTAAATAGATAACAGGACGTAGATGTTTCTAGCTGTTATCGCTCAGCGCTTAGAGGCATCTGGTCTAGCTTAACTGAATCTCATTTCTGCTTTCCGCAGGTTGCGGTAGCGTGTCGGTTCGGGCGCGACTGTCTGGGCGATGCCAAGGCAAACGTCTCCGCTGAGCAGCCCAGAGCAAGAGTGTGCGAGCTCTCTAGTCCACGAGGAGAGCGCCCTCTGGTCTAGGAGGGATTCCGTTCTTTCTCAGAGGTAAGCAAAACGCAGAAAAAAAAAGGAGCGGCATACTTTGTGGTAGGAACTGATGATGCTCCTTCAAGAAACTGGAGAAATTAGTCGATAAATATGACAACTGTCACTGAGGTCAAGAAAAGACGTCATAGGAAGAGACACTAAAAAGAAATACTACATTTTAAACAGTTAACGTGGCTCTGCTATCGCAAACGCCAGAGACCGGTGGAGCTGGGTGAAGTGGAAGAGTAATGCCAACCCGCACACAAGACATGAGCGTCGGCAACGCGTTCCTACGGCGTCCGCTAAAGGCGTCTACTGCGGCGTCCGCGATTCGCATGGTCAACGCTGTAGTAGACGCCGCGATTGTCTCCACTGTGTACGGAGCGGCGGGCGAGGAGGACATCTAGGCACCCTATAAAACTCCGTTTCATACATCAGTGCAACGCTGTGGAAACTACGCAAGAAGTCCGGCCACCAACATTTATCACTCCGCGCGTTCCCGTCTATGCTTCGCTGCGCGCCAGGAGGCCTTTGCTCGCGCAAGCATGCACGTGAGGTTGCCGCGACGGACAACGAAAAGAAACAACGAAAAGCAAATTTATTTAAAACAACGTGTTAGCAGCCGTATGAGTACATGTTTTGTTTGTTTCTAAGGGTAAATTCTTTCTCTTTTTCATTCAATACAGCTCATATAAAGAAAATTTTCACAAAATTTGGGTCAAGAAACGCCGAGCTATTTCTAAGTGCGAACGCAGCCACTGCAAGGAGTATTGCTAGCCTCCTCGGCGTTGTACCAGCCGCCTGAGAAGAACACCCCTCCTCCCTTGCCTGACCCCACTGCCTCGCGCGTCGCAGGAGAGGGCACGCCATCCAGGCCGCGTTCTTCGCTTGCGTGCGCGCCACTCCTCCTCCCCGCAAGGCTCCACCCACCCTCACCACGTCGCTATGCTGTGCGGTGCTATTTTTATACTCTGCTTTCACTCTCTCTCAGCTATCCCTCCCCCAGCCAACTGCGAACGTCAATAGAAACCCAGCGAACTTCTAACAGCTCCACTTTGGGGCTTATTGTGTCCCTAAACAACAATCATCTCGGCTGCATTTCATTTTGTAGCTGCGCTCCTGTACTTCGAGGCGCGTCTCAGTGTGCCGTAGCGTTTCTGACCTGAAAGTAGCGAGTCAAGCGTGTTGAAGAAAGGGAACGCATGCAATTATTGATGGTGTGTACCATAGTTTCTCACTATATAACCTAGAGGGAAATCTCGCGCTGTGGTATGCACGGCAACACCGGGATATGGTGGTTTGCGATTTGCATCGTTCTCAAAAAGCCAGGACTGGCCAGGACGCCTTGAAGACGCACTTGGCTGGCACCGTTCCGTCGGTCACAGTGGTTCACTTCCTCTTGAAACAACACAATAGCTGTTTAACTTCATTATCACACAAATACATTTAATTTAATTATGCGGACTTGTGCTTCTACGCACTATTATACGAAATGTAACAAGTGTCGGCGGGCCGCTAAAGTTGCATGACAGACGAGAACGTCCGTGCTCGCTTTGCGACATTTTGTCGTCTGTTCTTGCTTTTCTTCGCTTGATTATGCACTGCATGCGATGTAAGATTTGGCAGCCGTAGTCGTCGGGATGAACTTGACTCTTCGTCGGGACTTAGGCGAGCAGGATTTATTTACATTATTTACAATTGAACAAGAGATACATTTACACTGTCTAGCGTGACTCCCAAATGGAGCCCGCAAGATGCAGCATACAGCAAACGAGCACACAGCTCACGAGTACATGACGAGCACAGAGCACGACGACGAGCACACTCTAGCAGCCGACAATTGACGGTTTGCAAAATAGTGAGCGCCACCTGGCGCACAACAGGCAAAGCTGCAGTGCTCTGCGTGCGAGAGTATGTGGTTAGAGAGCGAGTTTCGTTTCTCGGCTGCTGCCTGGCCTCTGCCGCGGCAACCGCGTGTGTTCATGACGTCAAAAATAATTGAAGACGCCGTCACTCCGTTCCAGTTTTCGTGCATATCATAGAACTCCGACTTCTCGAAGCGTACCACACAAACTGATCGCGTGTGGAAACATCTGCTTTGTATAACTGCCGCTATTCTCCAGGCTCATCGAGGCTCGGCACTGAATGACAATTACGTTAAAGATATCGTATATTTGGGGCTGCTGATGCCAGCACGGGACTGACGCGTGCGAAATACACTCCTTCAACAAAGAGCAGAGTGCGCGTCGTCGAAACACGCTGCCGATGTGTCGCCGAGTGTCCACATTTGGTTTCGCAGACTGGCCGCGCGCAGCGACCACCGTGCAAGGCGGCTATAGCCTTAGTTGGTCTTTGCTGCCGACAGAGTATAGACAACCAACTCTGCGTTCATTTAACCGCGACATAATCGTCCAGACGCTAAAATACTCATGAAAATAAACACTTTATGGCCCGCTCCATTTTCATTACAAGCGCCGTCGGCTGCTGCTTCGAAAACCGGGAGCTAGGCCTGCCGGCTCGAGCGTTCGGCGGCTGCCGACAAAGTGAGCGCGCCGAGTGGGATGTTCCGCTTAGGAGTTTATCCTACTAATATGGCCCATCTGGAACAAAGCAAAGCTTCACGGAGCTGTTTGACTTGTTACGACGGTCCTTTTTTCGCGCACGGCAAATACGGGAATGTCTCAAACGACGCGCCGTTCTCTCGACGCACTAATTGCCATCGATGAAGACGGTAGGCCTCGCTCGCTGGCCGTGGGTGTCGCCGGTTACGAAGAAGCTTCTGCTAGGAAGTGAACGCATAGTTTTTTGCTAGCTCTTTACCTCATGCATCAGTATTAAAAGGATAAATAGGAAATACATTTGCCTATCTGTACACCGTCGGCAGAAAAGAGCAAACCAGCCGAACTCCGTCGCGGTGGTCGCTCCGCGCTGCCCGTCGGTGACACCAACTGCCCTCGAATGGTGTGTTTCGATCACTTCAGTGGCGTAGTACTAGGCGCTGATTGTCATATGAGGCGCACTTTCGACGTCACTTTATAATATTGAGTATAATAACGTGTCAGCGACAACTGAGTGACACCACGGCGCGTTCGCAAGCGCTGTCCGTCCCCGTCCATCTTGAACTTTCCCTATTCCGGCAAAGTGCGGCTGCGTTTAAGGGTGTCTCGAAGCTTGCAGGCCGAAATAACTTCGCAGCTCTGGCATATGACAATTCAGTAGCAGATAATAGCGCGATGAGAACCGGCTCTGCGAGGAGCGAGCAAGTTGGTGTGCTGTGATGGCATCTCCGGCCGTCGCTTATCCATGCTGCTTTCCTCGCCGGATAGCTCTTCTCGGACGGAAACCGAAATAAACTCGTGCTCCGTTTGCTAGTGAAACACTTTGTGCACAATACGCATCACAATGAGCCGTCCTTTTCACGAGAATACCGCGATCAAAACCACCACAAACCATCGTCTCAAGGCGCGCTATAGCTGCGTTGGTTGTTCGTCTGCTTCTCGTGCCTAACCATGTAGAGGGCGCTCGTGACAGCCGCGTTCGCGCATGCGCAACAGTATTTTTGCAAACCGTCAATTGCTGCTTATAAGCACTCCGCTCGACGTCATTGAAGATGACCCGCCCTTTTTGAGGAGGAGGGCTGACATACACGTGCCGCACAGGTTTCAGTGCTTTCCGAAGGTAGATGACCTTTGCAGTGAGTCGTCCTGGTATTCATTGTCCCGCGTCCCCGTAGGCAGGTGGTCACGCCCGTCCCCAGTCGGCGTCTCTAAATTCCAGAGTGGACCTCGCACATTGTCTGGGGTCTCGAAAAGCGCATGGGGAGGTTCCGCCAATTACCTCCCTTCGAGAACTCTCCTGAGCTGACCCTTCGCCGCGTGGCTGCCAGTTATCCGCAGTTCTCTGAAGTGCACCACCACCCCGTTTGGATCGAAACACGTGCAGCGGGCTGAAATAACTTGCACTTTGCCACCCTGGCAGGCCATTCCTAACAGCGAGTAAACTTCATTGCAAGATGTAATACGGGTGAATGAGAACCATTTATGAAGACTTTATTTTGCAGACGCATTATTTGTGCTGCCATATCCAAGTTTGAGGAGAAGCCTCTCTTAACACCATCCAGTACAAGCCTCGCACACCCATATTAGCATATTCAAGGCACTATGCCCATATTACTCATGTCCCATATACCGACCGCCATTTCTATGACGGCACAGCACCCGTTAGGAAACTCGCATATACGGTGGCTCCAGATTTCCCTCCAGGTAATAATGTGATAAACTCAATGGTATGTGCTGTTTTGGCACGAGGTACCACTAAGCAAGCGCTTGTAATTCGTATAGCGTAGGCGTGGTGTAGACTAAGTTGGTAGGCATAACTCTTGAATGAGCAAATAAGTTGCCTCGGTCGTGTCTGCGAAAGTGACGTAAACGTTATAGAACCGCTGTGGCGCCATCGATGCGCAATGTGCTACTGCGCCGTGCTGCGTTTCCAAAAGTATCGGATGCACACGCGCCGGACCAGCTGCGCGTAAAGCAGATGTAGATCGACGTTTTCTTTTTGCGTCGCCCCTGTGTCCCGCTGCTGCTGTTACTGCAGCAGGTGTACTTAATCGGCAAATTTATAAGCAGTGTCTTTGTCCTAAAAGCTCGTGACATGAATGTGAAAGCGTCCGCTTGAGCGTTTTTTTCTTTTTTTTTCATTCTAAAGCTAGTGAGAATCCGTTCGTGCACGTAAAAAAAAAAAAAACTGCGCCAAGAACTGCCGGTGGTGCTTGCCAGGAGACCGCACTGGAACGCCTTTCAAATCGATCCAGCGCAAGTTTAGCCGTCGCGCCCCCTGGTGATTGTACTGGGCCGACAGCGCCGAGGTAACGAAGGCGGAGTGCGTGTCCTTGTTTTCGGCATGGTGTGACGTTTCTAGTTACGTGTTATGCTATTGGTCTGTCTACTCAAGTTAGGGGCTATCACATGTTGTACTTAATACACTCATTCTATGTATTTATTTATTATGCATACCTACATCGGCCATAAAGCGTTACTGCAAGCGGGTTTAGTTACATGGAATTGACACATTGTTAAAATTGTAAAACAAAGAACGGGAATAAATACCAAGTGAACATTCAGCAGCCATCAATAACAATAATAAACAAGCATTCGTAAAAGGAAACTACTGTGCACAGTTTTCCTTACCTCAAGCGACACATTGTATATAATCGGCACATGACAAATAGTTCATTACAAAGCATTTCGAACAACATTTAGAAAATCCTGTGAATGAACAAGATCGCTTGGCAGCCTATTCCAGTATTCGATTATATTAGGAAAGAAAGATTAGCACGGTCTTTTCTTACTGATAAATACTGAGGCGATTTTAAATACAGGTCTTTATCGATGCCATTTTCGGTATTGTATATTTTGTGTAACAATTTTAATCGTTGAATATTCCTTTGCACAGAGGCAATCTCTGATCTCTTAATGTTAAAGTTATAGCTAGCGGTTACAAAGAGCGGGCTGCAAACTAAAATTTTGAACAGGTACGTAAGCTTGAAACTGAGCTAGCAGCTTTCACATTGCATAATCTTACCGGAGGAAGTTAATGCGTAGACACGGCTGATCCACACCGATTCTCGGGATAATTCAAGTAGTGTATATATTTGTTCATCAGTAAACGAGGTTGTGTGCCTTTTGCTTTTGTCGCTTGTGCTGGCCCTCACATTGCACTGCGAACAGTAACAGCTTCGCTATAAAATATAGAGTTGTGCCGTACTTAATTTATAAACACATTAAGTGAGAACTGTGACTTACGAAAACCGGGTTCCTCAATTTTCCTTTCTTCTCGCACTTAATCTGTGAATTAGGTATAACTAAACTAGCTTTTAATGTTACTAGAATCACTCTATTGGAAGGGACCTAAAAGTCGGATCGGGGTTGCAGAATAGGGGCACATTACAAGTCATCTATAGGGGAAATTGCAAAGATCTACGTTGTCGTGGGAGCTACGTGATGTTATTAAATCCTCGCTAATTGCAAATAAGACCCACCGAGACGTTTTAAACGATTGTTGCCTGTGATCGCAATGAAATTTTAAAGTAAGAATTTGTGCAGTGCAGAAAATACTGAAGTAAATATCAAGGTCGCACTACTTTACGGCGTTCCGCACAATTCACGCAGAATAAAATGACAGCCTTGTTGAAAACTATATGTCGAATCGAAGTGTAACCTTGCAGGATTACGGGGGACATTGCAAAATGACGTTAAAGACGAGGACGAAGAAAGCGACAGGAGTGTTAATATGTTACAATGAATTGCCAACTAGCCCGAACCAGCCAATTGAAAATCGTTTTGCGAAATCTCGTTAATCGGAACTATAGATGCACTCAGCGCTGGCGGCGGAGAGATCACGTGAGCAGCGCGCGTGTCGCGGGCGAAATAGCACAGGGCGCGAAGCGCCACGGTGGCGTGATTCTGTGTGGCGGGAAGCAGTGACGTAGGAGCAGCGCCGAGGCTAAAAGAAGCGCTGCGACGCGAGTCGTCACTGCCGATGCCCGGGGCGAAAGGCGACATGGAGGCTACTACGCGTACAGCTCGGCTGACGAAGCGGACACGAGGAAAGAGCAGCTCTGGAGACGACCTTCGCATGCGTACAGTGCGTGCGAAGTTCTACTAAGCTGAAAGGCAAAGCTGCAAGAGCAGCGCAAGTTACCGAAAGGATATTTCAAACCAGTGGCTTATCCAAAAATTTCTCTCGGGGGAGCCCCCCTCCAGGAGGCTGGGCAGGCCTCGTGCTAACAATTTCTTTGGAGAGGGAGGGGTGGCACGTGCCTGATCCCCCTGCTTGTTGCGCGTGAAGCTCGTGCAAGGAAGTCTGCCAAAGAGCCGCCGACGGAGCTGCTCAATTTGGTGTACTTAGGGGAAACCTGCACAGAACTGAACATAGGCGTTATCTAATCGAAATCGCTGGTCTTTGATAAACGATCGTGCAAGGTTGTGTGTTGTAAGCTTTTTTTTTTTCTTTAGCAAAGTACCAGGGTAAGTGGTGGCATGGGGTATCTGCGAGTTATAACCTAGCGATGACTTGCAAATTGATAACGGTGTCAACATATAGACGCAAGAGCGGGTAAGTGATAGAGCGAAGTGCAAGGAACGGCGAAATCGGCGACTGCGTGGAGAAATGAAACATAGCTTACCGAAGCTACTTAGTTGACATCTCCAGTCTTAGCGCGCGAACTGGTCAACGTGTAATCTTCAAACACGTGTATTCACTTTCACCTCATGATGAAGCGTCACATTCGCTGTCATGACGCGTAGGTGCTGGCGCACGAGACGACACAATGTTGCATAGACCTTGCCTGATTATGCGTAAAGACGCAAAGTCGTCTGACTTGGATGTTGCGCGACTACGCTACTGCACCCGTGGTTATAGTAAAACCTTATCTTGCGTTTGTAGTCGTGCTTCCAATGAAAACTGCCCACGGTGTACTGGTGACCGCTTGTCTCAACCGAAGGTTATTGCAGTCAGGTAACTGCAGCTAAAACACTCCACAACTTTTGTTTGGTGTGTGAGGTAGAGTCATAACAATCGTTCTGCAAAGACCGAAATTACTGGAACGATTGCTGGCAGGCTAACCAGCGAAGGTCCACGAAGGCACGTATAAGTGTGACGTGGACATGCGCACGAGTGTTGCCAGTTGCCGAGCCAGCCACATCGCGCTGGCTGCATGCGCGAAAGAAAATAGTCCGAGCGGACGCGTTCACGCGAGGGAGAAGGGAAGCGACGACGGCACACGTGTGGCTCATTCAACCCGCGCTGCTGAACCATGGCGGCAGCCATTGGTGCGCAGTTGTCAAGTGCGCAGGGGTGTATGTGAATTGAACTGCTGTTTCTTTGAGCTTTTCAACGCTTCCGAGGTGAATCGACTTGCGCACATTCTGTTGACGAGAAAAAACGACTCGTGCTACGTGGAAGTCGCAGTGCAGCGGAAGCAGGCAGCTGCCCCCTTACGTGCAGCGGGACTCTGCTGGTGACGACAGGCCGCCGCCGAGTCGGCGCTCGTGACGCCATCTTTGGACGGTGAGGAGAACTGACGAGCGAGAAACCGGCTTGATCCGCCTGTTTCGGGTTTTCTTCTCGCGCCCTCTCCTCCTCTGCCCTGTGGGCGGAGTCCTTGTGCGGAAGTTGATAACTCGCTTTATACGTTGTTGTTCAGTTCTTGTCCTTATGATAACACAACGCCAATTCGACATTAGTACTGCCTCATACGCCTTTCTGCCTACGAAGCTTGTCACTGCTGGCATGGTCGTGTAGTTTTCGGGTTGTTCTTGAAGGTTTGCATGTAGAATTAGCGTATGTGCAACGTTGGCAGAAATAGGGGAAAGTTAATCTAATACATTATTATTTTACTGAGGCAGTTCCACCTTTATAGTGTTGACAAGGTGGGCGACGTTGTGCCTTATCGCCCAACCGTTGGAGTGGCATTGTGGGAAGTGGTAGACGCTGGCAGTTTTTTTTCTTTCAAGTCGTCCCTGTTTCGTATACTTACTGTAGAATATTGGACGTTGGGAAAGTGCACATGTGGAAAGAGCGCACACTCCGCCAGTTTCTTGTGCGACCCTTTTGACTGGAATTCGGCTGTGCTCGAACCATGTTTTGCGAAGCTTTTAACTTCGTTGTGATCTTTAGGCCTCAATGTGACTCTCGCTGTAGATGTGACGCTGACATAGCTCTGTGATCGTTACGCGTAAACGTGACTCTCGCTGAACATGTGACGGTGACATAACTATTTTTATAACGATATCTCCGTAGCGTTCGCGTTTCGGACTCGCTTTGGCTGATAGACTGCAAAATCTCTGGCTGAGATAACGCAGTGTGACATATTAGCAATCCAACTGTGACGTTGGAACACTAAGTTTGAAGTACCGACTGGCTATTTTGTCACGTTTCTAAAAATTATTCGTGGTTCTTAACGTATGCTCTAGAGGGCTCCATTGCTGTTACGATGTTGCCCATCTTCTGATCATTTTTTGTAGGATTGTAGGAGCGACATTTATTGGAGGGACTTTCTGACTTTCTTTTTCCGGTCTTTGACGGGCGACGAGTGCACTGGAGGCGTTTGTACAGTGCGGTTCACTGTTAGAGCGAGCGGCAGTGCTGCAAATGACGGAAGGATGGAGGCATTAGCTCCGTTCTATACCCCTGTGCTGTGCATGGCTTCAGCCGGCATTTAGGCTAGAGCGCAACCAAAATTATAGCCGCAGATTAGTGTTGTTTAACAGTGAACAGCACTGTATACATTGCGTTCATTCAACTTGCGGAACGCAGCGAACTGAATTCGCCTGTAGTCCGCGGAGTCCTTACACCAGTGCCTTGCGGCTTCAAACGTGGAGTCGGTCAAATTTACTAGTATCTTTCTGGTAGGATATTTAAATTCTTGTGGGACACGACAAGCTAACAGTGCCGCGTGTCTGTAGAATTACTTGCATGTTTCTGACGCTGGACCTTGGCTTTGTTCTCTCGTACCAAACTTATTCGATTTAGAGATTGGCCATTGATGATGGCGTTAGTTATGCTACATATATCGACAGCAAATTGTTGGTAGTTGTGGTAAGGTTAGGCAGAACCAACGCACATGTTGGAAACTATGTGAAGCGAAGCTTTCCTAAAGTTGTTACTTAATGTCTGTGCAACCAAATGTGATGCTTAGAATTGTATTAATTTACGTCCTACGCAGCATGTAATTTCATGCAGTGTTTGTTCACCGCAAGGGGGGGGGAGGGGTGTCACGACATTTATGTCATGCAACGTTTTTAGTGGCGTTTATAGTTTTTGGCGTTATAGCATTGTTTGACAGTGCTCCGAGTCACCGACTGTTGTATCGGCTCTTCCAGCCAAGCAAGGCGGAGATTAGAAGGATCAGTGCATTTTCCATCGTGGGACGATATGTCATGCCAGTCATGGTATTAGCCCACTGCGTCCCCCTTAACGAGTACACGGTGGTGGGTTTGATGGTTTTGCAACTAAGGACGCTGGAGGTTATTACACGCATGCAGCTGCTCCCACTCCTGCGCCAAACGAGATTTCCTGGGCCATTTTGATAAACAAACAAACACGATTTTGAGCCAAAGTGCGCCAGTATTAACGACTGCGTGTGGCCGCAGTAGTCTGAAGACATGCATGGCGCACAATACCAAAGTGGCTTAATAAATCGAACTTCACGTTATCTATACGTCGCCGACCGATAATTCGGGCTCGACGGTGACCGCCTAAAAATCCGAATAATTGCGCATCCAAAATGTCCAAATTCATCGGAAAACAAGTGACTTCATTCCACGAGTGTCTAAAGAAGTGTGCCGTATTTCCGGATGACCTTCTTCGGCGATACGTTCACTTTCGCGGGATATGGCGTCAGACGCGTCGGCGTCTACGAGCGACGGCTTCTTGGCACTGTGCCAGGAACGCTATCGTCGGTCTACATGTCCCCTACTAGTCACGCGAAAAGTGAAGGTAGGCCGAAAGGGACGGTCCGAAAATAAAACCAGTTTGTCAACGCGTTGCTATGCGCGCGTGCGCTTGCCTACGATCTGGCCATTCCGCACCTCTACCGTTGTCATGCTGTCTCCACAGAAACTACAATCAAGCCCAAACCCCGTGAGAGCGATTTTGTGCGCAACGAGCGACGGACGGCTTTGAGCGACGAAACGGGCCGTCGCGTGAACAGATCGCTCGGTTCTGGAAATCCAGAAGAATTCGTCGCTCGTCGCCCGGAAGTGCTATGAGCGACTATGCAATAGCGTAAAGCCGGAATTGGATGTGCGCCAGTGAAGTACTACTGATTGTAGCACGGAACGAGCAAACGACTAAATTTTGATACGCGCAAGGATAAGAACCTACTGCAAGACCTTTAGAAATATTTTATGCTGCTCTTTACAGTAAGTTTCGGTGCGTATTTACTGCTCTCATGCCGGTAACATCGGGGAGACGTCGCTCAAAGTCGCCGCTCGCGTGGCGTAAGATTTGTAGGCGATGTGCGAACGCGATAGCTATCGCCATCGCGTCGATTGTCGCCGTCGCGCGCGAGATCGCTTGCATGGGGTCTGGACCGAGATGTAGCGATGCTTTTTCCGATGCCACCCCTTTTATCTTCGGTAAGAGCGGTGCTACGCCAGCTAGTATCAACTGGTATCAGCTGGCCGTGAACGGTGGATAAGGACGGTTCATAGAATCGGGCGAAATACATCGCTACAAAATCGCAGCCCATAAGTCGACCTCGCTAAACGCATGCTGGACGCGCGGAAGCAACACCGCGGGACTCGCGGGTCGGGGTTCGCTAGTTTTGGATTCAAGGAGTTGCCGGCAACATGGCTGACGACCATACCGCGGCCATGCTAGCGACGCATCAAAGCCAAAATATCGCTATTTCCGTCCAACTCGGCGGCCAAATTAGCGCGCAGTCATTCAAGCGGAGTCCGAATTATTGAATGGTGTGGCCTGCCTCAAGGTGTCCGAAATTTTCGTTGTACTTATACATTAAATTTATGGGCCAGTGAAGTTGCGTTGAAGTAGCCCGAATAATTGAGCTTGTCTGAATTTTTGGTGTCCGAATAATCGGTTGGCGAGTTGTGATTTAGCCGGTTGCTGAGCAGAGGCTTCTGCTTTATGATGAAAAGCAGACCACTGAAAAGCACCTGGTGTCTAAAGCAGTACTTGAGCATTACCAGGGGCTCATCAAGGCTGGCCTGGCTCAGAAGAGCATTGAAGACATTGAGTCTGGCCAGGTATTTCTGACTGATGCTAGCACTAGACTTGCTGAAAACATGGCTAAGCTGGCATGCAGCTGTCAGCGAAAAATTCATAAGATCTAGAAGGCAACATCTGTGCAGCTTCACTCAATTTGAAGTGGACAAATTTAAAGCATGCTGTGTGAACAGGTTTGTTGTCTTCATTTAAATTAAAGAGCTACTCAAATTTAGGTTTCCCTTTATTTTTTATTTTTTTTGTATTTAGAGTCAGAGCAACACTGTTTTACAGCAAGCAAATACTTTCTGGAATAACACTTTTCAATTTTAAGTGTTCGAAATAGCGTCGGACGTGTCCAGCAGTTGCCATTTATTTGTTCCATCATGCTCCGAATTCTGGAATAACGTTTGTCGATTTTAAGTGTTTGAAATAGCCTAGGATGTGTCCAGCAGTTGGCATTTATTTGCTTCAACATGCTCCGAAATCTGTCTTTGGGTGCTCCAACTGCTCCAGGATAACATTTTGCTGCTGCAAAAATTGCTCCAAATCTTGTTTCCTCAGTGGCGCCACTTCACATGACAAGCTCTCAAGTCCCCGTTTCACCTCATCTCTAACTGCAAACAAGGTGCGGCGCACTACCAGAGCGCCAAGGGCATATGCTGCACCATGTGCAAAGGACATGGCGCAACAACCTACTGGTCGAAGGACCCTTGCTTAAGGGCCAGAAATGGGCAGAGTCTCCAGGCCTAAAGTTTATTATAACCCGACAAAGACATTGCCCTCGGCATACCGTGAATGGAGTAAATACCAGCATTCTTACGTCGGTGGTCAAAAATACTCGTTAAAGAAGTGCTTGTTGACTGAACGATTTGGGGCGATTAAAAGCTAGCCATTGGGCATCTCTGATGCTGACCGCTCCACTATGTCTTTTGCTCCTCCTACTTGGAGTAGGGCGAGTCACATGTGCGAGCACTCGTCACTGGGATGCACCTTGATTGATCTCCCCGTGTTTGCCTTCCGGACACTCTCTGGCACCAGAGCTCTGAACTGCGAGCGCTTCCTCTCCGTGACGGGTGCCCCACATACCCGTTACTAGTTGAATGTGGGAAATTTGCTTACGTGGCTTCTGGAGTTCAGTGGACCACTACGCATTCAGTTAAATTCAATTGTGGCCTGTGATTGCAATTTGTGCATAACGCAGTTTGAGCTTTACAAGGCCACAAATGCCACTTTCCTGAGCTCACTGCAGTTGTGAAATGGAGTGCTTGTAGGTGGCTGCACCTTAAGTTACAGTATATGTTGGCTTTGTATAAATCGCATGTAAAAAAAGAAAAGAATTAGAACTTGAGACTGACTCCAACCAAATAACTGAATTTTATTAGCCCGACGTTTCGGAGCCCATTCGGCTCCTTCTTCAGGGGGTTGTTCTTTGGGGGGTGGCGGTGTGCCGCTTTTAAAGCGTCTTTTTTGAAGAAAGGAGGGGGGGGGGGGAACACGGGAGGTGGGGAGACACTTCACAGACAGAAAGGTGGGGGGGAACAAAAGGAGGGGGGGGGGTGTTGAGCGCTTCCATGGTGCTGGGATGACCGGTGCTGGTGCTGGGGGGAGTGCTCGCGAGGGTGCCCTTGATGGGAGGCAGGGGGGGGGGTGGGTAGGTTACAGGGTCGCGCCGACGTTCTGTGTTGGTGAAACAAGCGGGAGTTTATCTGGCTGTGCGTCCTTTTCTTCTTTTCGTCATGTCGCCAAGGCCATGGACATACACCGAGGGGTAGGTTGCCCTTCACGCGGTTTATGTTATTCCCCGTATTCTGAATGTGCCATGACTCCAGTAGTAGTCTCTTTCGCCAGTTCGTTTCTGTTTGAAGGATTTCAGTTTCCTTGAAAGCAATTTTGTGGTCGGCGTCTTCAGAGTGTTCAGCGAAGGCGCTGCGAATACGGTTGAATGTCCTGACGTCGTTCTCATGTTGTCTGATCCTTTCTTTTAGATTTTTGGTTTCCCCGATGTACGACGCCGGACAGTCGGCACAACTGATTTTGTAGATGACGCCTTGAGCTTTTTCTTTAGGTGGACAATCTTTTGGTTTAGGGAGGAGGATATTGAAAGTGTTCATTGGTTTGTGCGCCACTTTGAGGCCTTCTTTTTTTAATATTCGGCTGAGCGCTTCGCTGGTACCTCTGATGTACGGGATGGACACTCGCTTCTGGGGTTGGGGAGAAGTCGACGGCTGAAGGTCCCGCATTTTGCTTCTTCTTTTTTGTTGTCTGGTTGTTTTTCGAATGAAGTCATCTGTGTAGCCATTCCTCTTAAGTTCGTTGAGAACCGTTCTCTTTTCTTTCTTTAGATCCGATTCCGATGAGGAATGAGTTTCGGCTCGTTTGAATAAAGAATTTACAACAGACGCCTTGTGGTTTGCCGGATGGTCGGATTGGAAATGAAGATAGTGGTCTGTGTGGGTTGGTTTTCTATAGACTGAAAATTTTAGAATGCCGTCTTTTCGTGTAACTTGTACATCTAAGAATGGGAGTGATCCGTTCTGTTCACGCTCATATGTGAACTGTATATCCGGCTCTATGGAGTTTAAGTGTTTTTGCAAGTTTTCGACTTGGCTCGTCTTCACGATGCAAAAGCAATCATCCACGTACCTGAGGAAGACTTTTGGTTTCGGGGAAAAAGTATTTAAAGCTCTCGCGAGCACTCCCCCCAGCACCAGCACCGGTCATCCCAGCACCATGGAAGCGCTCAACAACACACCCCCCCCCTTTCCTTTTGTTCCCCCCCACCTTTCCGTCTGTGAAGTGTCTCCCCACCTCCCGTGTTCCCCCCCCCTCCTTTCTTCAAAAAAGACGCTTTAAAAGCGGCACACCGCCACCCCCCGAAGAACAATCCCCTGAAGAAGGAGCCGAATGGGCTCCGAAGCGTCGAGCTAATAAAATTCAGTTATTTGGTTGGAGTCAGTCTCAAGTTCTAATCAATTTCCCAACCAGACAGGCAATTCTGTCGAAATGTTTAGCTTCAAAAAAAGAAAAGAAGAATGTTATATGAATTGTACGGATGCTCATGGAGTGTTCGTGCCGCCGTCGGCGTTGTCATGCTGTCCTACTATCGATGACGCATGCCTTGCTCGCACGCATCTCCAGAGATGCATTTGGCTGGAAAAGTGACGATGCGAAGTGCACACACCATCAACGCTCTACCCAATGTACTCGGTCGTGGAGAGGACAGCATTCTGCTTTTCGTTGCGTTGCTGATGTTTCTGCTCTGTGTGTTCCACTTGGTGCTGTTACTGATGCCGGTGGTCTCTTGTCTGACTATAGTGTACTGGGCGTCAGACCAGCACCTCCAGACTTGTCTTGTATACCACGGAGCTGCGATGCCTGCAACGCCACTGACGACGCTCCTCATAACACCAGCATTGTAAAATGCCTGGTAACTTGCCAGGACGCTGTTCCTTCTGCGTCGTGCCAACACGTTGCACCTACGTATGGCTAGAACATCGTCCGAGGAGTTCCTAGCACAACAAAACGACAAGTATTGCTTATATCGCTGACAATGCTTTGCCCCTCAAGTGAAACTGCCAACTTTAATGAGATTAGCATACTTAGCCTACACTTCCCCCTTTGATGTGCTGCTGATGGCTACTGTCTACGCTCTGTAATTCCCCTCTCGATGGTGAAAAAAAAAGGGGGGGGGGGATGGGAAGTTTCGCTCGATCGAGGGCAAGTCATTGACAGCGATAGCAAGGTTTACCATTGCGCTTTAGCTTCTTGGGCAGTGTTCTAATTATACGTGCAATGCACAGGTGCGACTCTATGTGGATAGTGTCACACATGCACCACTGTGCTGCCCGTAGAGAGCGCTGCCAGTGAAATGACAAAATTTTGGGATTGAAACCACTAATATTGTTTTAACCTTTTTTAGCAGATTGGAAAGACTTAGATAAAAAGCTACGTGCTGTAAATGAAATATCACATTACTTTTGTTTCCACACTGCAATTATAGAATGTTCTGAGGAATAACTCAGTCAAGAAGTCAATATCTTGTTTGAGCAACTTTGGTGGTTAAACAAGGCAGCAGTATGTATGGAATCACGGGGACGTGAAGATTCACCCCTAGTGTCCGTATAATTGGTGTTGCTATAAAAAAGAAAGAAATTACATGTGCGAATGATAAAAGTAAGAATGCACATTCTTCTATAACTGACAAAGAAATTTAGTGTTACACTTCAAAAAGACTCCTATGCAATGACACTGTGGTTCATTCGAAGTCATATATGATAGGCTGAACCCCAATACTACAGTGCCAATGGGCAAATCTGGCTGGATGGGAGGCTGTGTTTGGTGAAGCTTTCTTTGTGGCGACCAAAGGTGAAGATGCCGTGGTCTGTGTTGGCGCTGTGGCGTGTGGGTGTATTAAAGCAGCATTCTTAGCTTGCCTCTTTCTCTACAGATTGTAAATGAAGGTGTCTTGAGCAGTGCTGTGTATTACTGCATAGATTGAAGGTCAATAGCATTAATGTCGTAGTTACTGTGAGATGCGTTCTGCCAGAATTTTTAAAGCTAGTAGCTTTTTTTTTTTTTCAACAGTTATTGTAGTTGGCTGTTGGTGTTTGGAAAGGTTCATTGCCGAACGGCTACTGTCACAGCTCCTTATGACGCACACGCCGTCCTCCTGCACTACTGCTAGAGATGTGCTGGTTAACGGCTGTGTTCTCAATGGAATTATGCAACGAAATAACAAATGCAACCTAAATGTTCTCACTGCAACAAACATACGTCGCCAATCGCACCTTTACTTTAGTAATGCAAATAACTTTCTTGAAGCGTTTGGCTATTTGCTTACATTGGAAATACTTTTTGATGGTTTTCACACTTTCTTTTATAAGAGCTGTTGCCTCTGAATTGGTGCATCTACTACACCATTGGCATTTCTGTAGCACTCTGGCATTTTAGTAATAAGCTCCCTTTCATACTTCGCAGGAAGCGTTGCGGCAGAGACACAAGCAGTGCCGTCGTTACACCATGGCCATCATAGATGGCTTCCCCCGCACATTTCGCAGTACAGTCGTTTTCGAATGGCGACATTTTCTATGGAGTGACTACTTCATACATTACAACTGCAACTTGTGGACGTAGAGCTGTGCCAAATCGCATATTATTTGTGTGCACCTTTGTGCTTCTGTGTGGCTTCCGTCGCGAGCATAATCGGTGCGTTGTTGCCTCTGCTCCCGCAAACGTATCACTCCGCTTGTTCGATGGCAAATAGGTTCACGTCTGCCGCGGCTTCCACGTAATACGCCATGATTTGCAACATAAGTGTACGAGATCTAATGATTATGTGACACATACATGTCCACATTTTCATGTATGGCACACTGTGTTTTTGGTCGCGAATGTGGTTGGTAAGAGAAGCCTCTTTATCCTCCGCACTGTTGCCTTCAGCTTCAGCATTTACTGAGGTCACTGCCATGTTGCAATCTGGCCATGTGCCTCATTTTGCAATCGAGCTAACATGCAAGGTGTTGATTGTTGTCTGCCCTCTCGTGCTCTACTAACATCCTTGATGGTATTTATCGCTGTGTCCGGAATTTTCGCGATGTTCTACTGACGTTTTGTTCATAGTGTGTTGCCCTGCGGTGTGATCGTGTTCCAGTGAATTACTTTTCACGGTGCAGCCACACGCAACATGTTTCCATGTACGTTGCATCTGTGTGCACTATTATTTATGGCGACAGATGTATATGCAGTGTTAAGCATTGGTCGCCTGCTTTGATCGTGCGTAGGCCGTCGGTGCGTGCTATATCTCCTAAATATTGGTACCTTCCATTCCACAAGGGGGCTCTACCATCGGGATGTGTTCAGTGCCACCGCCAGCTGCCTTTACATTGTTGACACGCAAATGCATGCACCCTCGGCGTGTGCGCCCGCATGCACGTTTTGTTTGTTGCTAGCAGTGACATAGACAATTTTTTTGGAGTGTGAGTGCGCATTTTACTGGGGAGGGTGAAAGGGGACGGGTACTGGGCAGGCTGTATTCTAACACAGAAATTTCGGGGGAGAGAGAAAAAGAGGGGGGGGGGGGGGGGGCACGTGCCTGTGTTTCTTGCATCGTTCTTGGTCATCAGAGAAACGTCCGTGCTGCAGCTGCATCGCACTGTAGCCAGTTGTCTTATGATATGCATTTAATTGCAATGTCATATGTTCTCTTGTACATACCAGATGGTGCGTCTAATTTAGCATTCTATACTATACTAGATGGCGCTATTAATGTGAAGCATTTTTGCCTCAAACCAGACATTTTGCCGTAGGCAGGTCCTGGCTGTGGCCTCGTTCCATACCTCTTAATTAATAATAATAATAATAATAATGATAATAATAATAAGTCTATGTCCAATGGTAGAATAAGAATGAGAGGTTCCCAGCAGGTTAACCTGATGCTTTACCCATGAGACCACATACACGTGCATACTTCGTTCACATGCCATCTAGCGCTTTGAGACAATTGGTACAGATGCCAGTTTCCATTGGGCCACAGACGCAGAGATGGTACACCACGTCTGTATTAATGCCGTCCTTGACATGTGTCATACACTGCATAGCAACAAGTTGCTTATAAAAACACATATGTGGCAACAATTTCTCTCATCATTGGCAGATAGTGCTTTGAGACACTGTGATATAGTGCTACCATCAGGATTGGCCTGCTTTCCCCAATCCCTTCCCTGTTGCAGCTAGCATTTTGAGACTCTGAGTGACATTGTACTGCCTTCAGGATTGGCCCCAGGTAACATTTTTTCATTTGAGTACAGTAAACCAGTCGTAACGCCATTGCTACCTTGCTGCTGTCATCATGCACACGATTGCTTGCTTTACACAAACATGCTCTCCTATCTGGAAACACATTGCAGAGTCCCAAACAATGCTGTATAGCTCCCTGTAATATGCTTTGTCTAGCACCGATTCTTGCAGCACATGGGATCTGTATTCCTTTTTCTCACTGTGATTTTTTTCCTGGTGCAGGAAGAGCCTCCATAACACGGTTGAGGAGCTGGCAAGCACAAGCTGCTCTAGCAACACCATGACACTTGCCATGCAGAACGGCGAGGAGAAGGAGGTGGCTGGTGGCCACCGTGCTGAGGACATCAATGGTGATGCATCCCCTGAGGCTAAGCGCATGCGCTTGGATGACAATGAACAGTACTTTGTGTGTGACTGCGACATCCTGGCCACCATTGATCGTGTTGTGAGCACACTTCATGTTGAGCAGATGTTCAAGGACGATGTCTGGAAGGAGGAGGTCCAAAAATTCTCCAATCGCCTGTGCAACATCGACAAACTAGAGCGTGAGTATGCCTTTCTGTCTTCTTGTCCGCTTTCCATCTCTTTGGAAACAATATTCTAATGAGTAGGAATGCAAAAGAGTCCCTCAAGAGTGGCCCAATACATGGATGTGTGAGGCTCATATGTAAAACTGGCTGTGGGTCTGGTGGTATTTGTAGCTAACAGTGCACTACAAAGTAGGGAACTTTTATCTCATGTTTCTCAACATCCATGTTTTTTTTATTTACATAGCACTTGGTGGCGGTGTAGCAAACCCTATTCTGTGCTCGTAAAAACTGTGCACACTTGAGGGCGTAATTTTACCAGACAACGATATTCATCATCAATCCTCTGTTTGCTTACATGTCCTTTAACGCTGTACATGTGGTAATATGCTATCATGAATGTCCTGCACCATTGTCTCTCCCGTCGGCACTGATCATATGGTTGATTTGAAAAAAAATCTGGCTATGTATCATCACATGTTTCGCTTCACTTGATCAACAGCCAGATATTTATTTCATATCAAGCTTGATCACTGACATGATTCAGTATATTACCATGTACAATTCCTATTTTCAGAACTTGGTATCATTGCTATGAAAAAGAAGAATAAGAAAAAGGAAGAAAAGGAAAAAAAAAACTACCAATCCTCCCAAATTTTTCGTACATGAATTTGGGCTAATTTTATGATTTTGTGGATGTTGCATCAAGTTTTGCAAAAAATAAATTTCATTTGCAAAAAGGTTCAATGCGTCGGTCCCCAAACTACTATCAGAAGTCTTCTGGTGGTGAAAGAATGCAAGGTTTGCCTCGAGCGAGCTTGAGCAGACAAGTACCTGATGCAGTTGCTGAAAAAGTCGCTGAACTAAAAGCAATGTGTTGCTTGTTGCTGTTTGATATACCAAATTTGTTGCTGCTTTTGTGATGTATATTAAGTTAAATAATTTTTAATGAAGTTTGTATTCCAGAAAAGGTGTGTTGAGGGCACTTAAAAAATAAGATTAAAAAAAGTGCGCTATCCTTTCCTTCTTTTAGTCAGCGTGGCCTTATGAATTTGGTGTCAGCAGAATTTTATGGATTTTGAAGTTTGCTGATTGGCAGATATGGCATTTGCATATATCTCAGTTTTGGGTAAGCTGAACAAAGCTGTACTTTTTTTTGTTACGAAATACATATCTAAATGTCAGGCCACACTATTTCTATGGCCAACTGGCAAGTATGATAATCAACTAATTTACCACTGTTAACATTTACTACATCCTGTATTTCTTTACTGCTGTAGTCTGTCTTATGTTCTTTCTTGAATCCATATTCTCTTAATGCCAGTAATGCGCACATGTGCAAATAACTTTTTTTATTCCCGTCTAGGTGAATTCATTCATGTTGACATTGCATTCGACAAGATGGAGCGCGACCTCCAGAAGTTGAAGGAAAAAAAGAGGTATAATGCTTAAGTGCAATCATGCTAGTCTGTCACTGCAATATTGGGTGCATTAATGCCTTAAGTACTTTATTTTTTTCACCAACAGTGACCTTATTATGCTTCTTTTTTGTCATGGCTTATTTTCAAACTTTACTCCATCAAAAAGCCTTCTAAAGCTTCTTCAACCGATTTGCTTCGTTTTTTAATATTGATACTTTTTGTGCGCAAACAAACAGGGACGAAGAATAGTGGCAACACAAGGACGAGCGCTTTCTAACAACTGGTTTATTTTTGAAGAACTACTTACTTAAATACCCACAGAAATGCGCGATCTAGTCAACAGAGCACCCTACAGCGCATATGATACCCGCTGATCTGCGCCATCAAGTCAAAAGAGCAACATCAATATTACATATAGCACTTGTGATAAAAAAGACGTGGACAAAAGCCACCTGGTCATACTAAAAACAGCAAAGTGCATAAAAACAACCACTTACAATAAAATGCGTTAAAGATGTGATGATAGAAGCGAATTTTCTTTATCTAACAATGAAACAGAAGGATGGCTGATGCATTTATTGTAAGTGGTTGTTTTTATGCACTTTGCTGTTTTTAGTATGACCAGGTGGCTTTTGTCCACGTCTTTTTTATCACAAGTGCTATATGTAATATTGATGTTGCTCTTTTGACTTGATGGCGCAGATCAGCGGGTATCATATGCGCTGTAGGGTGCTCTGTTGACTAGATCGCGCATTTCTGTGGGTATTTAAGTAAGTAGTTCTTCAAAAATAAACCAGTTGTTAGAAAGCGCTCGTCCTTGTGTTGCCCCTATTCTTCGTCCCTGTTTGTTTGTGCACAAAAAGTATCAATATGAATATGTTCCAACTAGGCCGACTCGCAGTTATGTTTTTTAAGTATGAAAATACTGCACCGCTGTCCAGCCAAGTCAATGTCGTGTTCGCTTTCCAAAACATAAGTTTCAGTAGAAGAAGCAATGAGAAGACTATCATCCTGTTTCGAAGGTCAAAACTCTAGTGCATTGCTTTCACAGCTGGTTGTCTGCAACACTGGAGCTAGCATGTGGAACACTTGCTCCACACTGATGAGATATTAAACTTCCAATTTCTGTGCTTCAACATTAACAATATTGAAACATTTCCTGAGTTCATTGTGTGGCCCTCTCCTGCTGAAGCTGTGAGTATCCATAGGGCTAGTGTATGAGCCACAGTTATGCCAAACAGCAGTAGAAGCAGTTTAAGAATGAATGTGTTTTCCTTACCCATTCTATCACTAACATTTAAATAAGCTAAGGCTTACTTTGCAAGTCTGGCAAGGAAAAGGCCTTAGGCTGTCATGTTAATCAATATCTTCGACACTTATTACGGCTCCTGTCAAGAGCTCCTGGTTGCACTCATTCATGTGTCTGGTACTGGGCAGTAAGGTTGCAGGTTTGGAAGTCACATTAAGTTGCAAAAGTTAGTGCCAGACTGAATGGTCAACAAGTATAGTACATAAAAAGAGTGCTTTGGTGCTTTTGTCTCAATTTATTTATAGCAAGCCAGCACACCTTCAAATATTCTAAATTGGGATTAGAGATGTGCCTGAAGGATTCACAATAAGCAAATCAGTGTTGTAGCTATTGATACAATGGCACTTTAGGTATAACGTGTTTAAGACACTAGTAGTGAACAACAGTTTCTACACTTGCATCATGCTGATACAGTCTACGCTTGTTGCAACGGACCTGCATACAACAGACTTCCGGATATAACGGACTCTATTTCAATCTTAGTTTAGTCTGCCTATCTTATATATCCAACGAAGTTCACTTTTAACGGACCGCGCTACAACAGACTATCGGCTACAGTGGACAAAATTAGCGGCAATTTTTGTCAAAATCGGGTGTATAAAACGGACTTTTGCCGTGTCAACACGGACTGGCAACTGACTTGTGAGGGTCAACCGGCGATTGCTGCTCAATATCTTGCGCGCAAGGGAGGAAGGAAAGCGGGACCGAAGCGGGCCGTCTTTCATGCGCAAGGTACGGGGGGGGGGGGGGGGAGGGGGGAGAGGGAAGGGAAACGGGGGGTTCTACTCCGGTGGCTGCTGTTAATGGCGCAGCCGCACAGGCGCTCAATCTTGAAAGTGATCTGCGATGTGGGCAAGTGGGCGCCCACGTGGGCGCCATACTTGAAAGTGGTCTGCAATGTGAACAAAGTGCATGCGGGCCTCAGCTTTAAAAGCGACCTGCAATGTCGACAAAGTGTGCTCAGTGCTGGTAGCTTCGTATGTGCTGTGCTTTCGACGTTTCGTTTGCATTGAAGCGAGAGACAGTACGAAGGTCAATTCATTCGCTGCTGCTGCCATGCTTGCTTAATTTGCTATCGCAATTGATGCTTCGCCTTTCGGGTGGAACTGCAACTTTTTTCATTTGTTTTTTACTTTGGCTGTTCATCACTCACTTTTTGCAATGAAGTTAGACGTAGCGACGAAAATTTCGGAAGTGAGGCGTCTCAGATATTACAGACTTTGGATAAAACGAACGTTTTTTGTCAGATTAGCGAGGTGTCTCGGATATTATGGACTTCGGATAAAACGAATGTTTTTTGTCCGATTATCAGGGTCCGTTGTAGCTAGGGTCGACTATTTCCATTGAGCAGTCTGTGGCATTAGGCAAGGCTATGCTACTGAGAAGGGCAAGCTGGGAATAGTGAGTGGAGGCGGGCAACCCCACCAGTTCCATTGCAGAAAGGCACTGCACTTTGGCACTTTCACTGTTGAGTTTTTTCGATGCTGATGCATCCCCAATGTCGGACAACCTCCTTGGATATTATAAAACAAACACAAGTTTATTTTCAGTAATGCAGGAACCAAAATATGACTCAGATAATGGCAAATGGTACTCTTAGTATGATCCTCGCATTCCTGTTATTGCTTTCTGTTTCCTACCTAGTTTCGTTCTGTCTCACGCGCTTCCACGATAGCGGCATCATTTCAATGTTAGGAAGAAAGAGAAGAAAAGAAAGAACAGAAACATTTATAAATCGCATGACGGATGGCAGAAACACGCAAGCATGGTGGCTATGTGCTATGGCATGAACATTTGAATGAAGAATTGCCACGGTAGTGGTGCACAAAGTCTGGGAACCACCCCTCTTATTTGTGGATGCAAGAACGCAGGCTGAGCAAACAGAGAGGAGAAATATGCTTCTGGAAATAGTACACAACAAATGGCAGCACTACCTTGAAGTGCACCAACATTGTGTCACTACGCACATATGACTGTAGAGAGTAGAGAGCGTACGGGTACGTAAGCGACATGGCTGGAGAGAAATGTGAAAACCTACTCTTATGTTAGCGACACTGAATGGGTCAAAGAAACAAGAAAAGCTGCAAGTTTAATTGAATGTAGTACTGAACAAAAGCTGTTTCTACTTCTCACTCTGAGTGAAAGTGCAAATTTCTAGTGCACAAATAATTTGGTGTAAACATCTTGAAAGCAGTTTTGATGGCTGAAGGGAGGTTTTAAAACCAATTGGCTCTGGCTCACTTGCTGTAGCGGTATTTTGCTGTGCATCGCGATGGATGGTGACTTGCATACTGAAGTATGCAGCCTTAAAGAAATCCTTTAAGTGCATAATGACTAACATTTTTGTGTCACATACAAATGTAACAACATTCTTGCTGCAGAGCTTTTTTTGAGTTTGAAGTTTGTTTACCTTAAACAGCCAGAATGAAAATGCACAGCTTACCTGAATAACAGTGTTGAGGGAGATTCAAGCTACAAGCATTAGTTTTTGCATATACTTGTTCATCATCATGGCTCTTAGTGGTAAACGGCATCAGAGAACGCAGTGGACAAAAAGAAAATGGGGGTGATCGAATTTGTTGCTGGCACCAAGTCCAAAATGATTATCTGAGGTTCAGATCACATTTAGGGACAGCATTGTTGCAATAAGCTGTAAGCCATCAAAGAGTTGTGTGTGATCCTCACTACAAGTACCAGAGCTTGAGATATATATTTTAAATGAGGTATTGGTGTTCTCATGTCCTTTTTCTCTTTCTTCTTATTTTGTAGTCTTGAAGAAAAAGCATTGTTGTCCCCTCCTGAACTTCACTTTTTTGACGTGTTCGTCAATGGTAAGCACTCTAGCCTCAGGCAACATATGTTTAGGTTCAGCTAGCACGGTACTACTTTATTTAACCAAGACTGTAAATGGCAATTAAATTAGAGCTCACATTCTGTATGTGTGTGCTCTGAGGCATGGTGATAAGTGAACATCGCAATGATAGATATACCGTTTGTGTGCTGTTAAGTTGGAAGGCCAGAACTTCCATCTCCTACAGTTATGCAAATGGTGACTGTTATAATGTTCTACCATCATTTTGTTGGTTATTGACATAGCATGTGTAATATTGCAGCATGTGAAGTGTTTTGACATTGCTGCAGCCATATAATGTTGTGTGCTACGAATTGTACTGCAGAAGAGCATAAAATTAGCGTAGTTGGCTGGTGCCTAACCTGGTGAACAATGCAGATGATGCGATGAAAGATAGACGTACTCTGTACATGTTCTGTTTGTGTTCCCTGTGCATCTGATTCTGCTGTTAGTGACATTGACTGCTAACCAGTTAACTCTGTTGTTTCATCATTCTGCGCTGGTGGGTTCCTCGTTGCGATTTTCAATTTGTGGCTGCATATTGAGTATGCTGAAGGAAGGAACCACAGTCGAAACTTCAGTGCATGTGTCAGACTAACTTCGTTTAAATTCAAACTGCCAGATGTAGCCTCTCCTGTGCTGTCTCAAAATATTTTCTTTTGTTTCTCAAGAGTCAGTTTTGCATTTGCTGTAACATTGTTTAGATGAGTTTTTCTTTACTCCTTAGCTGACCGTGGCTTCAAGAAGCCGGATGCCATGTCTCCCAGGAGACCAGCTCCATCTTTGACAACTCATTCGGTGAGCATGGTGTTCAGAGCGTTTGACAGTGGAGTGAAATTCTTTTTGGCCATTGTGTAGTCGGGCATAGTCAAGGTATGGCAGGCACATCCAGCTTAATGAGTGTCTTAATGGGTTGTGTCCTTAACTTGTGCTGAGGTATATTGTGAGACTTTCCCATCTAGCATAATCTCACGTATGCTCATTCTCTATTTCAATTTAGCCAAGGAATTCTGGTACTACATCTAAGACACCCATTGGTTTGGATGAGATAATTCCTGTTGGTCCTGTTGGCAAGTACACACCAGCACCCCACAACCTTCCTCCAGAGGGTCCAATTGTTCGCAAGTATGTCCTTGATCTTTAATTTGTGAATAGATGCTTTTTCTGTGACATGACCTGCATGTGCTGTACCATAGCCTTCTGTATCATTTAGTATGCATGCTCAGTTGCTTTAAAGTGTATGGAGTCCATGAGGCAGTGCCAGCTTCACAGGCATTTTAAGCCTGTTGTCATCAGAGTGTGTAAACGTTGCCTGTACACTGCTGTTACTCTTCACTTACACATGCAGCACTATGAGCAGCAGTGACATGTTGAAATTAAAGTGGCGTCATGCTATGTGGCTCTGCAAACTGTGGTCAACATCTGGGAAAGTGGTGCCGTCTAAGCGACTTGACAGTTATGTTGGGACAGGCATGGATTATAAAAATACAGGAAACGAGGATTGAGCCTATGCAAAGCATGTTGAAGGTGGCCAGGCACTTTCATTTGACTGGTCATAAGAGGATGTACCATTTCATTGTTGAAAAGCACCTCATTAGTCATGATTGTCCAACATTCTGTTGTCATTACCTCAGCTTCTTATAACAGCATGATATTCAGTTCACATAGTGATGACTTTTCAGAGTTTTTTAAACTGTCGCTTTGTTGGTTGCTGCTGTAGGAAATTACTATTTGACCACGCGGATGTCGCTAGGCCTACATGACCTGCAAATGGATGTGTGTGCTTTCTTGTGCTGCGAGTTTGTGCGAGTTTGTGCTTCCCTTGGAGAGAGTAAAACTGTATAGAGTGGTGTGTGAAAAACTGAACCTGACTACTTGCTTATGGGTTGCTTATGGGTCTGGTCATTTGGTTACTTCCAGGGAACTGGATATCTCATCTAAAGTCCTGGCCACCCGCAATTTTCCACTGGGTGTCTTTTACAAGGCACGCATCATCCAGATTCAGGACACCAAAGATGCTGGCTCTGAACCGACATATCGGGTCAAGTTTGAAACGCGCAAGGCAAATGCGAGTGCTCGTGCCCTCAAGTGGTACCACAGGCGAGAAATGGCATACGCCGAGCGAGCCGCTGTCATTCTGCCTGTGGGCACGCGAGTGGTGGCCACTTACTCAGATGAGTCAGTACCCCCTCGTCAGTCGTTGTATGCGGGACTCATTGCAGAGCCACCGAAACCCTTGAACCGGTACCGGTACCTTGTGTTCTTCGACGATGGCTACGCACAGTACGTGGATATCGACAAGGTGTTTGTTATGTGTGGTTGCTCTCGGGATGTGTGGGAGGACATGTACCGCGATGTGCGTGACTTTGTGCGTAGCTACCTCGAGAAGTACCCAGAGCGACCGATGCTGCGGCTGCGGAAGGGCCAGACGGTCAAGACTGAGTGGAATGGCCGCTGGTGGATGGCACGGGTGCTCACGGTGGACTCCAGTTTGGTTAAGATGTCGTTCGAAGCGGACAACCGCACTGAGTGGATCTACCGTGGCTCGACAAGGTTTGCGCCGCTTTACACGGCGCTCAACCAGTCAATGCAGAACACGGCTGCCTCAGGGGGCCGTGTGCGCCGCCACAACCTGGTGCCAGTCACAAACAAGCAGCACCGGCCGTTTGTTCAGTACACGCGCACACTGGAGGATGAGCCAGCTAAGCCCGTCGACGGTGATGACGGCGAAGAGGATGCGGCTAAGAAGGTGTCAACGCGCAATGTTGCTCGCAAGTCGACCACCCATGACCGCAAGATCGGTGAGGAGGATGATAGCGCGAGGAATGCGTGTGGTGTTCTCCTTTCTCAGGCTGGCGTGCGAGAGTTGCATCTACCAGACGCCAAGGAGGGTGCTGTGTACAAGCACAATTCATACAAAGCACACCAGTGTGCACCGGGATGCCTGAAGAAAGATGATCCGGACGCCTACTTGGGAAAGAATCCCCTCTCCATTCCATGTTTGTTTGGCTGGAAAAGGTGTGTGTCCCTAATCTCTGAGAACTCTTTAGTTGCTGCATGGGCATGAATATATTGTGAGCTCCTTTTTTCTTCTTTCATAATTTCCAACATAAAACACTAGCCTTATATTATTGTCGGGGATTGCGCTCAGGCACAGTGAACATACGACTACACAGGCATAGTAGGGTTGCCACCTCTTCCGAGAAAAAAGAAAAAGGAATGTCACCAAAGTATGACTGTGTGGGGGGGGGGGGGGGGGTGGAGGTGCCAACATATCAGTTGTCTGGTATGTATGAATGCCAGAGAGGGTCTGCAATGCAGCTTATAATGTGCCAATTTATAAAGAACTGCAAAACTGGCAAATGATGTGGTGTGGGTTAAGCAGGCAGCCAGCACTGTGACAAAAAAAGAAAAGAAAGACTGCAGCAACATGGAAACCCCATTGCATGCATGCACATGTGCAGGCACACATGCACACACACACTTCTTTTATGCGCTGGACCTTGGGCCGCGAAGCTTATAACATCGGAGGTAGCCAACTAAGTTGACTTCCCCACGCACCCTGAGTGCAACGTGGTGTAGCATGGTGCTTTAGCAGCAATAGTTACTGGCAATCAAGAGGAGACTATGTATCGTTTTAATACACAGTGTGTAGGCAGTCATCTGCAAAACAACTCGCTATGGTGGCCTAGTGGCTTTGGTGTTGCACTCCTAAGTCTGAGGGTGTGGGATCAAATCCTAGCCACGGTGACCACATTTCAATGGGGGAAAAAATGTGAAAATCCCCGTGTACCAAGCATTGGGTGTACATTAAAGAATTCCAGGCGGTCAAAATTATTCCAGAATCTCCCCTTTGGCATGCCTCAGTCAGTATTGCAGTTTTAGCACGTATAACCCTCAAGGGCTGAAAGCTCAGTTGGGTGGCATGCTGCGATCAATAGCAATATACATTTTCAAAACCTTATAATAAATTACACACTTTATGCTTGGATGCGTCAATTAATGATCAGAAGAAGCGACCCTAACGGCTCGGTACATTTGTACAAAAGCGTCCAAATCATTTCAGGGTCCCTTTAAGCATAAGAGACCAATAGGCTTGCAGCTCCCATTGTGAATGCTCTTTTCACGATCTGTATTACATGTTGCAATAAGTTCCTTTATATTGGTGCCACATTAAGTTTAGAATTCTTTAACCCTCATTTCCACTTATGACATTTGTTATGACGATGAACTTGCTCGGAATGTTTGTGTTGATTGGCACCATGGCATTAGGGTTGGCCTGCTTTTCTATTTGACGTCCTTGAAGTCAGAGGTACCATTTTGATGCTGTTGCTCTTTTCATCTCCTGATTTCACTGCATTTGATATACCCACTTGCTAACACACAAGCACATTCATGCTTGCAAAAAGGAAGTTTAAAAAAAAAAAAACTGCTTGAGATGTTTCTATCACTGCCTTATGATGATACTAGTGTTCACAGTTTTAGCAAATTAAGGCCATTTTTTTATTTTTATGTTTTCAGACTCACTTGTGGCACAAACTGACCATATTGTCATGGTTTTCAACCTTACTAGGTGATAACATTATTTAAGAAGCAACAGAAGATGCCTTTTTCCTTTATTGTACGCCCAAAATGAAATTTATTGTAGATACAAATACGCATGATGTACTAGCTACTAAGTTCACAAATTCTGGGAGAGTAATAGACAAGAACCTGGCACCTTGCACCATTGATACCTTGGTACCACATGCCAAAAGCCATAGATATCAAGCTCCCATCTAGCACAAAACGTTCGCAAAGCTCAATGTTTTAATTTTTTTCAAATACAATGGAGAACTGTCTCCCTCATTGCTGGCCGGCTGGCGGAGTGTGCTGACTGTTCTCTGTTTCATACTTAGTTGGTACTGCTGCGAAAGCTATGCTGAATCAGCGCAGTCATAGAAATAAGCACAGGGTCGCGTGGTCAAATCCCGGCCACGGCGGCCACATTTCGTTGGTGGCAAAATGCGAAAACACCCTTGCACTTAGATTTAGGTGCATGTTAAAGAATCCCACGTGGTCCAAATTGTTTCAGAGTCTACGGCATGCCTCATAATCCGATCTTTGTTTTGGCATGTAAAACCCCATAATTAAAATGTTATTTAAGTCAGAAATCTCACTGTGTTTCACAGTGCAGTTGTTTTTGATCTGGGATGCTTTCTGTGGAATAACTGCTTCATATATTACAACTACAATGTGTGGACGTGAGGTTACAACAAATCATCTATTATTTGTTTACCTTTCTGATCCCAGTATGTGACATAGACTATGTCTTGGTTGCGAGCGCAAGTGACACGTTATGGCTGCTGGTGGCAGAAGTATGCCCTGCTCAATTGGTTGTAAATAGGTTAGAATCTGCATCACCTTCCACGTAGTAATTAGTTGACATTTTGTGGCATAAAAGTATGAGACCTAATGTTGCATTAACTTACGTGATGCATACCCATATCTTTTGTATGTGACATATTATTTCCTGGCCTCAAATCTAGCAGTGAAAAAAGTCTCTCTAGCCTTCGTAGCGTTGCCTACTTTGTGTGAAACAGAATATAGCCCGACTTGGGCAGTTCTTGTGAATAAGTGTCCAAATCATGAATGCCTGTTCACCATACTTAAATGATGCTCATCACATTAGAGACATGTGGCACTGGCTACTCAAGTAATGACATTAACCCCTTATGGGCTAATAATTGCTTTTGAAATATGGTATGATTCATTTTGATAGTACGAAATGCTTCAAAAACATGTTTAAAACTCGCGAAGATCTCTGGAAACGTATGTAAAATAACAAGTGCTTATGTTTTATTATGAACAATTGACCTTACTCCTTGTAACTTCACGAAAAGGATTGTTTTCGTCCACTGATGCTAGGTAAACTACTGCATACTACCAGCTGTATGATAGCACTCAAAACACGCCACTCTCCAGAAGACTTTTTCACATCGCCTACACCAGATTCTGGTTTTCTTGCAAATATTCTTCCTCTTGCTGTTCCTTTTTACTGAATAGTAGACAATGCAGTGGTGCATTGGAGTCACTGTACTCTATGTCACAACTCATTTGCTGTGCTGTGGAAGCTGCAGGATTCCTTCGCCAATAAGAACGTCCAATGCCTATTGAGCTGTCTTCATCCACACCATGCCATTTGTTCAGTGGCTGCTGAATTCGTGACACAGGACGTGCATGCGCACATGTCCTAACATGTCACATATAGCCACCATGTCGCTATAACATATGATGTGCCAAGCGGAAACAAAACTCTCTAATCCCACCAGTAATCAGACAGTTACACCCAGAACTATATTACGCCGAGCAAAGAGATTGTCTGTGTGCATGGTATACCTTCGGCAGCGATGCAAACGACTTGTGAGATGGAGTATAGCCGCCGTCTAGTGTGAAAAAGTCTTTTCAATAAAAGTGCTGACGATAGAACAGCTATTGCCATCTAGGTTTCAGAACAAAAGACACCCTTTGATGGCCTCTTTTCATCATGAGTCATTCAGAAAGTGGTGAAATACCCAAGACAAGGTTAGCTCGTCACAAGCCAAAAAGTGGCAGTCGCTTGTGTTGAACTGAAGTCGTCCAGATCCCTGTAGGGGTTAAGAAAAGCTAGGGCTGTAGACGGACACTTATGCCATCAACTTTGCCGTGATGGCACGGCCATTAATATATGCTAATTTTGTCCGCCGCAGGCATATCGTGAAACAGAGCAAGAAAAGCAAGCGGAGAGTTGTCTATATTGCACCCTGTGGGAGGCGATTAAGGGACATCACCGAAGTTGCTCACTACTTGAACCTCTGCAAGTCGCTACTGACTGTTGATCTCTTCTGCTTTGACAGCCTTGTCAATGTTTTCTGTCAGTTTGTGCCTGAGACGGTGAGGACCTTTGTTGAAGACATCACCTATGGCAAGGAGCAGGTATGTTTGCACCACGCTTGTCATCAACTATAACTGATAAAGTATAGTGGAGCAGTTGAATGGCATAGGAAGTATATTCATTTGCAGAATGGATGCATTGGTCAATTTTCAAAAGCAGCGACTACTGGAGCAACCAGACCATGTTGCAGTGCTGTCACACAACATGATTCTTGCACTCAGTTTTGCGCTCGGTTCCTGCTTATAGTGAGGTGCATCCACTCCGTGCATCAATACAAATTGTAACAGCATCCGTAAGCAATGTGCTGTAAATTAGTGTTGCTGTACAGTTGAAGTGTTGCTCCAGTGGCAGTCTAAATGCCGTCGCTGCAGTTGCTTGTTGATGCCATTTGATTGCTTTGCATGCATCTATAAAGTAAAAAGATGCAACCACAGTAAAGTTTTTTTTTTTTCACTCTGGCAGGTGCCTGTGACGAGTGTAAATAGCATTGATGACGTGTACCCTCCATTCGTTGAATATTCGTCTAAACGTTATCCTGGGAAAGGTGTGGAGCTCAACTTGGACCCCGATTTCCTTTGTGGCTGTGACTGTGAAGATGACTGCCAGGTGAGGGCTATTTTCTGGTAGACATTTTCTGGTAAACATTACTCAATAATACTTACTTACCCAACGGCACTTACCCAACAGCACTTGAATCCAAGATGCGAATGGGCCCTTGAAAGCCATTGAAATTGAAAATTGAATTTTCAAGCCCATGGAAGTCCTGGAGTTCCCCCCACCTTTTGAAAACTCTTGAGCTATTTGGATAATGCAGAAAAAGCCTGATTATGCGACCTGGTTTTCAGGGTGGGTGAGCATGGTGCTGGCAAATGCCACCGCGAAACGATGCTTCTAAAATTTAAAACTGGTGCACGAGTACAGCCATTTTGCTTTAAATGAGTTGTGCAAAATTGGAGATTCCCACAGTGGATGAGAGAGAAGGAAGTGCTGGTTCACTTCTTAGTTTGATACTGCTTTCTTTGTTGTCTTGTGCCATCGTTCATTTCGCTTCCTTTTGTGCCGCCTGTCACTTTGCTTTTCTGGTCACGGTGTGGGTCTAGGGTAACATTCTTTTCATGTCTATTGTCATTGACAAGGGGCAATGATTGACATGAGGGCCAAGACATATTACGCTGTATTGTGATACACTTTATTGTGAATGCAATGCATATATATTAGCAAAGAAGTGAAAAGTGCAATAAAGATGCATCATGTTCTATGCAACGGTATCTTTGAAGATTAATTGAAAGGGCCTTGAAAAGTCCTGGAATTTTTGTCTTGGAAACCTGTACGAATCCTGGGAAGCTGTGCTTTTGCTGGTCAATGCAAAGTTCACAGCTATTCTGTTGACTTTCCTGCAGGGCTCCTTCCATTGCCCCCTGAATGTGCTCAATATTTGTGAGAGTGCCATATTGGACAAAAGATTGTGGTATTTGCAAGCAGAACTCTGAAAGGTGTTCCACGGTTTTCAAGGAAGTGCTGAGATCGTTTTCATGTTTAATTAAGCGAGCCAGAGAGGTACAGCTGGAAAAGAGTGATCAAAACTTGTTGCAACCAGTTTTAACCAGTTCAGCAAATAGCTTGTCAGGAACACAGAAATGGTAGTCTTATGCAGAAGAAAAAAGGTGGTGCTGCAGGAATTTTGTGGTATGGGTGGAAGGCCAAAGCTGAAAAAAGAGTACTGATGTCATAGTAACCCCCCCCCCCTTTATATATATATATATATATATATATATATATATATATATATATATATATATATATATATATATATATATATATATATATATATATATTGGACAAAATGCACATATAGCACAATGTGCATCATGCAGGACCGGGAGAAGTGTAGCTGCCAGCAGCTGACCATTGCAGCGACTGAGGCCCTGACAAGTGGCAGGAACTCTAATGCGGGCTACCACTACCGTCGGCTGCAGGAGCCACACATCACGGGCGTGTACGAGTGCAATTCGCAGTGCCACTGCTCGCGCAGCTGCTACAACCGTGTGGTGCAGAATGGCCTGCGCGCCCGTCTGCAAGTCTTCAAGACTGAGAAGCGGGGCTGGGGCATCCGTTGCCTTGATGACTTGCCCATGGGAAGCTTCATATGTGTCTATTCCGGACAACTACTAAATGAGCAGGCTGCCAATGAGGTGTGTATAGTGCTTCATTGTGTTGATTGAAGGCTGCCAGGCAGGGGTGGCACTTACGCATGGTTTGACTAGTTCGCTTATCCAGTTGATGCGAGATAACAGTGTTGCTTGGCACCAGTGCTTGATATTAGCTGGTTGCTGTACTGTTATGTTAGCGCGGATGTTAAAAAAGTTTCTGGTGAAAACCCAAAGCATCTTTTGCCTAGCTTGATGCTATATGCACTTTCATTAGTATCCTTTAATGAGCATAGTTGAACCTTGTTGTAACAAAGTCTCACCCGGCGCGAAAATAATTTCATTTTGTCTAATCTTCGTTATAAGCACACGTTTGTTACTTGAACAGAAGCTCGAAATTGCAGAAATCATGCCTTGGTCGATTGACTGGAGGGCTGCTGTCATGTTCGGCAGCAGGAATTCCATCCGTACAGCTTTTAGATTCTTGGTGTGTTCATGTGCAGCGCAGTTGTCCACAAACAGGAGAACTTTTTGATTTTGTTGTTCACAGCTTCTGTCCAACTTGCAGACATACGCTTTGAATAACTGCTGCATTAGCCAAGCCTTCTTGTTCACATTGTACAGAACAGGTAGGGTTGCCTTCTTAAAACATGTTAGATTCTTCGACTTTCCTATGACGAGCATTGGAAGTTGTTCTCTGTCCTACATGTTGCTTCTTACGAGGACGTTCAGCTATTTTTTGCTTTGTTTGACACAATGGCAGAGGTCATCAGCAAAGGCAAGCATTTTCTCTGAAAGCACTGTGTTAAACAAAGCAGTCTTGTCACAGTTGAAAATGTTCTTGAGCATGAACAGCTGTAACAGAGGCCGCAGCTTTCCATTATGATACTGCACAGCGGCTGAATCGTTGACAGCACTGCTTCACTGCACATATTCTTGTACCGGAGGTCATTTCAGTTTTTTTAAATTCCTCAACCACCCATCACTGAACTTGGAAGTTCTTGACGCTCATTCGAAGTGCAAGAGCTTCTGCCTTTTGTTTCATAATGTAACTGGAAATCGCCACCTGCTTGGTGATCATGGCATTTAAGCGCACAAGAAGAGGTTCCTCAAGCTTTCAGTAGACACCCTGACTCCTGTTCTTTTTTCAGCCCTGGTTGATTTTCTGGCTGCTTCCAAGGTCTTCACTTTATTTTTGAGAAAATCTGATATCGTCTGCTTGGAAATGTCGAACCTCTTGCTCACTTCGGCTCTTGACCAGCCACTCTAAACTTTTTTGATGATGGTGGCTTTCTTTTCTATCATCAACCTACGGTAGTGCTTTCTGTGCTTTCGAGCCATCAGTGAGGATGACGAAGGTGAAGTCAATGCCATTGCTGACACTGACAAATCCTCTCAATGAAGAACTCAGCACCAAACAGCAGGGAGCTTGGTATTGAATGTGAAAACAGCTTGGCCTAGTGTTGCATAGTGTACGACAGTACAAAATGACCATGCACTGAACACCGTGTGGCCAAACACCAATGGCTATGGCTGGCTATGGCTTCCAGTGGATCTGCATGTGAAAGCGCTGGTGCGAAGCTGAGAGATAGAAGTGACAATGGTGGTGGCTTTGATTTATGCCGTTTTGAACCTGTGATCATGGTAAGAAGTCAGAAAAATCAAACTGCAAGGAGTTTCAGCATCTGAGATTTCACATGTCCTTATTCATTGGCTCTGTAGCGTATGTGGCAGTGCTTCAAAGGTGTCTGTATTATTGGGCATGTCTGAAAAATCAGTTGTTAAATGTATTTATCATATTAGGTATGTATAATTTCAAATTAGCACTTTTTTTGTGCTAGTGAAAGATTGTGCGATCCAACAAAGAGGGGGAGAGGGGAAGAATGCTTTAAAAGCCAGTGGTCTGGTAATTGCAAACAAGCAAGCACTGCATAGATCATGCAGTGACTGTTGTGACTTCAGAACATTACACCTATGTGTACTGTAAAGACAGCTAAAAATTCAAATTAAAACCTGCACGTCCTTTTTCTTAGAGCAGCTAATCTCTGCTTACTAAGACAATGTCGCAGGTCTCGCCTACCATGTTGCTGATCATCAGAGATCTGAATGCATCCACTATGGTTTCTCATGAAATGCAAATCACACAAGATAAAAAGAAAGCAGGGCTTATTACACAATTGTGACGCAGGCTCTCTGCTCTGACATTGGAGAGAAGATGGGAGGAAGGATCATTGGTGGGGCTGGTCAAGGCAGTTAAAGAAAGCTTTTGCTGCAGAGAGGGTAGCTAGATTTCTTGAACCATCACCTTGCAACACTTCATTTGCTTCTAACTCTGCTGTTACCAATTCATTTTGAAAAATTATTTCATCAGAATGCTTCCAGGATGATTACAACTTCCAGTGTATATTAAAGAATCTTTTACAGAGCAGATTTCTGCATATGTTAACAGACAAACTGAATTGAAACTAATTTCAAATGTGGACTAAAAAAGCAGGCCAGTACTGCATTTCTTTAGGCTATCAATGTTTGCTGCTGTTATAATGCATGGGGACATTTTTAAAACAATTCCCAGCAAGGCATGCTTCACGATGCTTGAACATATCCTCTCAGAAAGGAAAGAGTGCATGGATCTCATTTGAGATTAGGCAGTGAATGATCATGTATGTTTGGATGCCTTGTGCAGGATGGCAACCAGTATGGTGATGAGTATCTGGCTGAACTGGACCACATTGAAGTTGTGGAAAAGCAGAAGGAGGGCTATGAAAGTGATGTCGTCCCAGCTTCAGATGACGACTCTGACAAGAGTGTAGAGTAAGTCTGAGGCACTTGCAGTACAGGTTGTCTCCTGGGTTTATTACATTCACACTTGAAGCCAAATTGTTTGGCTTGTAAGTGAGCACTAGCGTACTTGTTGCTAGTGTGCAGCCTGTAAACTTTGGTGTTGCAAACGTTATCTTGTCAATATAGTTGTACACTTTGTGTAGTTGCTTGTCTGTTTCCAAGTCACTGTATTTTTAAATTGTTTATTTATTGTCTCTCTTACTTACCTTCTTTCCTCTTTTTTTTTTTGCGAGGAGCTGTGGAATGGCACCAGGTAGAATCGCTTGCAGCATCTGCTGCTAAATCTTAATGGCAAGAATTTGCAAAGGCATTTGCTTCCCATAAACATGGAGTCTGCAAGCTACAGCAAAAGCTTAGAACTTTTTGCTGAGCTTAGTGGCCAAATTAGTCTGTAGTAGTGCCAAGTGGAGTTCAAAATAGAGAATGACGTGCTGCAAGGCGTCAGAAATATCTGTCATCCTTATACACCGTCTATTGGGTGAGTGTGATGGCGCTGCAAAGTTGTCCAAATTATCAGTTGGTGCCTGTAGCTTAACTCATCGTAAAACATTGTCTTAGCTCTTTGGTTTGATTGAGAAATGGGTTACCAGAGCTGCTTATTGCTGTGCTTACTTATTGAACACACTTTGCCTTCTATGCTTTCAGTGAGGAAGAGGTGCTTGAAGGCTTATCTGATTCTGACTATGACTCTGGTGGTGCTGACATTCCTAGGTAAGTGCTGTGACCTTGTACCTTGCAGTATCATCTTAATTATCTCATGTCTTGAGCATGCAAGTGGTATTATTCGTTGAATTGCAGCAGAGGGTGAATGTTGATTTGCAGAAATATTCCTTTGCAAAGAAATAACTGTTTAAATGGCCAGTATTGTTGGGCTACCAGTTCACTCAGTTTGTTCAGACAGTGTGTCTTTGTATGTTTCTGGAAAGCTAAAGTGTAGCTCTTGTGCCATATATACAATTCTCTGGGTGATTGTGAAACAGCTCTTAGTTGACATCTTGTAAACAAGCATTCATGCATTTGCTACAGTGGCTAGGGATGGTGAGTGGTGGCAGTGTTGTTCTCCTGCTGAGTGCAATGTTGCAGGTGAAATTCTCAGCTGCCACTCACATACCCCTCATGTCATTTTGAGATCCTAAACCCAATCAATAGAAGATTCCCCGGTGTCGTTAGCTATCGCCTGGTGAAAACCTTGTAAAGCCTACTGTAATTCACCTTAATCTGCCTTGATCCTTTTTGATACACCTTAATCCTCCGCCATCGAAATTAATCCACCATAATCCACCTTTATCCAACACTAATAAATCATTAACTTTGCTAATCATTAGTCATCTCTTATACGTGGCTGGACATGCTTTTGTTCGCTTCTGGCTTTCTTTGGGTCAAATGATATTTTCTGTACCTCACAACGCATCCTTGAAACATAGAGATCTAATGCTTTCGCTTTAATCAATCCATCAGTCAGTCAGTCAGTACCAATGTGACACATCTCTGTAGTGGGTATTTCTTTATGCAGTGTTCCATGTGTGTTACATTTGATTTGTATCACTCCAGGAAACGAAGTACAAGGGTACAAAAACAGAGGGTGTCACTGGCAGAGGACTCTTCCGACAGCAAAGCAAATGACGACGAAGACAGCACAAGTAACGATGAAGTGCAGAACGTGAATGGCATCAAGAAAGAAGAGAATTCAAAGAGCAAAGAGCAAAGTAAGAAGAGCTCATCTGAGAAGTCTGGAGACGACGATTCGTGTGACTCGAAGAGCACAGAAGAAAAGCCATCTGACGCAGCAGGTTTGTGCAGCAAACCATTCTTTTAACGCCCATGCTCTTTGTGCAAAATGACAAATGGTAGATGTGTGTGATCATTTTCAATGAATTCATATTACCAGTTATCAGTGTGATAATATGCAGATTTGTGTTTTCTTAAAAGTTCCGAGGTGCTTTGGGGGAAGCCCTAAGAAATGTTTTTTTTTTTTTTTCATAGGGAAGAGGGAAAAAAAAGGGCTTGCCATGGTAACTTGTTGACTATTCTATTCTCCTGCTGAGCATGCGGTAACAGGTTCGGTTCACCCTACTGGCTGCATTCCGATACGACTGGAACGCAAAGGCACTTGTACACTACTTTAGTTTATCTGCACATTATTAATGAACTCCAGGTGGTTACAGTTAACCAGAAACCCTTTGTTGCAATGCCTCTCATCGCCCCTGTGTTACATTTTCACATTAAGACCAATTGATCAGTAAACTTCTGCAGAAATATTTGAGCAATGTTGCTGTAGACTGCCTTTAACTCGACTCCAGTTAATTCGATTCCAACCAGTGTTCCTAACCAGCGCCTATGGGACCAAGCTTTTATTTCGATCCTAAAATTAGCTTTTATCAGCATGAACACACCTGACCCCTATGGTCAACACAAATAGTAGCAACCTCTTTAGCAGCAGTGCATGTCTTGGCAGAGCTTAATGGACACTGAACCTATGTTAGTGCTCATCGAAAATGCACATCGTCGACCTGCCCTAGAAAGATTTCCAAGCAAAAATGGTGGCTCATAATGAAGGATTACAGTATTTACCTGATACTAATGTGCGCCTTTTTTTCCCCAAGGAAATTAGTCTGAAAATTGCCTCTGCATTGCAGTTGTATACGAAACTGAAACCGCATTTGCAACAGCCTATCATCAGAGCCAGCCTAGTCAGCGTCATCACCATTGTCGTCACAAAATGGCAGCAGTATTAGTTCTCATGTAGCATGATGATAATGATATGCCTCCTTCAGTCACTACTTAGAAAAACTCATTCAAAAGATAGGTTATTTTACATAATATGTTAGTGACAACAAATTGCATCATGTTTTTGGCGTTTCAGATGATTGCAATGCATCGCAGGACGAATTATGTGGTTAGTCTAGGCATAGGCCACCATCCCATTTGAGAATGTTGCAAAGTCATTTGATATATTCAGAATATCAAACATGCAATGGACTGTATGGAGAAGATGGTGTGGTTCATAGACAGCAATAAAGCGCTGTTTGAGACCGATGTTGATGGACATCAGGTGCAAATAGTAAATATTTACTTTGTATAAGCAAAGTTTCCTGGTTTCATCCTTCTATAAGTGCCAGAATAGGGGCATGCTACACTTTTCTTGCTAAAAAATGGGGGCACGTTATATTTCTACATTGTTTATGAGCTTTAATGTCATTTCTACGTTATTTTCCTACTTCGAACACAACGAAAGTGGGTGCTCCTTCGATTGAGGGGCGCCTTAGAAATGAGAAGCTGCTGCTAAATTAAGCAGCGGTGTGTATTGGCGTTTTTCTGCCTCTTATTTAGTTCAACTTGTTAGGTAATTTGATCAGTTTCGTTAGAGTCTCATCAGGATCAAATTAATGGATGTTATCGTATTGACTCGCATAATGAACACACTTTTCTCCCGAAAAAACATGCGCAAAGTTGAGGGTGCGTTCGTTATGCGATGTGAAATTATTTGAGATTCTTTTTTTTTTTTTGGCGGCCACTTCTAAAAAAAAAATAAGGTTGGTTTCGCCTGGAATGCTAACCATCGATTGCAATGGCAAATGTGTGCATAGCTATACGAAGTAAGGATGGTAGTTTTATTGGCCGTATAAACTTGCAAACATCCGCTTACTAGGTAAATTAATAAGCATGGTGGCAGCGTGCACAGACATACATGAACACGTTGCACTCAATGACCGTGGCCGCCACCCTCTGTGAAAACGCTGACGTTGGGAAGCATGGCGGCGGCAGCGAGCAAAGTGATCTGTGCACTGCGTATTGCTTCAACGCAAACTGAGCAGCGAGAATGCATCACGTACACAGGTATGAGCCGCTGTCGTCGCACCTAGACTCGGCCCCCAATGCAGATTGCTTTCAACATAGGGCGCAGCGCAGCCGCGCAATGCGCAGTTGCTGCTGTGGTAAACCTCCCCCCTCCCTCCCTCATCCATCAACCTCTCCCCCCCGGCGCCATGCGTGGGATGGAAGACTGCGCGTTTCCTTCCCAATTTATTCACTCGCATGCGGGAGATTGAGCTGCGATCAGTGGCGCCCCTCAGGTGTGGTCGTGCAACATGCAGTTGCTGCCAGAGTACTTCACCACCACCCCTCCCTCCTTCCTGGGGTCTTCTGCACGATGAAAGATGGTGTAGTTCCTCCTCGCGTTCCTGCCTTGCACGCACGAGATTGGGTAGCGATCATCGGCTTCCCTCGCGTACTTTCACTTGCACCTACAGCACGCAACGCACGGTGACGACGGTGGCAAAAATGCACCTGGAGTGTCGATATAACTGCTGTCTCAATAAAATAGGCGACGTGCAGTCCGATTCGGTGTTCAATGCAGCGTCCATCACAATCGCACCCACTAGATGCCATATCAGACGCCGAATCGTATCGCGTGTCTTACTTGACGGCACCAAGTTCAGGGTGCGATCATTATACAAGGAAAAGAAAAGAAACTCACTTGATTGGAAAAGTGGGGACTGCGTTTATTGCGCGAGTGTGCTCATTATGCGAGTAAATACGGTATCTGTATTACAATAGAATCTCGTTACAATTAACTTCGCGGGACCGCTGAAATTAATTCATTAATTTGAATTATCGTAGTACTGAAAAACCAATATTTTCATGTCAGTAATGTAACACAACAACGAAAATTACATACCTTTGCAGTAGATGTGCATGTTCATGCATAAATAATGAACGAGAACGCTGGGCACAGTTACAGTTTAGCTACAATTTATTGCTTGAAGAAGTTTGTAATCTTCTTGTGAGTAGAAGCAAGCGCTGCAGGACGAACGCCTCTACATCCTCGACCTTCCTCTGAACGTCATTGGGGACATCTTTACAGCGCCCGAGGAATGATCGCATCTGTTCCAGAAAAACTAAAACATTTGAGCTGGAAACAGTCTCTTCTTCTTTGTGTGTTGATCCATTGTCGGCATCGTCTTCATCACTATTGCAATCTTCTTGCTCATGCACTTTATTCACTATGTCTTCGTTGGTGAGCACCGCGGATGTAGCCGCCGCGCTGTCATTGTCAATTTAATCGTCGAAGGTCACCACGGTGTCGATGGAGAGCTTCTCGGTAAGCTCATTCCACAGTTTTGTGTTGAGCTTTTCTGTGTCCTTGCAGTCTTGTGGCGTAGGTGAAGCCTTTTCGGCATTTGCTGCCTTTTCTTTGCCACAAGCAACCTGCCATGCAATGCCATTCGTTTGCCGGAAGTGGTAAAGCCATCCGGCACTTGCATCGAAACTGGAGATGTCCAAGGTGGCCGCGAACTGTGGCGCCTTCTCTTGAATAATCGGGCCTGACAAGAGCACATCGTTTTGTCTGGCATCCTTAAACCACGTGAGGACGTCGTCGTCGACGTTCTGGTAGTTGCCAAGCCGCAAGCGTTTTCTTGAGGGACCCAGCTGCGATACTCGATGCAATTTCATGATCTTTTCCCAGTCCTTGAGCATTGTTGCCATTGTTGACGGCGGATATAATGCTCCCTGCACAGGTCGACGTGCTTTCTTCCAGCATTCAGCTGCGTCAAAATGCCCACTTTTTCTTTGAGCGAAAACTGGCGTTGCTTCTTTTTAAGAGGAAGCTTTAGCTCGGGCTCAACTCAGACGCGGCCTATTCAAATACATGTAAAACGCAAAAATGTTTTTCTGAGATAACCCTGAACCAATTTTAATGAAATTTGTTGCATTTGAGAGAGAGTTAAATTCTAGTGACTGTTGGAAGCGGAATTTCGATTTAGGGCCCGAGTTTTGTTAAAAGGATTTTCAAATATTCGGAAGCTTGGAAAGTATAGAAGAACCAAGTTTAAAAATTCATAGTTCTGCAGCAAGAACAGATATTGCGGTTCTGTGAACGGAATCCATTAGATCATTGAAAGCGGACAAATTCGATGTGTCATTTTACATCTTACGCGAATTTTTTACGTTATTTACAAGGGTTCTGCACAAGCTGTATTACTATGTTATTGAATTTTTTGAGATTCATGTGTAACATATCAGTTTCGTCCGCTTTAGATACACTGTTGGATGCAGTTCACAGAATTGTATTATCATTTTTCGTTGTTGAGTTGTAGAGTTGTAGACTTGATAGTTTCGTTTCTAAAAAATTTTCGATTTTTGACAATTTTTCATAAAGAATTGACGACCTAACTCAAAAATTTGAAACCAACATTCACTATATTTTAAGTTTTTCTTTTAAATGCAACAAATGTCGTCAAATTTGGTGCAGTGGTTGCCGAGAAAAACGAATTCTCCTTTTACATGTATTTAGATAGGAGCGCCCGAGCTAAAGCTTCCTCTTAACGTGGGGGCCAGGAGAACTCATTGTCAGCAAAGTGACGCTAGGCCTACGGTGACGCCTATGGTGACGCCAGGCCTATGACGTAGTAGGAGTGTCCGAACATGACCATATGCAACGCTCATGCTGATGCCGATGCTGCTGGGGCTGTACCCGTTGAAACGGTTTCCCCAGCGCATGGCTGCTGCTGCTGCGGATGATGATGACAGGTGTAAGCCTCAGCGATACAGTACCGAAACTTAAACAGAACTTTGTAATGACGAAACATCTTGGTGATTACAGGATTAAATTACGTTCTTTGTTCTGAAATAATCGGTAATCTTAAATTTGTAGTACTGAAAGTTTTTGCATTGATAATATAGGCATTTTGGGGGGATAAAAAAAAAATCGGAAATCTGAAAAGTTCGTTAATGTGGTGTTCGTAGTAACAAGATTTTACTGTATTATTTTGATTGTTTTATACAAGCAAGGTCGATGCTGCCGATGCACACTTCGAAAACTTCTTAAAGTACATTAGACTGTGTTTAGCAGACAATCTGTTAAGCTAAATTTACGCATCCAGCGAGGTATTAGTACCTGGCATCCAAGCCAGGCATTAAGTGCGCCTTCTCTTTGCTATTATGTGCTGTAAGTTCCCCCATGTTTGAAAAAGCATAAATGTGCTTACTGATTAGTTCTTCAGGCACTGAGATGTTGAGGAGCTTTTGTGCTCTTGCCATGCACCACTGAATGTGATTACAGTTGAACTTTGTTTAAATGAAGTTGCATTTGGCAGTAATATACCTCCATATGTCTGATATTCATTATAAGCACATGCGTCTGTAACAGGGAAAAAAATTCAAGCATTTTGATTTATTTTAGATTCTTTTTCGTTATATCCAATGTTTCTTTATGTTGAAGTTCTCCTGTAGTAGGGTATGCCAAGTATATTGACTGAACCACAACATTACTGCTTCATTTTCTCCAGGTGAGGAGAGTCAGTCGAGCACAAAGTCTGAGAATAGAAAGCCAACAAAGAAGCAAAAAAAGCAGACAGGTGAGTTTTGAAGGGGCCCTGAACCACTTTTTGTTGATGTGGAGAAAGGCATTTGAAGTTATAATAGGCTTTTTCAGAAATACTTTACTACAAAAAGTTATTCAATGTGTTCAGCAGAAGTGGAGTTACTGGCAATCAAACATGCCCTTTGCGGTGCTTCCACTCCTTCAATGCCTTGCATTGCAAAGGCTACGGCCCAGCGGGGCGTGCCCACAACGCTCCGCCTTTGAAACATCACTGTGGCACGTAGTTCAAATTTGATTTTGTCTGCAGAAGTAAATGCCATTACTTCTGATTTTGGCGCCTATGACACGCCAAGCATAAGCCAAATGCGGTTGTCCTCTGCGAGCTGCACTGTGCTTAGCCAGTGGACTCGTTGCGGCAGCCGTGGTATCTATGCTACATAGCAGATCGCAGCTACATCCAGCTGTAACGTGTAGGCACAGCATTTGCTTTGCGCACGACAGGGCTTGAGTGTGTGCTCACACTCGTATGCTCCAGTCTAACTGACACTAGCGTGCTGACACTAGCATGCTACCCAGTGCTATGTGGTGTGTACCAGCTTTTTCCTTCACCAGCTTGACCGATGGGTAGTCGCCACGTCCAACTTGTGCATTTTTGAAACGCTATCACTAAGTCTGCCAACGCATCTAATCAGGAGCGGCGAAAAGTGAGCATGTGCTGGCAAGTCTGCATGTGGGTCTGACCTTGAGTTTGCCATGGTTCGAGGCTAGTTGAGCGTTCAAAACTACCTAGTCGAAATTAGTGAGACCCAACAGCTATGACACCGATAAGCAGAGTGGCCAAAGTTTAAGTCCTCTGCATGCGGCCGCAGTCGAGTGTGACCAGACGATAGACAGCTTCTTCTAGAAGTACGTAACTATTGAAATTCGAAAGCATATTTTTGTTTACTTCAGCCTGTTTATTAGACATCGTCAATAAATGTACAGTCAAATCTTGATATAGTAAATTATACGGGACTGCCGAAAATCGTTCATTATTTTGAAATGTAATGAAAAACTTGCAGTTATAAGCCAGTGGTCAAACCTCGCAGTCTGCTATGTTTGACCCACATGAGAACAGCTTGGTCAGCATTTTTAAAGTTTCCCAGCTGCAGCCGTTTCCTTGTAGGAGCAAGTTGCGACTCCTGGCGAAGTTTGACAATTTTGTCTCAGTCTTTCAAAATGGTCGCGACGGTTAGTGGGGCAATGCCACGCTGTCTGCAGAGGTTGATTTGCTTTTTCCGAGGGTCGATTTCTTGCAGTACGTTCGAAATAATTTGAGTGTGGTTATCACTTCGATAAATCATGTTTCAACTGTTTTCTGAAATATGCCCCATATTGAAATTCGTAGTTCTGAAATATTTTTACATTGAAAACATAGGCAGTCTGGTGGTGATTTTTGAAATATTTGTAAATTTGAGAAATTCGTTAATGTGGTGTTTGTAGTAATGAGATTTGACTGTACATAGTAACAGCAGGAAGAAGCGCACTGATCCAGATACCCTTCTTGATTGACATCAGCTATTGGCCAATAGCAGCCGTGTATGGGAATCTGGTGCATTATGAAATAAAGCGCCCGAGAAAAGACTGAGGAGCAGGCTTCTGTTGAAAAGACAGCGTTTGAGAGAAAGGTGACTTCGCGCTCCACTTGCAAGCTCCACCTGCCGCGTACGACTGAAAAACTTGGCTGAGATGCTCATAGCAGCGTATGCTATCTGCGAACTATGTTTTTTCACCAAGCCCGATAATTGGGTCAGGACCCTTTTAATGAAAGCAAATGTAGAACAGTTAACATACATGCTGGCTTAAGGACCTGCTTCTTTTTATTTCACCTGTCTACTATTAAATTACATTCATGAAAGTACTCATGAAACATTTAATAAATGAATTATATATACATTATCATAGCTTACTGTTGCTATTTCACTGCATGTTTGCTACATCATGTGCATGGTCAGTTTGTGCCTGTAAGATTCAGTTATGGCAATGGTAAGGGTATACTAAAAGCATCTTAGTATACAGTAGAACCTCGTTGATATGGTCCGTTACATATGTATTCCTGGCACCAACGTTTGCAATCGAGAACAAAAAAAATGACCCAATAGAGTTACGCTCTTTTTTTGCTGGTTCATACGTTCCCAGAACACACGGTTTTTCTCCACCGACGTTCAGTACTTCGCCAAACTGCGATCGTATGATACGTTTTCTGGCCGCTAGATCCCATGTAAACAAAGAAAGCGCGAGGCGCATGATCGAGAACAGTATATATAGGTGCCTGACGTGGCAGCTTCACTGTGATACTCCCCCGCTGGTCTCGTGTGAAAATGCCGGCGTGCACTCAGTTTCGAAAGCATTTTGGTGCCAGCAAATCTCCGGGGTCGTCACACGTGGCATTCACAGCTATCACCGCCAATCCTATTGCGATAAGAATCTTCGCCTATTTGTTTCGCAGCGCATGATGCCGTTGGAAGTTATAGTGCACGCTTTTAATAGGTGATAAAATAAATGCGGCGCTGTTGCCTGCTGCAGACTGCGATTGTATACGTTTTCTGGCCACTAGATCCCATATGAAAAAAGGCGCAAGGCGTGCGCGATCGAGAACGGTATATAGAACTTTTCATCGGGTGCGCAGGAAAGGGCGCGCGGCGAGCCTTTCCCCATCTCTGGCTTGTGCAGTCCGGCATGACGCTGCTTGAAAGTATTGCTGTCGCTTGCTGCGGAACGACCTCAGAATGTTTTAGACAAGGTCGTCAGGGAGCTAATGTGTAGCCTTTCGGTGCATCGGTAACTGCAATACATGGAAATCTCTTGGGGGCTCAAACATGTGACACGCAATATCAGCCGCAGTGTGTGTATGTGTTGGAAACTATTTTGGGTATATCGGTTTTAATTCAATGTAGAGAACTGGCGTCTCTGTATTGCTAGCATGAAATGCTAAATCTGCTCACTATTTGATCACTTTGCATAGGGACTAAAACATAAGAGTGCTTGCTCGTGTACGGCCAACCTAAGCAACCACAAAACACCTAAGCGGCTGGCCCTGTCAAATATAAGTGATACACCGGCATCATTCTCATGCATTTCTAGTCTAGTAGACTTGAAATCGCCACATGTCTATGCTAGCCTCCTGCATGAGGCTCATGGTGCTGCTCGACACAAGCTGTCACTGCGGTTGGTGAACCAGAGTGATGCATATATAAGCTATGTGCTTTGGCATTGCCTTTTTGGTCCTGCAAAGCTCTAATATCTGAGAGGGATCACATAAAAATAATGTGACGGCTATTTTTCAGGACTGAATTTCTGCTGTAGGGGTGAGTATGCCGTAGAGAACGAGATGAACACAACCGGAAAAAAAAAAGTGGTTATCTTCTCTCTAAAAAAAAAAAAAAGAAAAGAGAGAGAGAAAAAAAAACTGGGTGAACGCTGCAATGCAATCTCACATAGTCACGCGACACAACATTTATAGATCTATAAACATTGATGCCACATGCTTTGGCCATACGTTATATAGAACAAACATATCTGCAATCAAGCATCTACCACTGCTCCGGACGCTCCCACAGTTCGTAAACGTCCTCTTTACTGGACAAGTACAATTCACACTGTAAGGTATGCTGTTATTGCTAAGCAAAACTATTTTGTTCATGGGTGGAAACCTCATCCACCAAACCAGGTAGTCATGCAATGTAATCCACAGCTAACAGTTTGAACACTTGTCAAAGTATAACAGCACAACTTCTAACACCAGCAGAAACTCTGGCCATACTGACTTAAACTACTGCAGTATGTCTCACAGAACTGTTTTTGACGTAGAAGACACCACGTCATACGAAATAGACCGCACGAGTGCGAGAACAAATGTCAGAAACTACCGCCTAGCATACACCTGACATAGAAGCCGGAGCGCTCGCCCAAGCCTGCATGCTGACTGCTCATAGATGGCACCACTTCGTAGCACTATGGCGGCGCTCATGAAAAAACTGTATAGCTGCCCGTCTCAAGTGGAGACGACGGTGCGCACAGCTTCTTATTTAGGTATCTGCAAAGCCAGGTCATCGCACGCCACATTCACAGCTGTCGCCGCCAAACCTATTGCGATGAGCATCTTCACCTATCTGTTTTACAGCGCATGGTGCGTAGTGCGTTGTGCCATTGGTAGCATACTGCACACATTTAGTAGGCGATAATCCAAACGCGCCGCCGTTCCCTGCTGCAGGCGGTGCGATGTGGGCTGGGCAACACATTCTGCTTCGGCAGCATCCGGCGTTGCCCACCTGCTCGATTTCGTTTGGATTTCCTGTTGCCCTCTTAAAACACCACGCAATAGGAAAACAAAACTCGTCTCATGCCACGGGAGCACCACCAACTCGACGCGCATTGGCATCTCGTGCCACAACGATCCACGCGACGCTTCGCATTATGCACATGTCAACAGTAGTTTAGTCTGTCAAATTTTTTTGTTGCTTCAAATCGTACATTTTCCCGGTTAGCACATGTTTTCTCATGTTTTTTTCTGAAATGTATGAACGAGGTTGTGCTGTATATGCAAAGAGGCAGTATACATGAGGCACTGCTAATGTTCGTAGATCACACCTTCGGCGATACTCTTACTTTTGTGCGATGCAGTGTCCAGCACAGCACTTTGAAGCAAGAACAGCATGTTTTGGCACCACAGTGCTATGTTTCCTGTTGATATCGTACGTGTTCAACAACTGTGTAATGTGGGAGTAACACTGATAGAAAATGTTTATGCCTAGGCTTAGCCTAGCATCTGGAGTCAGCAAATATCTAATGAAGCTGAAGAAAGCTAGATAAATATCTTTTGTTTGCACTTCTATATGATGTGTTTCACTTCATTTAAATTCCTTTAAATTGTCTTACTTAGTTTCGGTGTCTCTTATCTTGACATCAGGCAACAAAGGCAGCACTGCCAAGCCTACTGTGGGACCTCTGGACGGTCCTGGCAGTGGCGGAGAGTCTCATCCCATAAAGTTTCCATCAACACGCAGCTTCTTCAATGAGGAGTTCTGCTACATCATGGATGCTAAAAATTGTGGCAACATAGGCCGCTACCTAAACGTGAGTTGAATGAGGGGCTCATGTCTAGAATTTAATTCTTGATCAATCACGTGCTGGCACTGAACATGGTGAAAAGAAATGGCAGGCCACCACGCTTGCTGTCAGCTCTGTATTCACATCTTTTAGCATTTCTGCTGCCCATCCTGTCTACATAGTTGATGTGGCAATTTCAGTGGATTTTCTACAACAGCAAGTGCGTTTCTGTGTGGGACTGATAAAAATACAGCTGCTGCCTACACCTGAACATTGTTATGACGAAGTTGAATGGGGAGCCGAAATTATGTACTTCGTTATATCCATTGTTGCCATTTATTGCAATATACGCCCAGTGGGGTGCACAGTTGTAAACATGTAAACAAGACAGCAGCCTTGTGGATCGTGGAGCCGCTAGCTGCACGACAACGCATGCTGTGAAATTTGAATAAAACAAAAGAATCTTCGGCATGTCACTTGACTTCTTAGCACCTGACCTGACAGCCTTGAGACAGCCACCTTCTGTTATATTGTGATGGCCTTTAGCGCCCACTTTCCACTTGGCTCGTCGTCGTGGTCGAGCAGCACATGGCGTACAGCACTGCGGCCCTTTTTGTAATCGAGGAGGTAAGCAAATTTCGTCACGCAGGCTTGGCTGGGCTGGCTTGTGGCTTCCGAGGATGCACTGATGCCAATGCAATCTTGGAGGCCACAGCCAGCTGCCAGCCTGCGCAGTGTGCCGCAGAGAGATGGGGAGAAGATTGCGCCGGGGTGGTCTCTGAGGCACGCATTAGAGAAATAGAGAAGTGAATGCACTAATGTTTTGCTCCGCCACCACTATGCAGCCGTGCAGCATTGCGCAACTCGCGCAAGCTTGCGTGTGACCGTCCAAATTGCGTCAGGGAGATCTGGGAGGCCACACCCAGCTGCGCCTGTCTGTGTGGCGCGCCGCATAAAAGTGAATGCATGAATCTTTCACACCGCCGCATGTACCCGTGCTGCCAGGCACGTGCAAGAAAGAAAGGTCAGTGGAGAAGTACGATAGTGAGTTACTGCTTGTGCGCAGGTTGCACAGCTACGTGCAGCGGTGAGAAAGACCAGTGTTGCTCGAGGACATATTCGATGCGGGTACACAGGAGTTATGAACTGCCACAGTGAACAAGTGCCGAATCTGCGGAAAGCGCTGTATTTTACACACAACAGTCGGATATTTTTTGGTTTCGGAGATGAATCTAGTTTGTTATGTCCACTGGCGGGACAATTTCACTTCGTTAAAACAAAGGTTTACATACGTGGATGTCTATAGGGGATTTCAAGGGGAATGTCATTTACTTCGTTATGTCCCTTATTTTGTTATATCCCATTTCATTATAGCGAGGTTCGAGTGCTTACATTATCGTTTAGATTGCTAATCAGAACCGCTGTATAGAAAATGTATACAGTTGCTGACCAAGCTCGACATACTCGATGCAGTCGTCAAGCAGCCAGCGTGGAAAAAAGTCGACATTGCCAAGGGTCGCGGACTACCACCCTCGATACTTAACAGCATCGTCTCGAAGCGGGCCGAGATAGAAGGAAATGGCACACTTTTTGGTGGAAAAAGTTAGCAGGCTCATGGCACCAAGTATGGGAACTTCGATGAGGCACTTGTGACATGGTTCAAACAAGCTCACACTGCCAGTGTGAACTTCGACAGCAGTAGTTTATGCGAGAAGGACACGGAAATAGCTGACAGGCTGGGCATTGTAGAATTTGTGGTGCCAAACGGCTGGATTGACCATTTCCGAAAGAGGCATAGCATTGCTTATAGGGCAGTCAGCAGAGAAGCGGCAAGTTTTAACTTAAGCTCAGTGGATGATTGGAAGGCCACACTTTCGTCTATAATTGAGGGGTATGAGCCTCGCAATACATATAATTTCGACGAAGCCGGCCTCTTCTTTCAGGTGCAGCCATCAGAGTCGCTAAACCTGAAGGGCAAAGCATGCTACGGAGGCAAATATAGCCAAGACCAGTTGACCATGCTTTGTTGTTGCAATATGAATGGCTTGGACAAGCTAAAGCCATGGTTGATCAGCAAGTATAGAAATTTGTGGTGCTTGAAGAACACTCGCCTACTGCCATGCCACAACAAACGCAACAGTCGTGTGTGGATGAATAGTTTTTTGATTGATGAAGTTTTTTGGTACTTCGGCAATAAGATGGGTTCGCAATGCAGGAGTGTTCTTTCTATTGACAACTGTACAGCCCACCCGAGAGATCAGCTTTTTCTTCGAAACATCAAGCTTGTGTTTTTTCTGCCGGACACAAGCCATTTGCAACCATTGGATTCTGGCATCATAAAGAATTTAAAGCACTCCTATCGGAAGTGGTATCGTGAAGCACTGTCTGGCACATATTGTTCGTGGACAGCAGCCTGCAACCATCTCCTTACTTGACAAAATGCACTACATTGCTACAGTGTGGACTGCAGTGAGTGCATCAACTGCACAGGATTGCTTCCGGGGGTGTGGCTTCCACATGGACGGCGAGCTGGAAATGGCCATGGTGCAAGCTGAAGAGTCGACTGCAGCCACTAGTGACTAAGAGCTCAGTGAGGTGATGGATATGCTGGGCACCATGGGAGTTTCATACACTGACTGTGTCGCCATGTATGCTGCAGTCATGACGTTGGAGCGCTAGAGCATCAGTGAGATCGTTGCAAACTAGGTTGTGAGTGACGACGCCCATGCCTCCAATGATGACGATGAGCACGAGCAACAAGATTCTGAAGATTTAACAGATCCAAGCTTTGTAGAATGCAGAAGCTGTCACGGTTCTGTACCTTCTGCACAGGTATGTCGCACCTCAAAGCGACACTGACAACAATGCAGCCTTTCAGGCGATTGAGAAACATGTGGTGCTGTCCGGCGAGTGAAAGAAATGGCAAGCCTCCATTCTCGATTTTTTTCAAGCGTAGAAATAAATGGTTTCAAGTTGAAACTATGCTGTTTTCGTTCATTTTTGGAGCTTTCCTCACTGCTGTATTTTCCTGTATTTTCCTAGGTTTTTTCCCTCCACTCTGGTGACAAACAAATGAATGGGGTTCCACTGTATTTTGAAATTGTGAACTCTGATACATTCACATACATCTGGGTGATTGATGTGTGCATGTAGATGACAAATGTTATTTCATTAGAAAGCTTGCATTCGAATCACAGTGGCTGTGGCTCTATTTCAGTTACCTTCTTTTTCTATTTTACAGCATAGCTGCTCTCCGAATGTTTACGTCCAGAACGTGTTTGTTGACACCCATGACTTGAGGTTTCCCTGGGTTGCGTTCTTTGCTGCCAGGTAAGCGCAAGCATGTATATTCCATTCAAACTTGCATGGCTCTCAATACACATTACTGTGGCATGCTGCAACTGTCAAGTGTCATTTTTACTTAAAGATGTTTCCTGATGCTGAGAATTGTAGATTTAATAAAATCAAACGAAGTAAAAGCGTGCACATTGTGCATCATCCCAGTTTCCCATGGTTTTGAGCTGAGAATAGCATGCCAAAACATTGACACTGTTCTTTACTGAGGTGTTCAAATTGCAACAAATTTGAATCTGCTGAATTTCCTTTTGTACTCGAAGAAAAATCCCTATTGAAGCAGTGCCCTGTGTTTCAGTGTTGTGTTGTACAGCATTCTGATTTGTGACTAAACTGTACTGTGCCCACAAAGATGAGGATGCAATAAAATGTTCATAGAGATGAAATATACAAGGTGAAAGGCTGAGGTTAACCATAGTAATTGTCTGGTACCTGTCTCGGTGTCTACTCTACACTGTAGAAAAGAAGAAATCACATAAAAAATATGGAGATATAAACATATGAATGTAACTTATTTGCGCAAACACACTACAGATGCCCGACAACGATTGGTCTCTCATCAGTATGAATGCTTAAAAAAAGTTCCCAGACAATTATGATGCTCACTAATGCGAATTTTGAGAGCACCTGTTTAAGTGTTCTGCAATTTGCTATATGTTGTGGCAAAGAATTTCATTCTGAACGACAGGGTCCTCTCGTCAGCGGTGCTGAGCCTTCGGGCAGCTAGTTTAGCAGCTGCGGCAGATGAAGCACTTCCACCAGAACTGGCTGACACTATTTTGTATTATGATTATAATGTTGCGTGGTAGTGACAGTGAAGAATAACACAGTGTCAAAACTGTGAGTTACAAATTTAACTCATTATTGGGCGAGCTTGTGCCTAGCAAAACAAATAACACTCAAGCACAATGATAGCGGTGAGCAGAGTCGGCGATCATCATAAATCTGATCTGCAGGTCAAGCACACCGGCTTTTATGCATGACTTGTTGAAGGTTCCAGTGTGATGGCCGGTGCCTGCGTGGCTTCCAGAGAGTACTAAACAATTCGCATCGCACATACAATCGGATCACAAACATCACAGACCATGACACTTGAAACAAGGGCGAACAATGCCATACCAAACAAGCGAGAGCTGACACGAACAGACGGTAGGGTACGAAACGAGCGGTCGGGTGTAACCACATGACACTAGTTTCCCATTGCACATCAGTGAAGGAGCCACTCTCATTGGTCTCTGCCGTTTACGGTTCCATCTTTCACCTGCTGCTCTACGTTCGCTCTTTCATCTTTTGCTGTGTTCATTCGCTCGGTTATGCCACTGCCAACGCTCGCCACAGGAGCAGCCGCGGAATAGTTGTGCTCCAACATATAAAACAAAAGAACACAAAAACCCAAGTATTTTAACCCCTTGGCTGCCAAATAGCATGCATGCCACTTGGCCCTCCGATCCAACTATTTTTGTCTCCTAAACCTCCTAAACAAACTTCCACTGTTGCGATTGTTATATAATGCTCTACAGCAGTTAATGCTAAAAAAAATGTGAACAAGTTTTATGTACAATATGAAGCAGCACTCTTCAGTTCAGAACCCTAAGTGCCAGTTACAGATTTCAGTGTGAAAAAGGTTGAAGCACTCAGACAAGTGGAGAGCAATGCCACACTTTTTACTTTTGCTTGCTGTAGCTTTTTCTTTTCTTGCACTTTTATGACGGATTCTGTTTGCCAGCGTTCGGCAGACTCTGATGTGGGAAAGGCACCCACTGCGCTGCTCAAAGCATTTAGATGTGAGAATGTGCGTATGAATATTCTGTAAATATCAGATAAAAAAGAAGTATCATACAACTCACCTCAGAAGCAATTCGCCCCCTACTGGGCGAATTGCTGGCTTTGACAATATGGCCCACATTCTTATGCCTGACGGCTTGCTGGCATTGGCAGCCACTAGGTCATAGCAACTCATTCTGATGTTGGCTAGGACCAGAGTTCAAGGATTCTACTTTCTCTAAGGGGACTGTTATCAAGTGCACAATCTTCTCTTTGGACCCAGAAACTCGCATTTGGAGTTAAGTCATACCATGGTGAGCTATGTGGAAGGCACAGCCGTCGTCAAACAAGAGAACAGGAAGATGGGGACCAACAAAACAACCAGTTTTCTTGCTAGAGACTGTGTCCAGCTATAGTACACCACTGCTGTTTTTCTGTAGTGCTTGTGCAGTGCTTAGTCGTGGTTGTACAGTAAACTTCCATTAATTCAACTCCGGTAAATTTGACTTTTCGCTTAGTTCAATCCCGACCGAAAGCCTCAGCCACGCTCGTGCATTTCTGTACGTCCAAACTTTCATTATTTCGATCATAAAATCGGCCTTTGCCATATAATTTGAACTTGACCAGTCAGCATGCACAAGCCTGACTCTATGGTGACACCAGTAGCAACTCCATTAGTGGCAGCGCCTATCTTGGTGAAGCTTGGGGAACAGGGGATGCATTGAACGCATGTAATCTCCAGTTGAAAATGTCTAGTTTCAGCTTGCCCTTGAAAGATTTTCAAGCAATAATCGTAGCCTAGAATGTCAGATTATGGTATTTACGAGATTCTCTCGCCCCCCGGCCTCACCCACATGATTTTCTCAGGAAAATTGAGCGGGAAATTTCCTGTGCAGTGTAATCGAATGCAAAACTAAAGTTGACTCTGCAATGTTTATATGCTTAAGTGCATAACATGAGTGTATTGCGGTGAAGCTGACATTAAAGGCCAGTTCGGCGTAACATAGGCGCATGCGCATGGACGTTACATTATGTTGGAAAGAGATGAACCCTTTATAGTCCAGTGTACTAATATGACTGTTGTAACCGGTGTCCATCGGCACTGACATTGAGATACAACACGCTCTATCTTGACGATTCAGACATTCACATTACCCACAATGCTTTGCGTGTGTGAGCGGCAGCCTTTTGGTTCGGCGCGGTTGGAGCCGAGTCAACTAAGCCAGCAGCAGTGAGCGCGAAGCATGATTGCAGGCAAAACAGGCTAGACAGGCAAGCTTGCGCATCATGGTTGTGCGTGGCACCAACACCTGTATTCGGAGGAGCACGCACGCTAGCACCTGTCCTTTTACTACTGCTGTGTGCCAATGCTAGATGTCTATCACTGTCAAGCAACACTACACTATAAAAGTGATGCATCTGAACAGCACGCAGCACAGCTGACTGACATGGCTGACTTCAGCCCATGCTCACTGGCACGCAGGCTACGCCAAAATCCGTGGTGTGAAGCTTTAAAAAAACTGCCTGCCATTGTGCAACACATTCTTGTCCGCATTTTCTAGCTAAAAAGTAAGCTGCACATTAAATTCAGGCAAATACTGCCAAATAAATGAGCAGTTTTCTTGCATATTTTCTGCATCTTGTTTAATATGACCGCCAGTTAATTACGTCAGTTTCGCTGGTCTTGTCAGGGTCAAATTAACAGAAGTCGACTGCATTGAGTAAATCATATACAGCTGAACTGTGTTTATAATAAAGTTTCATCTGACTTGAATATATGTTCATATCCAATATTTGTTATAAGCATAGTGCTATATTGGTTAAACCCTGACATCGCCACGGAACATATAGGTTTATTTTGTTATACAGTCGGATGCCTTTATAATGGAGTGCTTGGAGCCTCCGAAATCATTCATTATACAGGTCACTTCGTTGTAAAGGTGATGGACAGCATCGCTTGCATTTGAACCGGGACAGAATTATTCCTTTGTTATACAGGCCATTCATTTGTAGAGGCATTCATTGTAGAGGTGCTCGACATATCTTTTAACTGGTTATACCCTTGTTTGTTATATCAAGGTCTAACTTAATACAGTCGATTTCTGTTAATTCGATCCTGACGGGACCGATAAACTAGCCAAATTATTGCGGGTTGAAATAAACAAAAGGTAGAAAGAGTTCCAAAACACGCCGTTGATTCACCTATCAGTATTGCTTTTTAAAGTCAGCTTCGCCGCAATACAGCAGTCTTATGCGATGAAGCATACAAAGTGGGGTGGGGGGGGGGTGTCATTGTTACAGGACATAGCACGTGCTCCTTATTTTACACACGCACATGCACCATGATGCCTATAAGTTAATTGGCAACAGGCCTTCAGATTTTTAGATAGACCACCAATTATTTGTTGGCATTAAATGTGCCCTCGACTGTATGAGATTTTTTGTCTTACCGCCTTCAGTTTTGCCAGCTTTCCCAATACACAGATTATTTTTCTCTGCTTCTTGGTGCACAGGGTGTGCATGTGCATATAATGAAAAAACTCGCACTACGCCCTTTTAACGGTCATGCATATGAGACATGCATGGCAGGCGAAACGAGGGCTCAAATCACCACAGCATCAGAAACGGCTCTGAATGCTTATTAGGCATCTAGGTCCTCGTACTGTAAACAAAGATGGTGCGTGCGCACCTGTGTCTTTAAGAAAACGAGCGCTGTGTTCCGTGACCGTGGCCCCTTTCTATTCTTAATATGCTTCCCTGCAATAGTTTGCATATGCTTCCCCACATAACATGGTTGTACTGGGAGGAAGCTGACTAGTTAAGTTTGAATTATTCAGCAAAGGTTAATTTTGAGTTCGAAATAACGAAAGTTTGGACCCATAGAAATGTACGGGGTGCCAACCGGGACCTTTCGTTGAATTGAATCAACAAAAAAAAAAAGAATTAACTGGAGTTGTATTGACCAAAATCTACAGTATCAGGGAAAGCTACAACAGCATTACATTTTTCTTATATTTGTTTGCAGGTACATCAGAGCTGGTGTGGAACTTACGTGGGACTACAACTATGATGTTGGAAGTGTGCCTGAACGTGTGATGTACTGCCAGTGTGGGTCAGATGAGTGCCGAGGACGGTTAATATGAGCCAAGTGCTCGCACAAACTGTCGGCGACATTTGTGAAAAGACAGCAGTGCCGATGCCGGTGTTCTGGTGCGTGTGTGTGTGTGTGTGTGGGTGCGTGCATGTGTACAACGCTACATTTGTACGTGACTTTGTTCTTGTTGCAGCTCATTCAACTGCCATTATGTTTCTTGTCCTGAGGCTTGCATTCATCATTGTTAGTATACTTGACTTTGAGTTCCAAGAAGGAAATGTGTTGTACATAAATAAATTCAACAAATTGACAACCTCCCCTATTCTTTTGTACAATCTGATGCTTCATTCATCTGCTCACTGTTTGCACAAACTTAATGCAGATATTTCTGCAACTGCAGCAAACATTTCTGTGACAGCTATGACAAGTACTATATAGAAATGCCTCACAATAAACATGACAGTAATACCAAACCTCGTTGATGAATTTACGTGGACATTTGTAGTGTGTGAAGCCTGGTAACAACTTGCTGCCACATTTGGGTATGCGGTGAACAAAGTGATATACAGAGTGTCCATAAATGTTTACCCTTATTACAAAACAAGGTATGTCTTAATTGGATACAGTAAACGAAACATGCGTTATACCACATATGCCTCTACTCATGAAGTTTTGAACCTTGCATAAACATTTAATACAGGTAATACAACTCAGCATTTAGATAACTTCAACATGTGCACCCCTGGTAACATGCAAAATATCAAGCCAGTATTCAATCTCTTGCCACACATTCTGCAACATGTCTGCTGCGATTGTGGCGACCGTGTCGAATGAGGCACAGCTGTACAGAAAATCTGTGGGTTCCCTTGTAGACCTTTAATAAAAAGAAAACGTTACCATCATAAATATAAGATTTAATCTTGAAATCAGGGTAAACATGTATGGACAACCTGTATATTCACCAAGCCTACTCTCCATGATATCTTCAAATGGTCTACAAGCAAAAAAACTCAGTTCTTTAATTCTCACACTGCTATTGTGATAATGCAATCTCTTGAAATCTAGTGGCATAGGCTGTCATGGGATGCAATTATATCTACACACCACATAGAAGCAGTGTTCAGCTCCAGCTGCAAAACTGCACCCTGAAGACCTTGCGACTCAATGCAGCAAGTTCAATCCCTGGCAGTATAAATGTAATATAGCTACCACTGTGTTGCATATTTAGAGTCCTTTGTTATAGGGTTTTAGATATTTTAAAATTCTGTTATTTTTTATTCAAAATACAGGAGAAATCAGCGGGCTTTGTTGTCTGGCAAGAAAACCAGGGATAAATTGGGGGACTTTGACGTAATAGTTCTACGGAATCCCGTAAGGTGGAGAGAAGTAATTATTAATGAGAAAATGAGACATCCACCCAAACGTAGCTAAGTGCTACAAACGAAGCCCACACGGGCTCCTCGAAAGGAAAGCTTTGCAGCAGAAGAAAAATTCGTCCTGTTCTGGGACTCGAACCCGGGACCACTGTGTTTCCGGTGCAGCCGCTCTACCATCTGAGCTAACCAGGGGGGGTTCTATGTAAGAGTCCACCTAGTGGGCTGTCCATTTCGGCCGCTGCTGATTGGATGCAGCTGTTCGAGAGAGGAGGAGACGAGCGGCTTTAGCCTATCAGCAGCGGCCGAAACGGGCAGTCCACTAGGTGGACTCTTACAGAATACCTCCCCAGGCGGCTAGCAGATGGCCGGCGAAGTCGAATTTATCAACAACTCAGAAGCAAAGGCAAAAGTTTGCTGTAATAGTTGTGCGGAATCCCGGAAGGTGGAGAGAAGTAATTATTAAAGGGAAAATGAGACATCCACCCAAACGTAGCTAAGTGCTACAAAGGAAACCCATACGGGTTCCTCAAAAGGAAAGCTTTGCAGCTGAAGAAAAACTCGTCCTGCTCCGGGACTTGAATCCAGGACCACCGCATTTCCGGGGCAGCCGCTCAACCAACTGAGCTAACCAGGCGGCTAGCAGATGGCAGGCGAAGTTGACTTTATCAACAACTCGGAAGCAAAGGCAAGAGTTTGACATAATACTTCTGCGGAATCCTGCAAGGTGCCAAAAGTTTGGGATTTTTCTGCTCACTGATACAAGCTAACAACTCAACTAATATTCCCCTCTCTTTACACAAGCATTATATTTAATCCAGTGAAATCACTTGCAGAACATTTAATTACATATAGAATTACTCACAAATCATGTGACAAACTCACCTCTACAAATCCTCGCCAGGCATTATTAATACACCTAGACATACTAAAGCAAAACACTAAATCAGTTTAGATGAATAACGTGTTCTTTGAAAACTCCGTTGTCATTGATATTGAAATAACAGGTTGCTTATTAGAAGAGAACATGAAGGTCAAGGCCACATCACTGTGGCATCACGGATTTCAAAAGTATTTTTTTGTACTTGGGCTGGGTCTGCTGGGCAAAAGTTCCTGAAGCTCGCCATGTTGAATCTTTTGGACCTGTAGAATACAATGTAGTCCATCTTTACTGCTAAAGAATTAACTAGGCCCTAGGAGACGGTGTCGAAATCCACGACATCGCAGCAAGTTTGTGCAGGAAATTATAGGAGGCTTTCCTTATGACTCTCTCTGACTTGCCAAGCACCTTATCATGGCAAGAGATGTGTTGTTGATATCGTGAAGGGTAACTTGCTGAAACAGAAGCAATGGTTTTTTCTCATTAGTATCCCTTTAAAATAAACCATGCTAACAAAAACAACAAACCAAGACGTGAGGTGATCCTTTCTATACTTTGCTCTCTCTACTATATTTTTTTTATGGAACTTTTGTGGGAGCTTTTTCAGCAATAAGGGGGAGACACAGGCAGAAAACTGGAAGTGGGCTTCACTTTAAGCCACCTATGTTTTCATTTGGAATTTGTTCAGACCATGTTCTTCATATGTGAACCATAGGTGTAGTCCATTTCCTTTGCTTTACATTGTGTGTCACACCATTGCAGTTGGAGATCTTGCATTAGTCCGTCTCCTCTGACCGTGCTTTCAAAAGAAAACGAGTTGCATGCTGAACTTCGACCTCGTCCTGTGTTCCTGCTCTAAACCAACAAAGGGTGCTTGCCGCATGGCATTCATTGTTGGCTGAAGACATTTAGCCAGTAACTTCGTAATCAATACCGAAACTTGGCAAGAAAAGCTTTTTGCTGGCATGTTGCCTGTAGGCAACATTCGTCAATAAAGGGTTATTAAGTGCAGTGCATAACGTTGAGCTGGCACTCAAACCACATGGAACTGGCACACGGAGGTACTCCATGAGATCTGCTGTCCACTAACAAGTTGACGGCATGCCTCTGCTTAACAGGACACAACCACGGTCCAAGAACTTTGCTCAGTCATAGGGCAGCTGTCAAAATGGTTCAGAGAGTCACGCAGGCGATATTGTGGTTGATCATATAATTTTCAATAATATTTACAAATTTGGGCTCTTACGATTTTACAAATCTGCGAAATTGTACGAAACATTCTGTTCATGAAAAAGAAATTTGCTCTTTGGTCTATGACCATACCCTTGAACATCTTCTGATGGTGAACTCGAGCACCTGCTTCAAGTAAATTTATTCAGACGAGTTCCTATAGCTGGAGAAATTGGCAAAAGAAAAACCACCACAAAAGTCACTGTGATCTAAAAGTGTTGCTTGTCAGTCTTGGCTGCTGCAAGTTTGCTGCTGCTTGTGCGTTGCATCTAAAGGTAAATCATAGTTAATAAAGTGCCTGTGTATCCCACAAAAGCTCTACATTCAGGTCAAATTAAAAAAAAAGTGAACTTTGAGGCAATGCAGTGTTGAAATTTATACAATCAAAGTTTGTTTGAGTTAGCAGCATTAACAGACTACACAAGCACAGCCCCATTGCCTGTAGCTGTGAACTCCCTCTTTCATGAGGATGAAGGCAATGTACTGTATGATGCCCATCGAGGGAAGAATGACTTGCAGAGAGCAGTGCGACACATATGTGAATAAATCTTGGGCTTCTATACCCTTTACGTCACAGTGACACACACCCATTCTAGGGGATAGGTGAAGGGGGCAAAGAGTGGACCTATGCCCAGTTGCATTGTCTACTCCGAGGGACATCAGCCATCACCATGTTGTCTATTTGCTCACATACTCGGAGGAACATACTCTGTGGCTCAAGTTTTTTACTTTGCAGCTAAGTTTTTTACTTGGCAAGCACCTGCAAAGCGGAAGAAAGAGGCAAAAAAAGGTAAGCTTAAAAAAATTATTTCAGCGGCAACTTAGTGGTAAATGTGAGAGAAACGCATTAGCCTCATGTTGCACCTCTTTGAAGTCCCGGATCCACGATTTAAACTGCATTCACCACATTGCAAGGTGCTGTTTAGGAGTTCACTCGAAGCATGTCCTGCCCCATCGAAGAGCAAAGTGCAACTGACGGTGGTCTGGAGCAGAACACCGTCAGTTGCACTTTATATACCGAGTGCTTCAGCGAATACTTTCAAAATTAAAAAAAAATTGCTTGTGGCAGATAGCACAATTCTAGACCGTGAGCTGGTCTAATCGAAGAGGCGAACATTGCTTGCACGAATAATTGTAATGCATAATTGACTAATTAACTATAATTCACTAATTAAGTTGTTAAGTAATTACAGAATGGCATATATTGTAATTTACAAATTCTAGCCCGGCAGTTCACAAAGCAGATCCACAAGGCAGATCCACTTGGAACGAATTTTTCGAGATATTAATTCCCAAACTTGCGGAGAAATGCACTAGCGTTCCACTTACTTTTGTGCTTCAATGCATAAAACAATGTTTTTGTTAAGAAAGTAAGTGGAGAGATGGTGCATTTTTACCGCAAGTTTCACAGCGCATATCTGATAGATGGCGTCATCCACACAATTCTTTTCAGGTGGATATGCCTTGCAGTTTCACATGCTAGAATTTGTAAATTGCATTATTTTCCATAATTTAGTTAGAAATTTAGCAATTTTTGGTTAGTTGATTACAGATTTCAACTTGTTGTGCAAGTAATATCGGCCTCTTCAGTTAGACCAGTTCATAGACTAGAATTGTGCTATGTGCCACAGGCAGTTTTAAAGAATGTTTGAAAGTGTTCGCTGAAACACTCTGTATACATACCTATACGAGGTGCTTTCTTTAGCTGCATCAAATTTTTTAAAGATTGGCCATGGCAGATACCACAATTCTAACCCTTGATCTAAATTATTCGATGAGGTGGCCATTACTTCTACATGAGATAGAGATGTTCATTGAACGATTAACATAATTACACTAACTTTTTAATTACTATACACCACACATTTCTATGAATTAGAGTGACAAGATGGTAATTTTCAAAGTGTCCGTCAAAATGCATTGATGTTCCAGTTACTTTTGTGCTTCAATGCATAAAACAGCGGTTTCTTAAAAAAGTAACTGAAACGCCAATGCATATTTTCATACACTTTGAAAATGAATATCTCGGAACTGGTGCTGTCCAAAGAATTCGTTCCAAGTGGATACTCCATGGAAACTCAGCGGCTATAATTCGTAGATTGAAATATGTGGGGTAAAGTAATCAATTAAAAAGTTAATTATCACAATTGTATTAATTATCCAATTGAACAGTTTGACTTCTCGTAGAAGTAATGGCCGCCTCATCGAGTAATTTAGATCAAGGGTTAGAATTGTGCTACCTGCTATAGTCAATCTTTAAGAAATTTGGTACAGCAAAGAAAAGATCACCCTGACTACCATCAAGCTCTCCCATCCCCTCTCTACTTCTACTAGGTGACCTGCTGCCCACACTTCACATACACATACTTTTTCCACTTTGACACTACAATCGCACTGAAAACACCTTCACTTTTTCTCTTGCAAGTTGGCACTTTGTTCTGAAGATGAATGTATACCAACATCATCAGGTTTCAGTTCTTTTACAGTATCATCCATAGATGCGGACCTCGTATAAGCAAGCAATATTTCACACATTCTAAAAGGGCACTCATTGTGATTGCATTTACTATGCAGTACATAATGCGATCACCAAACTCCACCTGCTAAAGAACAGCCTACACAGCCAACTAGTACAGCTTGCTCTGCCTGAGTGCTACCATGGTTTGTGCAATGGATGCTAAAAATGTGAATACTCAAGGGATAGAACTAATAAAAGCCCCTGTGCCTGTAGCAACAGTTCACACACAAAAACGGGGAGCTTGCTCTACTCACTCAGCCAATATAACACTGTTGTAACCATAAGCGTGCTCGGATAGCGAAATTTCCCGATTGAATCAAATTTTCAAGAAAATCAATTTCTGAATATTTAATCAAATAATGAATATTTTCTAATTTCAAATGGAATATAACTGTTTCATACAGCCTAGTTCATAACAGAAAGAAGAAAGAAAGGAAAGGTTTATTTATATTATTTGATAAATGTAATGTCGTTCACAGCTAGCTGTCTGGTTAAATGAGGAGCCTGTAAATGAGAAACAATTGAAATGTAATCAACTCTGGTTTACCATGACAATGACAGTAGTGAAACAAAGAAACTGCGTGTCACTGCATGCACTTACGACTATAGCGTTCATTGAAGAAGCTAATAAGTGTAATATTGCACCACTATTCACCAGTTTAAATGCATGGAATAAATCACTTTGCTTAAATCAAGCTCACAAATTCATAAGGTATAAATAGCAAGGCGTGTTTATCTGAATGACTGGAAATTATTGAGCAGAAGTTATTTGCTCCATGCGCTCGCCCACAAACTGGTGCTCTGTTCAACATTCACAGCTCTCCTCTAGAAATGTCATTTGGAACAGTCACCACTTCCATCCATCTTTTGCCCTGTATGTTGTGATAAGTCAATTGTTATGCTAGCCATTAATAAAACAATACAAAATCAATATTCGACAGTTTGAAATAGTGAATTATTGAATCAAGTATGTCTCAAATAGCAATGATTATTCAATTTGCATTTGCACAACTGCACTAAATACGTTCCTGTGCATTTCTCACTAAAGCATGGGCAAAATGCAGATGTGTGCCAGTCCGGGCAACTCGTACATCAGAGATAGTGAAGCTGTATCAGGGAGTTCTTGCACCTTTCGGAATACTTTGGGGTCTACAGTCTGTTTAATTTCCGGTAAGTCTTGGTTAAGAAAGGAACGTTTTGCGCATTGGAATGCACATAAATATGCATCTTCAGTCTCACAGTATTTTTCCTATGCAACGGAACTCTGCCTAAGTTTTGCTGTGCGGTAGAGCCGTTGTTTCTTGATTCTGGTGATCAGCGTTGATGGTGCATTTTAGGATATACCTGTTCATTAGCCAACCTTCAAATTTAAATCGGTGACGATTTAAGTTTGAAGGTTGACTAATTATCGTAGATTGTGTTCCAACGGTGGTGAACTCCAAATTTGGGAGAAAGGAATTTAACTCATTATTTATTGCTATGTACGGTGGTGAACTCCAAATTTGGGAGAAAGGAATTTAACTCATTATTTATTGCTATGTAATCAGCCTTATCGTAAAGCCTCATCATTCTTTTCGGACACTTCATTCCGGAGTACTGTTAAATGTGACGTGAATTACCTCATAGTCACTGATTTCCCTAAGGTAAGTAATCGAACCTAAGTCTAAGGGTGGCTGGTTAAAATCAGATGTAGAATATTTTCTAATGTCTCTTCTCTGCGACGCGTGTTGATTCAGTTATTATTTTAAAAAGATTAAAGTTAAGACATAGGTTGACAAATTCACGAGGCTCCTGAGGTAGTGAAACATGAGGTAGATGGTGCCAGTTAATAGGCGGATAGTTAAAGTGACCAAAAAGAATAATTCACACCTGGGATACTTGGCTGTTATTTCTAACAAACTCGGCAGTTGCCAAAGTGTATGCAGGGAGGGGAATCTTCTTTGAGAACTCGTAGAAGGTGGAGGCAGGCTGAAGTTGGAAAGGTGTCTGTTTGTGCTTTGTTGATGTGTGATGTGCTGGTGTAGTGCTGGGAATAAGCGGCAAAAGCACTTGTATGGCTTGAGAGAGGGTGAGCCTCTGGGGCTCGTCTGGGTAGATCTAGGGATTACGAGAGCCTGGGAAGGAGTTCTTTGGGTGAGCAGGTTAGCCCTTTCATTATCCGGTATACCCTGGTGACCTGGGATCCAGAAGATTTCAACAGGTGAGTGTAGGTCACATTGTATTTGTTGAGCAATTTTGTATGGGAGTGAGTTATTTATCGGGCACCGGCAAGCAGCCACGAAGTCCGTGAATATGGCATGGACAGAGGTAGTGGAAGCTGAAGGAGCGTGGGTGATGGTGGCTGCTAAAGCCTGTAATTCTGTCATGCATGGCTCCACATGAGGAAGGATGCCTGTGTGAATGGTATGCGACTGTTGATCTGTGACAGCTATGGCCTTATGTGTCCTAGACATGCTGGCATGTGTAAAGGTAAGATCGATGTGGAATGCAGGTGGGGTAGCAGATATAGTATGCAGTGCGTTGGGTGCATCATGCTGAATTTAGTAGTGGATGCATGTGTCGAGGTAGTGGTGATAGGTGAAGTTGTGCGTGAGTAGCAGTGGGGAGAGTTGCTTTGTGTAGAGGGGAGAGCGGTTGGAACATGCTGGCCTAGTTGCGTGAGAATCTGCCCTGTAGAATGAAAAGAAGGCACAATTACTGACAATGTTTGCGGGTGGCTACTGTTTCATGAACCGTATTGGGACAGCCCATTTCGAGCAGGTGCTGGATGCTGGCCTTAAGGGGAATGCCCACAGCCACCTTGGTGCCTTTAAGTATCAGCACGTCCAGCTTGGGTTTCAGCTGCTGTGTAAGTCGAGTGTACAGGATATGGTAGCGGAGGCGGAATTTCAATAGGGCGTCGCAGAATCTGAACATATCCACTTCTTTCAGCCCACGAGAGGAAGCGGAAATATGATGGAGCATGCCGAGAACCTGCTCGCCCTGTTTTAGAAGGCGACTAGTGGTAGAGCCACCACCATCTTGCTGGACATGGAAGTCCCAAAAGGCTAATAGATTTAGGCTGTGGTATAGGGAGTCCGTTATGTCCGAGTTTTATATGCGGCGATTGCCATCGCTGGTTATAAACAAGTAGTTGTTCCCATTTGGTGGAGGAAGATCTCAAACTGATGTGGGTAGCAGCATAATGCATGCTGTTTAGGGTGTGTTGCAGAGTGTCTTGTATGTGTCCTGTCAAGCCGTGATTCATCCAAAGGTTGACATCGGTGTATGTAGTGTAGTGCAAGTCTGGGATGGTGACCAGTGCTCAAATATATGTGGCACATGGCGAGGCTGAAGAGAATGTGCGACAGTACGGAGCCATGTGGGATGCCACGTTGGGGATGACTGTGGTTTGGCAATGCGACGCCACCTAAGCAGAGATGGTATGTGCAGCAGCGATAAACAACGAATGTAGTTATATAGCCTGGTTCCTTGCAGTTCATTGCTTGGATCTCCTCTAACATGCTGTCATGATGGATCTTATCAAAGGCCTTTTCTAGGTCAACTGCAAGAATGGCCTCCAGTTGAGCGGTGCTGGGTGGCAAATATTGCTTCCTGGAGCTGGAGTAGCACATCCCTAGTTGAAATGTGTTGTAGGTACTCAAATAAACCAAACAGATTGTCGACTCAACCAAAGTATACGCAAGGGCACTTTATTTTATAAATATAACCATAGATTATTACGTTTCAATGATTCCAGACTACGACGCCACGCGCACACACGCGCACGCGCGCGCGCGCGCGCGCGCGCACGCACGCACGCACGCACGCACACACACACACACACACACACACACACACACACACACACACACACACACACACACACACACACACACAGAGACAGACAGATCGTGCAACTGACGCTGACTGCTCCGCACCACCGAAAGCCCATAAAGAAAGAAATTCTACGATGGCCAGCATAGTTCTGGGGGTCAGCTACCCACGGTTGCGCTTCTGTGGTTGCACTTCGCTACTCGAAGAGGCAGCTAGGATGTGTTTCGAGCGAGCTCTTGAACACCAGTTAGCAATGTGATGAATGTGGTTTAAATTATGGATCCGGAACTTCAAAGGGATCCGACATAATGCTGTGTTTACCGTTAAATAGCCGCAAAACACGACTGAGACACTGACCGCTATGCGAAGACGATGGCATGTCATAGGTTTACAATGACAGGGCAGGTCCTCTTGACCTTCCATGATGTGCAAAGAGAATGTCCCAATAATAAACTATTTTGAAGGTGAATAATTGAATTTATAGCAAAGAATAATGCGCACACAAACAATAGATGCAACAGCTTTAGCATTCTTTAGCTTACAATCTGAGCATACGCAAGCAGAGTCATTGTTTGGCGGTTTCGTAGGTTTCATTCCTTGCGATCGCTTACTGACATCATAGAATAAAGAAGCTGATATCTTCCGTTTAGATTCAAATAAGCCCGGTAATGTCAATTTCTTTTTATTGTTTGTTTCTTTTTTACTTTTAGGCGAGAAAGGTTTCACCCGCGATTTCACCTCATGACATTTGCCCCACCATACGTATTACAAGGTAAATGGCATGTGAAATATGGTAATTTTACCATCATAATTTTAACCTTTTACAAATAAATGCCTTTACGAAAGCAAAACGCGTATCCCTGTGCCGCGCGGTCTTCATTTCAGCGTTCCAACGCTTCGTACTGTTGAATGCCTGTCATTCGCGCTAGGAAATTAACGAACCTAAAGGCTGTACAGTTTGTAGCGTTGAATGTCTCAACATATCAACCAAATGCAAAATTTTCCTCAAGGAAATGTTTTGGTTACAAAAGCATTATAATACACTATAGTTTCACCCGCTTTCGTCAGACGAGGTGGCCGAGTGGTTAAGGCGATGGACTGCTAATCCATTGGGCTCTGCCCGCGTGGGTTCGAATCCCATCCTCGTCGCAACAAAATTTTTTTTTATATCCTTATTAATTTTTTTTTTAAGCGTTGTTGGAAGCGATAAGGAGAAGAAACTTTATTATAACGTGAAAGGATTTATGTGGTTGGGGCCCTCAGTCCGGGGCAAAAATGGCTGTCGCTACGCTCGTGCTCGTCGTATCAGGGCCAGCCAGACCTGAGGCTCAGAGCGACGGAGGATCGCCTCCTACTGCGCATATGTTGGTTGAGGGGATTGTAGAACAGGGATATCCTTAGGTCGTTTTTGGCACTCAATCGTGATGTGGAACGTCGTCGGTGGTCCACCGCAGCCTGGGCAGGTGGTGGAATATAAGGTTGGGGAGAGCTTCTTGAGAAGGAGGAGGTTCAGATATGAGTTGGTTTGAAGCCGTCTCAGGGATACGGCTTCATTCCGGGCGAAGGATTTGGGTGGAGGGCGATATCGCAAGCGCTCCAGTCTGTGAAAGTCGAGTGTCACGGTATGTGCTGGGCAAATTCTGGGAGGCTTGATGTGGGTTACTCGCCTCACTGCCAGGTGCCCGGCAGGTTAGCTCTCGGGCAGCCGCATGAGCGCGGTCATTCCCACATGAAAATGGGCTCTGAATTTCTAGCTGGAAATGGTCTTCCCAGCCAGGTTTCCAACTGGAATCAGCCCTTCCAGATGGAAATTTTCCAGAGCCAGCTGGAAATGGCACTTTCCAGCTTGAAGTGGAATCCTCCTCAGCTGGGAATGGCACTTTCCAGCTGGAAGTGGAATCCACCTCAGCTGGTTTTCCAGCTAGAAGCAGCACTACCAGCTGGAAGTTTTCCAGCTTCAGCTGGAAACTGCTGGATACAGCATTTTTTAGCTGGAAACAGCGCTTCCAACTGGAAACAACTGGATGGAGCATTTTCCAGCCGGAAGTAGAATCTATCGACTGGAAAGTGGAGCTTCCCACTTGCATTGAGACATTTTTTGTATCTGCAACATGCCCATATTTAGCCCTAGGTGGTGTTTGTAGCAGAACGAAGAGCTTTTACTCTTGCAGCAGCAGCAAAAAAAAAAATTATTTCTCTGCGTTGTGACAACAATCGTAATTAATTGCATGAACTGCATGGAAATGCTCGTCACTCAGGGTACCTTTGATCGCGATCGGGCCCGATCGGGATCGATTGCAATCGAAAGTGTCCTGTGTGATCGAGTTGCCAAAAAAAAATATCTACAGGAAAACTGCCACTTTTATTGAACCTTACTTGTAATAGACAAAAGCGACGCGCTCTTGATCGACACTGTATATCTTGCTACACTGTCGATGTTACACTAGCGAGGAGCTTGCCCGATTGGCCATGATGAGCCGTTGCGCAAACGGCTAGTGTTTACAGCATAGCAATTCCTTCTCTAACAAAAAAGAGCCTTAACACGTGGCACCTTCAGCAGTTCAGGCTGCAATGACCGCTGCTCCTATTTTTTCCTGTCTCCACGACGCCAATACAATCGCCGCCATATTTGTTGAATACTTAGGAGCTTTAGTCTCGTATCTTGTCTTGATCTGCTCTTTTGACACGAATAATAATATAATAGCGTGTTATTGCAATATCAGTATTTCTCAGAAAAGCTCGGGTTTTTATTCACAGCAGCAGCATTACAAAGGCAGGCCGAATATAAAAAATGTGACGACGCCACAGGGGCTCTAGTTTCGTACAGCACATGGCGGAAACTGTCACGGCGAGGCAATTTTGCGAGACAACGAGAGTCTCTCGGGTGTGCGTGTGATCAAGTTTTTGTGAGGAACCTGCATGATCTTGCGCATGAAGTAATTATTTTTGGACAGTTCCTTCTCTGGACGGTGTTACAAGTACAGGCAAGCGGCTATCAACGGTTGTTATTGCTGTACTTTGTGGTGTTGTGATTCACCAGTGCGGATCGAAGAGCACCGTTTTCTCCAGCCCTGATTCTACAATTTGGAGGTAATTATTTCACTTGCTTATGTTTTGAGCGTAAGTTAACGTTTATTTTTATCCTGTATGTTGGCACGCTTGAGCATGATATCATAGGTCCCTGCTGTACGTGATGTTCGTATACAGGTTGATCATTTTTATGTTTTGCGGAATTTGGTAGAAATGGCTTGTGGCAGATATCATAATTCTTGTCGCTGAGCGGAATTATTCGAAGAGGTGGACATTATTAGCATGCGAAATCGAAAGACATCTTCAATTAATTAGCAAAAATTGACAAATTAACTTATTACCTTGCTGCACATATTACAATGTACGAATTGTAGCCTGTGAGTTTGCAAGATGGATCCACCTTAAATGAATTTCCAGAATTACATCAGTTTCGATATATTATTTTCTAAAGTGTGAGACGAATAAGTGGGCGTTCCAGTTACTTTTGTGCTCCAATACATAAAAGAGCGTTTTGTTAAAAAAGTAAGTAGACCAACAGTGCACCTTTACGGCGAGTTTGATGACACATATTTTTAACTGGTGTCATTCTGGAAAGTAAGTCCAAGTGGATACGCCTGGCAATCTCAATGGCTACAATACGTAGATTGCGATATGTGCCGTAATGTAATAAATTAGGAAGTTCATTATTGAATTTTTTAAAATTAGTTCAATATGTGTTCCGATTTTTCGTGCAAGTAATCTCCTCTTCTGAAGGATCCAGCTCAAGGACTAGACTTACGGTATCTTCAACAGGCGATTTGTTAAAAATTGCATAAAACTTAAAATTATCACGCAGCATATGTGAAGTGCTTGTCAGTTTGCGTAAGCCCCCTTTTGTCTCCAATAGCCCACTTGAATATATTGCCGTGCAGTGTTTGTGCCCAATGTTGCACATACGTACGTCTATTAAATACTAGTGCGTATATGTCAATCTGCCCAACGCAATACAAGCACATTTATGGCGTGCTTTCACTGCAAGTGCGTGCTCGCAAACACGTTGCATGAATGGCAGGCATTTGAATAGGTGCAAAACAACAATAACATAAAAAGATTGGCCCTCAAGCTCCTGTTATTCAGCAGAGAAATGCTTCTTGGGAGGCTGTTGAGTTACATCACACACCTAGTTCAAAATACAAATGAGCTCATTTGAATTCTATTTGCACTAAAGCCACAGTCAATGGCGCTAAACAATTTAACAATCATTGCATAGCTTCTGCAGCTCAAGTTCAGAGCCTCTTGAGAGCTCAGGTTGAGGCCTTGCGCCACATAAACTGTAGAAGGGTCTGTGATGAAGGTAAACTGTGGTACTGTCCAAAGGCTGTTGATACAATCCGCGTGATTTTGGTAAAGGTCACTGTTTACTAGAACTGAGTGGATTAAAGTGATGATTGTTTTAAAGTTCACTCACTATGTCTAAATATTTTTTTCAGATGGGGTACAAGGAGGAGTGCAAGTGTATTCCACATCTTGAGGGAGATGCAAGATATGCTTCCGCAATCCTTGCTGCAAGTGTTCAAATAAATGGTTGCAAGTTTCAGCACCGTGCTGTTTTGGCTGCATGTATTTTCACCGGACCAGTTGGTCTTGCGGCCAGTCACATTAGGAACTAAGTGTGACTTGCGACAGCAAGCTAAGATCCATGCGAGTTCTGGCCAGTTTGTATCCTGCTTGATGCGAGCTTACACCCTGGGATTTCACCTAAGCATGGCTCAACACCATGGTGTTGTCGCCAAGGCTCAACACCATGGCGACCGGTGCTGTGTGCCAGCCCGGTCTGAGGGTCTGTAGACCCACAGTCCGGGCTGGAGATTCTAGCTGGAACTTCTTCCAGCTGAATTACAGCTGGCATTTCTTGCAGCTGGATCCAGCTGGAAGGCCTTCCAGTTGGGACATATTCCAGCTGGATTATGGAACCGGAAATTTCACCCAGCTGGATTTTTTCCAGCTGCCTTCCCAGCTAGAAAAGTATCCAGCTGGGTGAAATTTCCAGTTCCATAATCCAGCTGGAAGTAAAAACATTTTCATCTGGGTTGCCCGACAGTGAGGCATGAGCAGGTGTCCAAATCAGCCTGATGCGTGGTATTGAGGGATCTGGAACGGCGGGGAGCTTACGTGTGCTGGTGAGAGCGCGATCGGCTTCCTGTGGTATATGACCTCTGAGGTAGGCTCGACATGCGTCTTGGGAGTCTGTCATGATGATGTGGTCGTGTTTTGGTGACTTTTTCATGTGACTGACGATGTGATTGCTAGCGAGTGCTATGGCCAACGTCTCCCCTCTGAGCGTAGCCTCGGTTTGCACGCTACATGAGGTGGCGATATTACCCTGATCGTCCACCACCACCAACACTTGCGTTCTTTGTTTCTGATCGCAAGAGCATAGTGGGCAGCGTCGGTATAATAGACGGTGCCCTCCGACTGGGCGTTGAAGAGTTTCCGAAGGTATCTAACGCGTGCATCCCGGCGACCATTATGATGCATATTGCGCGGTATGGGCGCTATGATGCGTTAGGTTCGGATGTTTGACGGGACTGGGAGATGCTCTCCCGTAGAGGGTGAATGCTGTGGGTAGCCCAGCCGTGAGAGCAAATGCCTGCCTGTGGGGGTCAGTCTCAATCGCTCGGGTTGCACCATTCTGTGTGCTTCGATGGCTTCGATGCCTTCGGTGTGCTTCGATGCCTCGATGGTATTGTGTACCCCGAGAGCAAGTAGTCGTTCCATGGGAGCATATACAGGAATTCCGAGTGCTTGTTTAACGGCTCTTCTAATAATTGTGTTTATGCGGTTGGTCTGGGAGAGCGTCCGGTTGTGGTATGGGAGGTGATAGGTTAGCCGGCTGATAATGCATGCCTTGACCAACCGCAGCATATCGGCTTCCTTGAGTCCTGAGCGGCGGTTACTAACACGCCTCATCATACCGATGATTTGCTCGCACTGTCGACCAAGGAGATTTACCGTGAAGTGAGCTTTGGCATTGGATTGTAGGTGATAACCAAGGATTCGGACCCTTTGTGCAGTGGGAATTAGTATGCCTTGTATTTTCACTTCAATCACTGGAATTGGCGCTTCATAGCTGCTTCGGGGTAGGATTAGTAATAGTTCTGATTTATGTGGCGCACATTTGAGGTCTCCAGTCGCCAGATACGCCTGCACTATGTCCACCGCCGTCTGTGGGTGGCCCTCAATGTCTCCATCCGAGCCGGTGCACGTCCAGATAGTCAAATCGTCAGCATATATCGCGTGGTATATCACCACAACCTTCTTCACTAACTGGGGTAGCCTCGCAATAGCTATGTTGAATAGCGTCGGTGAGAGCACCGACCCCTGAGGTGTCCCCGCTCCGTTAACTTTAATGTCTGACGACCGATATGGGCCCATTCCCACTGTGGCTACACGGTCCTTGAGAAAGGCTCGCACGTAATTGTACATACGGGAGCCACAGTGGGAGTGGGCCAGGTTCTCAAGGATGACCCCATGGGAAACGTTATCGAAAGCTCCCTTGACATCAAGTGCCAAAAGAGCTCTCGTCTGAGCCCTGATGGGGGTCAACGAGATCCTCTTTTATCTGAAGAAGAACATCGGGAGCGGAAAAATAGGGGCGAAATCCAAACTGTGTGTGGGAGAAAAAATTTTGCATCCCCAAGAAAGGTTGAAGCCGTTTTAGGATTACATACTCAAGCAGCTTTCCGATGCACGATGTGAGGGAAATCGGCCGTAAATTTTGGATCGACAGGGGTTTTCCGGGCTTGAGCATGAAAGTGATCTCGGCACTTCGCCATTCCAGAGGGAGAGTGCCGGCGTGCCAGTGCTGATTGTACATATGACAGAGCGTTTCCAGGTCCTCATCCGGGAGATTTCTCAGTAGAGTATAACGTATCCCGTCATCTCCGGGTGCGGTGTTTCTATGAATGTCTGCGAGTGCGGCTTTGATTTCTTGGACAGTTATGTCAGTGCCTAGCGTATCACTTTCTTCTCTAACGGATAGTCCGGATAGCTTGACTTAGAACCACGGGAGAGATACCTTTGTTCAAGGCCCTTCGGGAGCTGGTCTCCGTCTCCTCCGTACTGGTGGAGGAATATTTGAAGCTGCCGATTTTTATGGGATTTCGTGTTTTTTTTCGGATCTATTAGCGACCGAAGGATTGCCCAGGTTCTCGCGATGCCCAGCGTACCACTTAGCTTACCGTAAAACGTTTGCCAGTTAGCACTGATTAGCTGGTCCGCGTATTCCTGGGCTGCTCTCGTAATTTCGGATATTCTGTAGTGCAATTTTCGATTGAACTTTTGCCGCTTCCATCGCTTCGTGAGACCTCGGCGCGCGTCCCACAAATGTAGGAGATGCGGGTAAACCTCGGGGGTCTCTGTCCTCGTGGTTATGCGGCTAGTCGTTTTGTTTAGATCATTGCGTAAATCACTGAGCCAACGGGCATAATCTTTGGGGCTTTCATCGCCTGTGGCTCGATCCTTACGAATTTCGCGGCGTTTGGTCCAATTTATAATGCAAATTTTCTTTTCAGGGCGTTTGTAACTTGTGTGATTGATGCGGATGATGAGAATGTGGTGATCGCTACCCAGTGTCTCGCCAGTGTTCAGCCGCTCACCCTGGACCCCCCTCGTGAAAATGAAATCCGGGCAAGTGTCTCTCTCGACACTATTTTGCTGGTGACGAGGCTGGGTATGATCTGTTATGAGGGTGAATCGGTGGTGATTATGTGTGAGGTCCCAAAGCCGGGTGCCCTTTGGTGTGTTACTGCGATAGCCCTAGGCCACATGTGCAGCATTGAAGTCACCGCACACTACGGACACTGGGCCCAACTTGATGAGTTCCAAGAGTAGATACTGAAAATTGTCCCACCGAGCCCGAGGTGCACTGTATACATTTAAGATGTACAGGCTATTTTGTCTCGTGTCCACTGGGACAATCTCAATGATTTGATGAGGGATGTCTGACGTGAGAGTAGTATGGGTATAGGTGAGTTTCCCGGACACAAGCGCGCACATTTTCATCTCGTCCGAGCCCCTAATGGCCTCGTAACCACTGATAGGTACACGTGTGGCGCCTGGCTCTTGGTGAAGTATGATGTCCGGTGGTTCTGGCGCTGCGGCAGCGTACTGTTGCAGCGAGCCCCGTTTAGATCGGTACTCCCTGCTACCCGCCGTGGTTGTTCAGTGGCTATGGTGTTAGGCCGCTGAGCACGAGGTCGCGGGATCAAATCCCGGCCACGGCGGCCGCATTTCGATGGGGGCGAAATGCGAAAACACCCGTGTTCTTAGATTTAGGCGCACGCTAAAGAACCCCGGCTGGTCGCAATTTCCGCAGTCCTCCACTACGGCGTGCCTCATAATCAGAAAGTGGTTTTGGCACGTAAAACACCACAATTGAATTAATTAATTATTAATTACCCCCTGCAATTCCATTGCCACATCGTCAGTCCCACCGTTCTATTTTGCATTGCAGAAGCCATCATTATGTAGCTGCGCTGGGCGAACGTACGGTTGAGCGCGCTCGCTTGTTGCTAGCGACGGCACCGAGGTTGGTGTAGCGCGTGCGACTAGTGAGGATGAGGAGGATGATGATTTAAGGGGAAGGGGTTGTGTCGTGAGCTCTCTCACGCTCTGCTTGAGTTAGTTGGTAATTTCATGTAGCATTGGTTTCAGCACGTCCAGTGCTTTGGAAGTCTACTAAGGCGGCTCGGATCATTTACGTGACCTCCGTGAGAATGCTTTCTCGCATCTCCTGTATAGCTCGGTGCAATTCTCGTCGAAGCTCATGCTGGAGGTCGCGCCATAATGCGGTTGTGGACTGGGGAGGGATCTTGGCGCGAGGCGCCTGTGATTGGGATTGGGTTTGTGGTAGGGACTGAGGTTCGGAGGATTGTGAGGGAGATTTGCGCAGTGAAGGCGGCGGGCCCTCCGCCCAACTTACCCATTTAGGTCCGGCTGGCCCTTCGGGCGCTGCTAATGGTATAGCTGTTGCGGTAGTGGTGGCGGCTTCTTCTTGGCCGGTGGTGGTGCCATTGGTGGTGGTGACGACGGTGATGATGAGGATGATGGTGGTACTCGCTCGCTCTGGGGTCGTCGTGATACAATTTGATTCCAATGCTGCGTCTCCTGGCGGCGGGCTGCTGGGTCAGACTTAGCGTCGGCGCGGCGTCCCCGCCGGCCGCGGGCGGTAAGCCATGATCCATCCGCCGGGTCTTCTGGATATCCTTCTGTTGCTGGATCGTCGCCGTTGGTAGCTTCCATATCCATGATCGTGGTCAAAGGGTGTTCGCGCTGTTGGACAAGGTCAACAGTCCCATGACCACGCTGAGGCTTAGCTCGAGCACGACGGCTCAGAGACACCTCGAGCGTGTTACGAACTCCAACCGGTGCCACCAGTGTTACGAACTTCCAACCGGTGCCGCCAGTGTTACGACATCCAACCGGTGCCAGCAGTGTTACGAACTTTCACCGCTGCACCAGGGTTTCGGCTTTGTGGTCCCGTAGCGCTCGTCACCCGTTTCGTGACAGAGCGTTGGTAGCGAAGACTCCGAGCCTGGCGTCGATGAGAATAACAAAAGGGACTTTATACATTATATACAGGTTATCATACAGGACATGAACGGATCGGCACTGGGGCCGAGAGCTCACACAAACGCGACTGTTCTCGCACGACGGCGTCCGGGGAAAACGCGTGACACATCTCACCCCAGTCGGGAGCGACACTCTCTCCCGGTGGGTTGGCGGATCCTGTTTTCGAGCGGCGTGTCGCTGCTTTTATAATCCCCGAGGCCCATTGTCACTCAAACGGCCCAATACAAAGTCAGCACACGACGGTCGTCCGAGGGGTCCAACCAGCGACCGCGCTGGCCACTCGGTTCAAAGTTCGCGCGCGCGGTGACCTCCAGGCAAGGGAGGTGCGGCGCCGGGCCGTCGGGCACACGCGGACACGTCAAAACACGCTGCTCCGCCGAGGCTTCTCCCGCACGAAGGCGCAGCATCTTGACTTGTGAAGGGAGAATTATGGCGCTCGCAGGATAGATTCTGCATCTTGCAGATTCGGGATCCGGGCTTGTGGTAATGGCACAACAGCATCCCCGCCCTCAGATAAGGCGCCGGGAAGACGAGCTACCTCCACGTGGCTCGGATGCCAGGCGCGCACGTTCGTCAGGCTCGTCCAAGTTCACGTCCAGTGTCGGGACGCCAGGTAACCTCACGTGCCCAGGTCCGACTCGCCAGGACAGGAGCTCTGCTCACCACGTCGTCGCCAAGGCACCTTGACCAGCTCCGCTCGGGTCGTTCCTAAGACCTTGCTTCTCGCCACTGGTCCCGCTTGGTCGTTCTGCAGCTTGCAAAACCGACCGGCAAAAGGCAACACCCAACACGAACAAGTGCCCTCTGTCTCCCGTCAAACACCAGACAAGGCCATAATTCAAATCAACCTAACTAAATTGTTTTCCCCTTTTTTCTCCCGCTGCAACAAGAGGCAGGTGTACGATCTAGCACACAAGGCTCAAACAACCAATTTTCAAATTAACAACGCAACAAAATAGAAACAATTATTAATCAGCAATAATAATTACAAATAGAATGGTCCCCTTGAAATCGCTTTGGACCGAAAACATACTTCTGAGGAAGCAAATGAGGTCATTCATTTTTCCCGGCGATATTTTCGCGGAATCTGAAGCTGCTTATATTTGCGACCCTGCTTATCCGTGTAGCGGCGGTACGATAAGCCAGATTCTTTGCCAAATGAAACCCCCTTTTTTTCCCCTCCCCGTTTGACGCTCTTCCTCAGATCGGCTAGTGAACAATCTTCCTGTTGCTCGCGAATCAGACTTTCTCTTTCAACTGCAGCCTGCTCCTGCCGGCTGGCGGAAACCGGAGCGAGTGTGGAGCCCGCGTCGCCTAATTGCGGCGTCGCGTCTATATCGCGGCTAGCACTGCACGCGTCACTCCCACTCACTTCCAGGACCCGCTCGTCTAGGCCAGCGTCTGAGCTCTGCCTCTCCCGTGACTGCTCGCCACTCAAGTTACCTTGATCAGTCCGTGTGCCGCACCGCCTTTCGCTCACCGACGCTAAGCCAAGTTCCCTCGACAGCGGGCGCGCTTTGGATCGCGTGGGGGCCATGTACGCCACGTCGGCAAAGAATGATTTGCCCTGATCCCTCAGCAGCTGCTCCGAGCTATTTGAGAAGAGGTAGGAAAATTGCTCCGGGAGGGCGGCTGACACAGCGGCTTCGGTGTTAAGTTTCCCAAACTCTCCTTCAACGATAACCGTTGCGATCGGTAAACAGACACTCTCCTTCTCGGCCACTTGCCGTATCCTAACGCACTCTCCCGTAAAATCACTCGAGGAGACGAAAGACGGGTGAACAACGTCCATAGTTGCTGCAGAGTCCCGCAGTGCTCGGCACTTCTTGCCGTTTACCTTAATTTCCTGCACATAGGGCTCCAATAGACGTATGTTTTTGCGAGTTTCCTGTATCGTTGCAAAAGCAATTCTCTCTGGGCAGCTTGCAGCGATGTGCCCTTGCTTTTTGCAATTGTAGCAGGTTAACGGTTTCCGTTTTTCAAAAGAACGCGTCATGTCGTTTCGCTGTTTCGGACCATCGTCATCATTCTGAGATGCATTCTGTCCTTCCCTTACAGTTTCTTTGGTAAGGGATTCGTCGTCCCGAAACTCGCGACGCGTGATTTGCTTCCGTTCGTCGGTCTTCCCGGAAAACCAATCTCTCCTATCAGCTTTTTCTACGCGCACTGCCTTGCTGTGCAAGCTGCGGCGGGTGTAATACTCTTCCGCTAACTCTGCTGCCTTGTTTAGCTTAACCTCCTTTAGCCTATCTTGCAGCCAGAGCCGGACATCCTCATCAATGCAACGGTAGAACTGCTCCAACGCGATGCATTCGACAATTTTGTCGCGGTCGTCGAAAACCTCTTCGCCCTTCAGCCATTCCACCAGGTCGGCTTTTAGACGAAACGCGAAGTCAACATTCGACTCCTTACCCTTTTTTGCATACCGGAACCTCTGCCGGAAAGCTTCGGGCGACAATTTGTACTTCCGCAGTAGCGCTTCCTTCACATCACTGTAGCTCTCAAACGCCTCTTTCGATAAGCAAGTTATTACGTCTGATGCCTCCCCAGGAAGCAAGGCTAACAGATTCTGTGCCCAAAGGGATCGCTCAATGCTATTCCGTTCGCACACGTGCTCAAATTTCACGAGGTATTTGGCCATATCCTCTCCGACGACAAAGGGTGGAAGTTGATCGCGTATTCTTGGAACATTGGAAGTGAGACTAGGCGCTGGCGAGCTATTTCGGGTCTCCAACTCTTTCATTTTAAGCTCGTGCTCACGCATCTCTCTCCTTTCCTCCTTTTCCTCCTCGCGACGTTGCTGTTCTCTCCTTTCCTCCTTTTCCTCTTCGCGACGTTCATTGATACCCGCCAAGGCCTCTGCGACTTCCTCAGCCGTTACGTCCCCAGTCCTCATGACCTCAAGGATCGCATTCTTTCTTTTGGTTGAGCCCAACTCAATGCCCAACTCCTCACAAATTTCGAGAAGTTCCTTCACCTTGTACTTCTCCAGCGTTCACACTGTCCTCCTGCTGTTTACCCTTTTTGAATATACCTGCCGTACGCTACTATAACACTACTAGTAAGACATATGCAAGTATTTCACACCCTGCCCTGTTTACCCCCTCAGCATCCCCTGGTTTTCAAAACACTCTTACTAGGCTTGAAACACACAAGGTTATCACAATGCAACACCAAATCCTTCCCTAAGCTACTATAACCTGTGTCAGAGAAAGTCTGGTGTTTGAGGTAAACTTCAGGCACTCACCGCGCCGAGGTAGCTGATGCCGGTCAATCCCGTAGCTGCCATCCAGTGTTACGGACATCCAACCGGTGCCAGCAGTGTTACGAACTTTCACCGCTGCACCAGGGTTTCGGCTTTGTGGTCCCGTAGCGCTCGTCACCCGTTTCGTGACAGAGCGTTGGTAGCGAAGACTCCGAGCCTGGCGTCGATGAGAATAACAAAAGGGACTTTATACATTATATACAGGTTATCATACAGGACATGAACGGATCGGCACTGGGGCCGAGAGCTCACACAAACGCGACTGTTCTCGCACGACGGCGTCCGGCGAAAACGCGTGACACATCTCACCCCAGTCGGGAGCGACACTCTCTCCCGGTGGGTTGGCGGATCCTGTTTTCGAGCGGCGTGTCGCTGCTTTTATAATCCCCGAGGCCCATTGTCACTCAAACGGCCCAATACAAAGTCAGCACACGACGGTCGTCCGAGGGGTCCAACCAGCGACCGCGCTGGCCACTCGGTTCAAAGTTCGCGCGCGCGGTGACCTCCAGGCAAGGGAGGTGCGGCGCCGGGCCGTCGGGCACACGCGGACACGTCAAAACACGCTGCTCCGCCGAGGCTTCTCCCGCACGAAGGCGCAGCATCTTGACTTGTGAAGGGAGAATTATGGCGCTCGCAGGATAGATTCTGCATCTTGCAGATTCGGGATCCGGGCTTGTGGTAATGGCACAACAAGCGTCCCTGCTGCATCGGTGCTGATCTTGACGTCGCCGTGGAAGGTCGCAGGAAGCGTCCGTTGTCGTGATCGGAATAGAGCGAGGAAAAGCGCGTGAGACGCTGTAGCGTCTGCTGCTGACGCAGGGTCTCCAAACCTTACGTTCGCTCAAGATGGTAGCTCCGAGTGGCGTTGTTGGAAGGAAAGTATTGTTTTTTAGTGCCTTGGAAAGTGGTGCTACCGTACAGAGGTTACCAATGGCAAAGCGCGCCAATCCGAACGAGGTGTCGATGTCGAAGGCACGGCAGCGTGTCGAGTGCGACTGCGCTACGAAAATGGCGATGATATGGGGAAAAAATGGTTCAAGTGGCTTTAGCATTTACAAGAATATTTGTTGATATTTCTTTTTTCTCTTTTTTCCCGTGTTTCATTTAGGCTCATGTTACCTCTACTACGTCACTATTTGCACATGCTCCTCGAGAGAGAGAGAGCAAATGCAGGGAGGTTAACCAGAGGTGAGTTTCCGGTTTGCTACTCTGCACAGGGGTGGGGGATATAGGGGCTCCTCGATCGTATACCATGCCTCTAGCTCACGTCGGATCCATACATTTATAGTTACCTTTCATGGCTACTTCAGCATCTGAAGTTCTGCGTGTAGAAATGTATACAACTAATTGTATACAAAAAATGTATACAACTAATTGATATATCAATTAGCTGTATAAACTTTTTTTGTAATGAATGAATCATCTTTGCTGTGTGATCTTCTCCGTTAGCACCTTAAGTGCTCGGGAATGAAACCGCCCTTTGATCTATCTTGGACCACGCACAAAGGCAACATAGTAAAACTAATCACGGTCTTGGTTTCTTTCAGCATAATATCCAATTAGCATTCCGCTCTGACCAACTACTAACTTACTGCTTCCTATTCAGGCCTAACCTAGAATACGCGCGTTACTTTGGGATCCTTCCCAAGGTAATCATATTAACGTGCTTGAATCAATGCGGAGACGCCTTATTTGAAAGGAGGCGCAAGGCGCCTAGTTACGAGTTATGCATAAACCCTTGGCAACAATCAGAATCAGCGCGACAAGTTGCAGCAATCAGTCGTAAACGGTCATCGCAAGAGCACGTACGTAGCTCGATATCAGTGTTTCTCGACAGTTCACAATGCACTCCTTGGGAACCAGCCGCGAGGCAGGTGCACTCTCCCTTACGCAACCCGAGCCGCTGGATGCCGATCAACCACACGCTCGTTAACATTGCCCGTCGAGTATTATTTGTGCACAATAGAACACTTCGTGATGTCCTCTTCTGCACGTTTGACGTATATTATGGCCAGGTGCAGAGCGCAACGTCGAGTACTCCACTGGGTGAAATTGGATCCGTTGTCGGAACACAGCTGGACGATGCCGTCGTACGCCTGATGATGCGAAATTTGAAACATATCAAAAAACCTCACTTTTTTTTTTACTGATATCAATTTAAAGGAGAGGCTGGTGCCTTTGGTGACGACGGCTGCTCATCTTCGCAGAGCAAACAAAACTAAAAGCAGAAAAGACACCGAAGAAAGTAAAAATGTCCTGAACTTTTGTTATGTTACGTATGCAAGTAAGGCAAGCAACAGGAGAGAGTAAAATGAGGCTCAGAGATACAAAGTTCTGTAAACAAGTGAACGTACAAATTAGAAGCTCCGGCCCAAACACTCAGAGAAAATCGCCGTATTGCAAACAAGATGGTTCACGACACACATCACTACAATAGAGCTCAACTACATAGCGACGCCAATTCTAACGTGAAAGACACACATGCGATCTTTGATTCCTAAAGAATTGTACTAGCGGGCGCAGGCATGAATCTTCAGCATAAGCTTACGATTTTCATATTTCGCCCGCAGAAACATTCTTGAGGCCACTTTATGTGTAAAACTCAGCAGCTATTGTTACGGTTGGCATGTAACACCCTGGGCAAAAAGGTGGCTCGAAAGACACTGCTCAACCGAAACGGAGGATGAATTCCTAATTTGCTATGGTTGACTCGACTGGTTGCCGGTCTGGCGGGCGCCCCGCAGTGTTTACATGACCCTTTGTGTGTGTGCGACCAAGGGGAGAACCCTTTTCACAAACTGTGCGACTCTAGGAGAGACCCTTTCCGCGAACTGTCCGACTCTGTGGGAGGCCCTTTCCGCGAACAACTAACGTCGCCTAGAAGAAAGGATCAGCCGCCCTTCACGAACACGCGGGTTGCGGCTAGTGTTCCTGTATATGCTCCCGCAGGGAGCTCCCTGCGGGAGCATATACAGGAACACTAGTTGCGGCCAGCGGAGGTAGCCACCCTAGCGGAGGCAAGCAAGTGCAACGCCGCCTAGGAAAGTGGGAGCAGCCGCCAAGCACCGAAGGGACTCAGTGCAGGTCACGTGACGTTGACGTGATCAAGATCCCGCCTACGATTTTAGTAGGTCTATTTCAGGGGCCCCGCAAAGTACTTTTTAAATTCATTCATTTTCTTCTTCTCCTCCTGCACCAACCATTGAATAAATCGTGCAAGTTCCTCACTAGAAATCGTCTTGTCCGGTGGACCATGCCGGGTCGCCATGCAGCCCGCCGACAACGCCACACTACCCAATAATAACGCCGGTCGAGCTTCGAAAAACAGGCGTTGCAACACTATGTAGAGCCCCTTGAATATAATCCTTTTATAATACGCTGGCGCCTTATTTAGCCGCTGTGATGCAAACGCGGCCCCTTACACAAACATGTGTGCGTGTGTGTGAGCGATAATAATTTCGACTGCACATTTAATTACGCTTGCATTTGGGAATCAACGTGCGGTGCCAATGACAATGACAATGATGTGCGGTGTCGTGACAATGATCGTTGCCTTTGTTTTGGAGGGAAGATTTTACCTTTCGATGATCGATTATAATCTCCTCAGAACACTGACATGGTTTTTGAAAGACAAAAAATTAAGGGGAATTTTCAAACGTACGTGATTGAAAATTGCCGCAAGAATCTGTGATGTCAGGTTTATGTTATTTAAAATATGTCAAATTTTGTTAGTGTAATGTAGTGAAATGGCTGTCCTATTTAGTGGCATGTCGAGTTGGTTCGGCGCGTTTTATACTTGAAAACGAACAGATCGCCTAGGTACAAACCTCATGCGAGCGATGTTGTGCGCGGCAGGAGCGACTTTGAGCAATGAAACGAGCCGTCCCGGATCGCTCATTTTTTTTTGTCGTTCGATGGCTCGATCGTTCGATAGAAAAAAAGAGAAAGTTGATTGGGCTAATGAAAACATTAAAAAAAAAGTACATGCTTTAAGGACAAAATCAGTTTTGTTTCACGATAAATCCTAACACTACAACTCAACTCAGTTGAAGACGTGCCACCAATTCGAACGCTGAACGTTACACTTATAATCTATTCTAGAAAACGTTTTAGTATCAATACATGTAAATATTAAGCAAGCTGCCTGAAGTCCTTGGCCTCGTATATGGTAACATCATAATATGAATGTTATAATGTTAATTTACGTAATAACGCATCATTTCATTTTCATTTAATCGGGGCATCTGCTAGACGAGAGAACATGAATTCAATTGTTCCACAACAACAATAAAAAAAGACGTTTATGTGAGCCGTAGTAAACGTCCCCTATCGCGATCACCCTGAATGTCTATTCCCAAAGTACAATATGCCAGCGACATATGTTACAACATTTAATTAACGCTGAGAAAGATCGAGTCTTATAAAGCGGAAACCACCGCAAAGAACTAAATATGCTGTACTATACTATACTAGAATTATAGTACACTATATAGGCTTAAAGGTGTTGAAAAATGGGTTGCCAAAGTTGAAACAAAGATAACAAAGTGATATCGCTGAACATGAAAACTTCAGCCTCAAGGAGGTATACGTAGTTATTTCCGCACGCCCTCAGCGAAGCTTGTAGTTTCATCACTTCCTTGTCAGTAGATATTCTCAATAAATCACTTGTCGGTACGGCAACACCAGTAGAAATAGTTTGTTTAAGAGAGTTGCGATCTGGGTTGGTACATATTCATGAGACTTAAACCAGTCAAAAGACTAAGAAAAGAGGAGAGACGTATCAAACAATTCGACTGGACTAGCAAATGTTCTTTATTAAAAAAAAAAGACGTCACAGTGAAAGATATATAGGTGTTTTGTGGTGAAACCACACCATGCGGGCTCTCCACAGGCAGTGCAGGCCAGTCAGTATTACACGTCGTGTGGTACACGTGAGATTGAGGCCTAATGGCCTTTGACATGCTACAGCGAACGCTAAAGAGTGTCATTGGGTCACAATCGCACACATGCTTCTATCATGCCAATGCCAACCAGCTGTTGGAGATGATCGCTACGTGTGTCCACCGCAAAGCGTATGTATAGCACGAGTGCGCACGAACACATGCGCGCGCGCGCTAGTTTCATTTACGCCGAAGGCGCAAGAATAAAACGGGCAAATTTAAAGCATTTCATTAGCCATTTCACGAAATATTTGCTTCGCATCGATCCCAAGATGGGCGTTGGGTCTGCATAATTGCTTTAGAGCGAAGCCACCCATTCCTGCGGCGAGCGTCGGCGTAACCAAGCGAAGGATGAAAGAGCGAACACAGAGCGCTGCGGGGTATAAAAGACGCGGGGAAGAAAGCGGAGGAGGAAGGCATGGCGAAAGCCTGAGAATAAAAGCGTAGTGTGGCGACGGTGACTACGAGATGGCGCCAGAGCAGCTTTAGCGCGTCGTCTAGGAGGTCTGTATGCCAGGAGGCCTGGCTGCTGTGAATCGCGCCCACGCGTCACCCACACTCTGCTTTTCGCGATCTACAAATTAGCGATCAGCATTATGAAACATTGTTCCAGCGCACATTCGGACACGTGTCAGTGCTCCATCTGTTGCACTCGGGACAAAAGAAATTGATTATCTCAGGGCAAACGGGTGTGTCGAATCAGCAAGGTAGGGCGGGAGATCAACAAGATTGTACTGAGTGATGTAAAAAAGAGAGGGAAAAGTTTTTCTTTTTTCTTTTTGTTTTGACACCTCGGATGACCTTTGCCTAGACCAAGGAAATATGTTTGAGTGGTCCTGCGCACTAGCAGTCCTCCACCCCCTCCCCATGTGTACATAAAGCCCTCTTTTCGATGAATAAAATTCAGTTGACTCCTCGTCCGTGTCCAAATGTGCGCTGGAACAATGTTTCATAATGCTAATCATAACCAACTAGCCCAGGGGTGCGATCGGAGATGGTTGTTCGGCGCGTTCGTTCGGTTACCGGCGCGCGCGATTGGCCTACTCCGCGCCGACGTCGCCAGCCGCGGGGCGCCGCCCCGTTTTTGGTGACGTCAAAATGACGACACGCTCCTGTCAATCATCCGCCCACCGAGCATTTCGTCCGAACGCGACGGGAGTTGAGAAGTTTGGAGCGATCATACGGCTTCGCATGGCGCGTCTGGTGGATTGGATTGGATCCAACAGGCGGCCTTTGCGGTTGCAGAATGGCACGTTTGCGAAACGCGTTTAAAGAAATGACAGAAAGTGAATTCCGGCGTCGTTTTTCTTTCTCGAAACAAATAATTCGTCGGTTGCACAGAGAAATCGACAACATCATCGGTGCCAGCGAGCCACTGGGATGTTGTCGCTGCCTCTTGAAAAGTGCGCCACTCTTCCCGTCGTTTTTTTTTTCTTTTTCCTTCTCGCTGTGCGCGACACCACCTAGGGACGACGCAAAGAACCTTGTAGTTATAAATTGCAGTAGTCACACGTACTACTATTTGAAAACGTGTTTGGGCTTGAGAAGAAAAATACATCTTTTTAGATAAAGATTTAATTCATTTGGAAGACGAGAAACATTTGGTTTTGTAGTATACTGCTTGCAAGCAGACGACAAACGACGGAAGTAAACTTCCGGGGAGGTCACCGCTTCCTGATTGGCTGCTCTCTCCGCCCCGCTGTCACAAATTTTGCATACTGCAACTTTGTGACGTTGCAGCAACTGAACAGAACGCGCAGCGAACAAAATATCTCCGATCGCGCCCCAGCTGTCTATACTTAGCGAAATTAGCGATCGCAGTCGCCTCGAGCAACGTGCCGCACGAGACAGATTGTTCGCACCCACCAATATATCGTGAAATGAAAACACGTACAGAGCTGCGCTTAAGTTTCACATTGGGGAGTATAATAGTAATCGTCGGTGAATTATTAGAGCGCAGGTCTTAGGCGCCCGTTCCTCCTGCGAGCGCGGGCGTCCTACCTCGTAACCGAGCTAACAAGCTCAAGGAAAGGTGAGAGCGAACGCTGTTACGATTGACGCTTTAGCATTGTTATATAAGACCGTTTTCATACCTACGGAGTTCCCAGAATACCTCCGGTTATGCCCTCCAGAACAACACCAGTTACAACAGCCTGTAAATTTATAGAATCCTCCAGCTGGCACAGGTTTTGCTGCAAAATTGGTGTGCTTGACAAGTGGGGGAATTGCATAGTTAGGTGCAACAAAAAGCTGATACATGAGCTCGACGCACGGCGCACGTTCTTTATGTCTGAAGACATCAAGAATATGTGCTATTTTGTGCTGAACACACGAATTATATGCGCGCTCAAAGGCGTAAACAGTGAGAGATAGGCGACATGAATACTTTTTTTCTTGGCTAACTGGACTGTCGAAAATGGCTGACCGGATGGAGTTCTCTGGGGTCATGGACGCACCGCTGCCACATCGCGGATGCAAAGGGTCCATACCCGGCATCCCTTCTCGACGAATAATGCTTCACCGGCAAGCGTGCAGCTATGAAAGGCCCTTCACGCTTCATCTTCCTTTTTTCAGGACTATAGGGAGCTGGCGACTAAAATCAGCGTAACCAAAGCTGACGGGCGAGACGAGCGCTCGCCTGGACTTGGACTGGACCCGACATAGACTATGACACTCAAAGGGGCTCATTTGGATGGATGGATGTTATGAGCGTCCCCTTTGGAACCTTAGGTGGGTTGCGCCACCAAGCTCTTGCTATTATACTGCTTATTGTCCTACCTAGGTTAAAAGAGAAAGAAATTAAAAAAAACACGATGAATTCCTATAACCAATATTTCTAGCCCCCTATTGTTCATATCATGAGAAGCCAACAAACACTGACACCAAGGACAACATAGGGGAAATTACGTGTGCTTAATAAATGAAATAAAGAAACGCTAAATTAATGGAAATTAATGTGGATGAAAAAAACAATTTGCCGCAGGTGGGAACCGAACCCACAATTTTCGCCTATGTTGTCCTGGTGTCAGTGTTTGTTGGCTTCTCATGATATGACTAATAAAATTCGGGCCCTTCGGTTAACCCCCTTTCTTCTCGTTTATTACATAACGAGGGTAAAGAATAAGATGACAGGTCTCTTAGAAACCTTCTTTCCAAGTATGTGAAAGTGGCCAGCAGATGAACACTTCACCTAAAGCCTTCCCTCAAGTGTTTCAATGATTACCTCCTGCCTGAGATCATCCTCTGTTTCACCTGACTCCTCAGGAAGCCCATATTTTATAAGGTTCGAAAGTCAGCTTTTATCTTCGATATCTGTTAGCTTACGAGCCTGATAACCCATGTAAGTTGGTAAGGTTTTAACAGCATCATCCAAATCACTAAGTTTAGCTGTTTCAGCTTTAACTTCGGATAAATGTCTTTCAATGTCCATGAAGCGAGCGTGAAAGTCAGTGATCATTGCATCTGTTTCGGCGATAAGTTCAGCTATTTGATCCCTGCGTGCCTTTTGACCGTCAAGAACTTTTTGCAGCAGATCAGCATATGTAGGACAGAGGTTAAGTTTGACATCCCCACGCAAAGGTATTTTAAGAGCATGGAAACACTCAGGTACTGCTATCAAAAACTGGTGTGGGCATGGCAGGACAACTAAAAAACGCCACTCACTACGGATGGTACAACAATCAAAACTAACCTGCACAAGGTAAAAGAACGGCTTTGTTAGAGCCATGCCTCCTCCAGGATCGCCGTGCCCACTGAAGGTGAAATGGTGAAATTCTGAAGACGCTGTTTTATATCCGCATGGATAGGTTACGTCACGGATCTGTCACTGGTGGCCGATCGAGGAAACAGTTTATTATGGCGGCTTGATTCCGATATTATTGAGAACACGTGTACGATAGCAGGTTGGTAAAAAGGAGGCGGATCCCCATAAAATTGACAATACGCCACATTTCCAGTGATGCAGAGAATAAATCCCTGCTCAAGGTAAAAGAACGGTTTTGTTAGAGCCATGCCTCCGCCAGGTCTGCCGTGCCCATTGTTATCTTGACCACCATTGTCTTACAAACGATACATTTTGTAAGAAAATTCAAATTCATTTGGAATGATTTGTTTTCCAATATAGAGGTCTTAACGCTAGTCTTCAACTACTAGGCGTGGCAGCGGGCACAGTCAAGCAGCAGTAGTGAGGACACCTGGGGGAGCGTGTCTCAGCAGTCGAGATGAGACGCGGCAGCGGGCACAGTCAAGCAACAGTAGTGAGGACACCTGGGGGAGCGTTTGTCAGCAGTCGAGATGAGACGTGGCAGCGGGCGCAATCAAACAACAGCAGGAAGAACATCTGGGGAACGTGGATCAGCCATCGTGTGGTGTGCCAGCTCAGTGCAATGGCGCAATGCCAGGGTGTTCTTAATCAGACGTGCTGTTATCACTTCCCAGGTTGATGGTAATTGGCTCCATGTTGTCGCTAAACCCGCGCATATACCAGGAGTGTGTTTCGACGCCCTTCGTATTCTGCACAGCCTCGGCTCAGTTCTGTGGTATGACTTTCTTCACTTCAGCAAGGTAATGGTTGTGCACATCCTTGGCCTTGAATGTGGTGTTCATCGCTGCCACTCCATTCTTAATTTGTGCCCAAATGGGCTCATTTGGGCACAAATATATGAGGTTATATGTGGTTAAACTCACAGTGATATGGAGGGAGCCTGAGGACAACACAGTCGGTACTTTCAGCAGCCGCATCAACCCGGTAATTGATAAATTCAGTCTTGGCGGTGGTTACAGTGTCAAGCGGCTGCTTCTTTGTCATGGTGGCATGGTACAGGATCACCTTCGAGGCCACCCAGTCTTAGATCTCTGCTTTCCGCCATGAGAGACGGGATTTCCTCCACGCGCCTGGAGTGCATGGTAGCCTTATAGGACGTAATGTCCATGACAATGACGCTTCGCGGGGCCAGCCTATCGACGATCGAGCTGAACCACGTCTGGAAACGGTTGCCGTCCATTTCCTCATGTTAGTCTCCTGTTTTATTTCCAGGAAAACATCCAGGCAACCGTGAACAAATTCGTCCTCACTACCAACAGAAGTCACGATCAGCCGGTGTCCTTTTCCCGACGGCTGCTTGAGGCCCGTTGTCAATCCGCGCTAGTACACATCGTGTGACGACTTGACTGTCTTATCAGTCCAGACTTTACTCCCTGTGTGGCCAGCAGTGACCCACGTTTCATCAACATTAAATATCTTGCACCCTTCTTTCCTGTACCGAGCAACCTTGCAACGATATTTGTGCTTCCACCACAACATGTCTTCACGCTCGACGAGCAAGGAGTTCATCCCACGTTTCTCGCTCTTGAAGTTGATGTCCAGGAGGAGGTGGTGGACGGCCCATGGCTGAAGCGTCCCCAGATCTTTTGTGTTCGTGGGTGCTCATTCCGTAGTGATCTGCACTGTTGGGATCTCGTTGCGATAGAAGAAGCCATGAACGCAATTTCTTAGTGTGGTCAGTGTGAAGCTGTTACAACTATCTAGGCTCCTCTTACAGCCTTCATTTCTAGGCCGCTTTCGTGGAGGCATCCGTAAATCTTCGTCCATGTTTTTGGCACTGCGCCTAACATGAAAAATTTTGCGTAAGCTCACACCGGTGAGTTCGCTCACCCTCTCGCAGATCTGCGTGATCACGACATTCGGGTTCTTTTTTCGTAGCTTCACATCCAGCAAGATTTGCTGAGCGCCCCTGCAGAGGGCATTCCCACTGTTGTTTCTTTTGAACAACTGGCTCGGTGTCGTCGGAGTAGCCTGGCACGCCTGAGGCGTGATTGATGACGGCGCAGTGTATGAAGACGAGCTCAATGAAGCAGGAACAGCAGATTCATAACCGTGCTCAGCGAGAAACGCTTGCGTAGGAGAGATGTCCATGTTGTAAACTAGAGTATGTCTAAGCCCTGATTAATTTTGTGCCGACAAAATTTTTTTCCAACGTAATAAACGATAATAATTACTGGACATAAACGTTTATTGTAAAAGGTTACAATATTTGCACTCTTGTAGAAACTGTGACAAATTGTGGCTTTTGCTTCTTGTGAACATGTGTGGCGCACGCAGGGCTTTTACGTTGCAAGCGTTTGACTTTAGTTCACTAAAGAATTAGGCTTTCATCGTTCCACTATAATAGACGAGTGAAAAGGTACAAAATTACGCGCTTAGAACATTATTCTTGTGGTTACAACCTCATTTAGGTAAGAGGGAAAGTTCGAAGTACGATCTATTTGCAGCCTCTTGGAGGAATAGGGGCTGGTGGTTATGAGGGCATGGGCGGGGTTTCACTGCCGACTTATGTTGTATCTGACTATACAGCGGGATAGTAAATTAACGATGCAGTGAACAATTAGGCTTTAGTAGCGTTCCGCATCGTCCACGCATCACCAATGCTAGTGTTGTGGCGCCATCTGCTAACTAGAAATCAAATCAGTTTTACCGCTTGGTGCCATGCCTGTAGTCCTAGCTGCGTGAAAACAAGCAGCCGATCTCAATAACTACGAGTTGACATACCTAATGAACCGACATCAGCTTGAGACTTAGCGATGACGGATTTCGCAGCTTGTTTCTTGCTGACAGGGCGCAGAGCCAGTAATAAGCGCGAATTCCGATCGAAGCGGGTGGTCAGCGCTGTATGGGCGCTGTGCCGTGTTGTCACGGTTAGGGTGGCTATTACGGTTACCGGCGGTAACTCCCACAGTAATTCTCGGTATACGACGTGCATGCGCTAAGGCCCGGACATGTCACGTATCGCTGTATACCCTATCATGAAATGAGCAAAAATAAAACTCTCTAGTGTAGCGAATATTCAGTCAGTCACTTCCGGAACTATATACCGCTGCGCAAGGATATTGCCTGAGTACGCCTCGTACCTTCTGAAATGCTGAAAACAGCTGGTGAGATGATACCTCTAATGCGCGCGAGCCGCACATGCACCGTCACTGGCGGGACAGCACGACAACGGCGCAGGCAGTGGCGACGCCGACGGCGTTAATGTGCCTCGAGCGTCCATATAAGCGCTATTGCAAAAAATAAAAAAAAACAAGATACTCGCCCACGTGGCCAGACGTTTCCTACCTCAAGCGAGAACGATGCTGGATATTGGTGTTCCCGTTTTGACGCGATAGCAGAAAATCCGGCGTTGACGTGCGCGCGGCCAAAAAACGTCATCCAGATCCACGCCTCCCCAACCACGCAGGCCCTATACGCCTGGCGCAGAGGCGTTACTGAACTAATTTAATTTCTCAAATTAAAATGCGTCATAGCATTCGTAAAGTACAGCTTACACACAACTTGCAGACATGACAGCGTCAGAATACAATTTCAATATACGAGAAAACAGATTTGTTTTACGCGGAAACTCAAACACAAACCCCTTTTCCAGCTGCAGTTTGAGGCCTGCCTTGGTAGGAGCGGCGCGGTCCGCTCGTTTCCTTGCAACATCACAAAGAGAACCAGACAATTGTGGGAGTGCGAAGCCATCGGCTCCTCCTTCAGCGAGGATAGGTGGGCTGCGCCCTTGGGCAGCCCCGAACTCAGTGACCTAACCCTGGCCGTCCAGAGTGCCCGCGATCGGGCCGTCAAGCTCGGCTTGGCGGTCCCTACGTGGGACTAGCCGGGTGGCGCGGGGTCTCCCCTGCGTCTTCTCTGGACCTAATAAAGTTATTTCACTCACTCACTCACTCGCTTTCGTGCATAGCGCTCCTCCAGGAAAACACTACGATTACCTAAGCTGCAGTGCCGGCCAGCCATTTGTGATCCTCACGGGCTCACACGTGGCGCCTGTTCATGCTAAAGCCCCTTCATACACGTTTTCGGCTGTGGCGCGTGGATGGAGGGGCTTTAGTTCATGCAAGGCAGAGTACCGGCGTGTGCCCTACGCATACTATAAGAAGCCAATAAACACTGACACCGAGGACAACACAGGGGAAATTACTCGTGCTTAATAAATGAAATAAAGAGACGATAAATTAATGGAAATAAAAGTGGGGGAAGAACAACTTGCCGCAAGAGGAAAACGATCCCACAACTTTCGCATACGAAGGTTCTGTGATCGTTCACCATTTGCGCCCAGTTGTTTTTTTGCAGGGCACTGGATCTTACGTTCTGCTAATATGAACTTTGTGCAGGCGCTAAGGACAGCGGACGCTCAACCAAGAAGTAGCGATCTTCTGCCAGAATGCATGTACTACCCGAGAAAACACAAGATAACCGGACGCACTTGGTGTTGGTGCACTATTTTGCAAATTACTGTGCTATATGTTATTTTTGGTAATTGGAGTTGTCTACAGGCCACCCGGCTCTGATTTAGAGGTAGCATAGTAGAAACCTTCAACTATATTTCTTTCCGAATGACACAGAATACAAAAATTACTCTGCTTGGTGAGTTCAATTTGGGGTGCACCCTCCCGCCTCACACCGTCTCCCCTTTAGAAGAACCCCACCTATATATACAGTGGCGAGGAAAGCGTACGTCGCCTTGAAGAAGACAAGTCCACTTGTCGAAACGTTGGCTCCTGCATTCACATTGTTCACGTTTTGCTCATCGTCTTGAATTTCCATCTCCCGCATTCCCCGTCTTTTCCCTGGATTACCATAAGGAAGTGCTGGTGAGCTCTTCGTCGCTAAGCTCTGTGAAAAAAAAAAGGAAAAGTAAAATCGCTCGTGTACCAATTTCTTTTCTTCCACGGGTGGCATCGCTATCTTAGACAAATTAGAACTAGCGTGTGATCATCTATATTTTGGTGCCCAGAATAACACAAATGATATTGATGCGCTATGGCATGACATGTACGCATGTGCATATAATTGAATGTACACCCGGCCACAAAATATTACGAACCATGCAATCTGAGAAAAAGCTGAATATCTCCGCAACATAACAAGGCAGCTTGGTATTTGTATTTCGGCCCTCGACTAGAATTTGTTAACATTGTCGTATACATTTCTTCAGGCTGCTGCTACTGGCTGCTAGGGAATTCAGCGATTTCTGAGATACCGTGGTCCGTAAACTTTTGTGGCCGGGTGTACATGCGTACATTCAGTTCAATTACAGAAACACATGGACCACCACAGAGGCCATTCGCTTTGAAATAAAAATCAATCGTTGCAAAAAAGTTTACAAGAAAACAAGTAGAATTAATTTATACGAGCATGCTGTCCTCAGCCCTCAGCTCAAGCATGCAGGGTAATGCAGAGTGGATAGCTAACTTTATTGTGGTTATCTTTAATTCGTCGCTTTCTACTTGTACGCTAAGAATGATTAGAAAGGGTAAAAAAATAAAGCCTTTGCTCTAACAAGGTAATAAAGAGTTGACCATTAATTATAGGTCAATAGCTTTAACTAGTACGTGTTCCAAATTATCAGAGCGTATTCTACAAAAACGCATAACCACTTTTTCTTTACACACATACCGTTCTCTCTATAAAGGAATGTGGATTTAGGTGTGGTTTCTCAACTATAGCAAACCTTATCGAAAACTCCCATGATGTTGCATAGGTATTAAGAACTGAAGTCAGATAGACGCAATTTTCTTAGATTCTTAAAGGCTTTTAATAATATTTCTCATCCTAAGTCACTTCAAAAGCTTTCACAAACTGAAAAATTAATATTTTTAACTGAATTCAATTTTACCCGACTTCAAAGCAGTAATACGTTGTCTTCAATGACTCACCCTCTGAAATGTTACCTGTGATGTCCGGTGTTTCACAGGTGTTCATTCTAAGATTTTTATCGCATGTTTTCTATAGTAATGACGTTGTTGATAAGAATGTTAACATAAGACTCTATGTAGATTTTGTTGTTTATTCTATGGTTACTACTCGCTTTGATCATTGTAACCTGCAAACGCAAGTAGATAGGCTGAGGCAATGGTGTAAAAACTGGCAGAAGTCTGTAAATTCTAAAAAGGTGTTCCGTTATATATATTACGAACAAAAGTCACTATACACTTTTCAAGTACGAAGCAAACTGAAATGTAATGTCCTGTCTTCAGGAGTTCAAGCAGCTCGGTCTGTATGTTAGTGGGGATCTAACATGGGATCAACTCGTTATGTGTGACACAAACAAATCAATAAGTAAATTGTATTTTCTAAAACGGCCACATCGAAATGCGTCAAGCAGAACAAAACTAGTTGCGTTTAAAATAATTATATCAGTAATCACTGATAACGCGAATGTTGTCTGGGAACTTTTCACCAGTATTAACATGAACAGACAGACTAGAGTGCAAAACAAAGCCGCGAAGTTTATTTTCAACAGCCAAGGAAGGACTTCGGTTTCACATTTACTAAGAAAAGCTTATTTGCAACGAATATCCGAAAGGAAGAGTAATTTGCTCAAGCAGAACTTTGATTTGGGTTGGTTGGTTCATGGTCGAACGGTTGGGACAGCAGCTCTAAGAAAAGAAAAAGAAAAACAGAGGGACAGATGCACATAGTGCACCTGAGGGACGCTGATAGCGCCAGTCATATGCACTATGTGTCGCTGTCCCTGGGTTTTTAGCGCTGCTTTCCGAACCGTTAAAATAGAGTAAATCATCCGAGTTTAATGTTAACAAAATAAAAGGTCCGCTAAGCAGCCGAGCTTCTGAATACGTCCAATTTTCATCGAGTTATGCAACCAGGCAGCGTCACTACCTTAGTTTAGTTCCGTTCTAATACAGATGCAATGTTTTGAAGCACTCACTTTTTTTCCCGCTTACAGTAATTGAATAGAACTACCAGTGTGGTAGTGCAAGACGAATTGGATCAATCCCAGCATTTGCTGGGATTGTTCATTCCGTTGTAAATAATTTTATTTCGTTTATGCCTCAATACTGAACACAAATGTATAGCAAGGCTGTTTGTGTCGAAATCGCTTTGTTTTCATTTATTCTTTTCGTCTTGTCTTCTGGTACATAATGTGCACCATTCTGCTATCACCCCCCAGCATTGAGGTTAGCAGTAGTTGAAATAAATTAAATAAATAAATAAAACTGCTCGTTTAAGGCAGCAGGCTATCCGCGTAACCTGCTTGTCTGTGTCAAAGGCGCCACGTAAGAAGTCAAGTAACGGCGACGTTGTTCCTGCAGCACAATACTTATCACTAATGAAGGTGGCAGTTATTGCGTATACACATATCGTGTCACGTATTAGTTGAAAAAGACTGGGCAGTGGGCAGGGGTTTCCGTAGTCTCTTTTCTGCATCGGATAAACTGTCTCAGTTGTGTGCCAGTACGTGCCCTGCAAATAAGGAATCGCACACATGTAATACAAAGCACAGAAAGAGGCGCTTGTCTCGGTCGCGCGTTTCCGTCCTTTGTCCGCAATCACGCTGCGCACATCTTCAAAATGCTGTTTAGAGAACGCAATGGGTGTATAATGCCCGCGGCTGGCATAACCTCAGTCTTCTCGTTTTCTTCGCTATCATCCTCGAGGACCACAGTTGAGCGGCAAGAGTCCTATATGCGTTCCATAATGGATTTCACCGCAGTAACGTAGTGTAATGCGGTGAAGCATACACACTGCATTGCGGTGAAGGGAAGTGATATATGGGTTGGGGCTTGCCGAGGCCTCTGCGTGCCGGGGGCCTAAATAACTAAATCCCGAATAACTAAATCCATTAATAATGATCATTAAAGCATGCTGGCTCTTGTTTTTTATGGCATCGGCAACGACTTGCAGAATCTAAAGGGGCTCATTCTCTAAAGGGTATGCAGTTGATCCGGATGTTGCCGACGTGTTTGATCGTATTGCAGGCTCGTCACTTATGCCACGAGAGCTCTGCAGGGAGCCACATATTGTCCTCTGGAGACTGGCGACAGATACCACTTTTTCGCCAGCGGAACATTCTGTGCGTGCATTTAAACTCTGTGCAATTCCTCATCTGTTTATATGTTCCTCGCAGTCTACATCACGGCCGCTTGTGTGTGTTTGTAAGTTTGCATAAAAATTCATTGTGGTTCAACTTCCATTTGCCTTTTATATTGATATCTTCATGGGTGCATATGACTGTGTGCTGTGGATTTCTCACCCTACGACGTGGTTTCTTTTCATTTTCGTACATATATTTCTTATATTCCTGTTTCCGCTATGCAAAAAGGAGTAGCCGTCACCATTATAAGGGGATACGTCTCTTTCTGTTATTTTCAATTCAATAATAAAAAAAACAGTCTGTATTTGGCGACGATCCTCACCAGTGCATTCGCCAGAGGTCCACCATCCTCGCTTCTGCGGGCTACTTAGTATGAGGCTGTCCGACTCATACATAACTAAAAAAAAGAAAACGAAGTGAATCAGTACAGCAAAAACTTACGCATTGCAACGGAACTGCAGTGTGCCAGATGATGATAAAAAGTTGTGCAAGTATTACCAATAATAACAAGTTTAGAGTTTTGGAAAACACTTCAGACACTTCACATTGCATCGTGATCAGTATTACATGCGACGTGAGCCGGGAACAGCAATAAACGGAACAAAGCAGCAAAATTTCTTACCATACAACGACTAAACAAGAAACCAAACTAAATAAGTATAGCAGAAAATCACGTATAACAGCGGAAATGCACAATGTCGGAAGATTATGAAAAAATGTGCAACTATTACCCCACGTTTAGACCACACATTTAGACTCCCAGAAATCACTTCACTCTTTAAAAATGTGTCGTGATCAGCAATGCATGTGATGTGAGCCGGGAGCCGATTCCATTGATTGATGGGTAGGAGAAGCAGTGAGCTAGTAATAAAACAGATTAGTACAGGTGAAGATAGATTCTATTTCAAGTTAGCGATCGACTCCTAAGACAACCGATCGGCTGATCGGATATGTGCCGTAGCACGTGACAATTGATTGGGATAACATTTGTGAAAAAAGGACAAAAGTGTTAATAGCCTGCGTTTTTCTATACCAGCTAGATTAATTGACGATTTTATTTACGTTACGCTTGATTTTCGCAAGTAGCTTTTTGTGATGAAGCAAGTAGCTTTATTCTGCAGAGAGAGAGAGAGAGAGAAATTTTATTTAGTTAGCTAGAAGATTGGTGGGGGTGTTTACTTGGCCTAAATGGCGGCCAGAAGCCCTCGGCTCTGGCGGCATCCTCGGCCTGCTGGACGGCCAAGAGTTGGTCTTCGGGGGCCAAGCTGAACAGCACGGTCTCCCACTGTTTCCCATCCTTAATATTGTGGCCCTGTAGGAGCGCCCGAGGGCAGGCCCAGCAGTTCCGGTCCCTTTTATTTGTCAAAATTTACATTTGGCCCAATATTGTTCTGGATAATAGTGACTATAAGTCACCAGGTTTGGATACGTATTGGTTTGAAGGAGGCGCGATGCTACCGCTTGCTGCTCATTAAAGGGCCCCTGAAACGGTTCGGACAAATTTTGTAGGCGCATAGGGTGCAGCTTAAGTAGAACATTCGCACCACAATTTAAGTGAAGCGTTACGTATTAATGGAGTTACAAGCGATTAGAAGTTACCCTCCTCCCTAGCCATGCCTTTTCTCCTCAACTCGCTCGCCGAGCGAGCGGCGCTAAGCTCCGCCTTCACTGGTCCTGCGTCACGATGCGACGTCACATCGTCCACTTCCGGTTGTTGGAGCACGCCTCCTCCCGCGCGAGACCTCTCCGCTGGCCGCTTGGCCGTCGACCGAGAGCCATCGAAGCAGCGTGCGTTGCGAGCATTCTGTCGTAGCGCCGAAGGTGGCCGGTATTCCGGTAACCACAGGAAAGCTGGTCATTTCGGCAAATGACTGGAAGCATAAACTCAAGCTGATGAAGGAACTTCAGAGTAGACGTACGTGAGCAGCCTGATCGGTCTGCACTGTCCAGACACTTGTTGGCGCAGCGCTTAACCAGTCAAACGAAGCGCTAATATTGCTCTACGAAGTGTAAAACATTTTAAACATTTATAAGAACAACGTGTTGATGATTACACTCCTGCGAAAAATACACACCAGCAGCAAAGAAGAATGCACTTCGTTGCTGCTACTGTGTATGGTTGAGCTCTGTGCCACCAGGTGGCTGCACCGTGCAGACCATTCACATTTACCTTTCTGTTCATCTCATGGCTCATCCCGGCGCAGTCAAGCGGCCAGACCCTGTCCCCTTGCGCTTGTGTTTGCCCTAATACCGGACTTGCGAAACGCTATTGCGTTAGTAATCTTCCGCTGTAAAGTGACGGCCACAAACGCGCAAATCCTGGCGCCTATCGGATAGCCGCAGTCCGATGCGCAGCAGCCAGTTCGCTCGTATGCTGCCTTGCAGAGAGACACGATTTCGCAACTTCACATCTTTCCAGTCGCTACGTCTACAGCCCACAACGCAACAAGGGTGATTCATCGTGCTCACGAAAAGACTGATCGACACTGACGGCGGAGCTCTCGTCAAAGACTGCGCACGTTGTAACACAAGCAGACGACACTTGCTGTGTGCCGGAAGCGCTCAAGTGCACTAAAAAACTATTCTTTTGTATTCTCTTTAAGTTATTTTCTTTTTACAAAAACAAAGTAACTAACATTCCAACTATTACGAGCATCATTTGTTCACCATAGAGTTAGAAAAATTATCGACCACGCGCCCTGGTCAGCCAATCAGATAGATCGCCCATGTGACGTCATATGAGTTATTTGCATCATATGGGTAGGGGCGGCTTAAAATTCCGCCGAGCAGTGCGCTGCGATCGACAGCGATGTGCATTTTTAAAACGTTATAATAAATTACACGCTTTACGCAGAGCACTTAGATGTGTCAATTAATGATCAGAAGGACCTACTCTAACGACTCAGTACGTTTGTAGAAAATCGCCAAAATCGTTTCAGGGTCCCTTTAAGTGATGGGTGTGCCGGGAAGACGGACCCTCCCCAATCTGTAATGGTAGCTAACCACCCGGTCTCCTCTCAGACCCAGCCGCGACTCCCCGGTTGATCAGCTTGTGAGCCATCGAGCCACGGTGTCGGCCACCTCGTTGCCGGGGGGGGGGGGGGGAGGAGTTCGCAGGCGCCCAGATGATATGAACAACCCGTTGAGCGCGAAAGTTTGCCAGGATTCGCTGTGCATCTGGCGAAATGCGCCCCTTTGCGTAATTTACAATTGCGGTTTTAAGATTGCTGACTATTATACAGGCTAAAGTTAACTTATCATGTAGGCTTCATGATGCGTATTTGATTAAGATGTGTTTGGTTGCGTAGTTAGCAGAATATAAATTGTGCCATACGATGCCAAGTGTGTTAGACGTCTTGCTAATTATCGGGTCTATATGAGTGTATCATGATATATCAGATGACAAATGCACACCCAGATATTTTATAGCGCGTACTGGAAATTTATAGGCACCCTTTAAAATATATAGTTACATAACATGGGGATAGCTGTTGTCGTAAATATAATGGCCTTTGTTTTATTGACGTCCATTTGTATTTGAAACTAGTCACACCATTTACTGAGATTGTCTAAATCAAACCATAAATAGCAGGTATCCACAGGGTTAGTGATTTGCCTATAAATCATGCAGTCATCGACAAACTGTGAAACAGAGGCCAGGTGTGCTTAAGGAACGTGAATTGGTTCTCTTTTAATAGAGAGTAGACCCAATTACGTTATTTTCCGTAATAATTATGTATGTATGTATGTATGTATGTATGTATGTATGTATGTATGTATGTATGTATGTATGTATGTATGTATGTATGTATGTATGTATGTATGTATGTATGTATGTATGTATGTATGTATGTATGTATGTATGTATGTATGTATGTATGTATGTATGTATGTATGTATGTATGTATGTATGTATGTATGTATGTATGTATGTATGTATGTATGTATGTATGTATGTATGTATGTATGTATGTATGTATGTATGTATGTATGTATGTATGTATGTATGTATGTATGTATGTATGTATGTATGTATGAATCATACCCTGTAGAGGAAGCGCCAGGGTACGGTGTGACATTCTTTGGCGATCGTTTGATCAAAGGTCTGAATGGTGATCGATGCGTACAGCGTTCTTCATTTGAGCTCCTGACGGTATACGTTGCTCGCCGTAGAACTTCCGCCTTTTCCTTTTTTCTTTAAAAGGCGCGCTAATTTGCAGCATAGAACACGGCGCTTTTTATATGTGAAATAACTTTCCTGTTCGACGGAAGCACTTGGGATTGACTTCCATCCCGATAACTGCACAAAATGTCCTCTATAATTGCTCTCGTGAGCATAAACAATGCCAGTTTTTGCTTTTCAATTAATAAAACCTGTTCCTAATGCATCGAGAAATTGCATCTGTTGGAAACACTGCTGCGGTGCTGACTCCCAGTGGGTATCAAAGTTTGTTTGCCTGTCGAGTCGTTCAATTAAAAGCCAAGGTTATAGATTCCAAACGCCCCGAATCATGCTCGTGCGCTTAGGTGCTTAACGGTGTTCTTTTTGAAGCTACATCTAGAGCGTTAACATGCTTGAATGCTTAAAGTGCAACTCTGGCAATTTTTAGATGTCAATGGATGTCGGTGAAATTCGCTGGGCACGTTTCTCTGAACACTTCTGTAATGTCCTCAAAATAGCAGGGTTGAGAATAGCACAGATTTTGTACAAATGAATTTAATTAATTGTCTCGAACAGCCTACCTTACCTCCTCCTCAATTACAGGCCACATTGTGTATGACGCCAGGAGTGTTCCATGCAAAGCATGCCGGAATCATGCAGACGACAGCGACGAGAGCGTCGACGATCGTGAGCTATATAGTGCATCGCGTGAGAATTGTTGCCGTCGCGAGAAGCTGCGTTCCCTGTTGACGGGCAAGAGATGGGACGCAAGTGGTGTTGCGTTGCTGGCTGCAGTAACTTCAGCCCTGGCCATCAGCACACATACTTTGAGCCGATGTTGCGGATGTCGATCGCGTTTGCCACAGTCACGCAGTTCCTGCGTCTTCTGCTGGCGGACCTCAGCGACTGACCTCCAGCTAATTGAGTTATCAGGATGAAGAAGACTTCTTCTGTAGTTCAGTTTGGACCATATGGATTTGAAATAAACCATTCCTCATTTCGTACAGCGCACACACAAAAAGCGAGAATCGACGACACGGAGCTGTATCGACATCGGTAAGTTGCCGTTTTCGACGGAAAGCGACCCGCCGCACTCGCCGGCACTTCCCTGAATTAAATGCGACTACGAACATGGGGGTATTTTTACGTATTGTTATGCAGACTCATTATTTGGCTTCCGAGGTGCACTGCTTGCCTCGTATCCCAAGTAGGTATCAAGCGTAGGCCCCTTCGATACAGCAGCGTAAACAACCGCATCGTTCAGCTGCCAACGGTGTCAATACCGACATCGGTGTTTCCGTGAGAAAACTACGCGTTCTATAAATGAACGATCATCCGCATCATCAGCCTGGTTACACCCACTGCAGGGCAAAGGCCTCTCACATACTTCTCCAACAACCCCGTTCATGTACTAATTGTGGCCATGTCGCCCCTGCAAACTTCTTAATCTCATCCGCCCACCTAACTTTCTGCCGCCCCCTGCTACGCTTCCCTTCCCTTAGAATCCAGTCCGTAACCCTTAATGACCATCGGTTATCTTCCCTCCTCATTACATGTCCTGAAAATGAACGATCATACGCGCAAATTCCACATATGTGCCTACTTTACGGAACATATTGTGTACATAAAGAGAATATGAAGAATGATAAGTAGGCAGCATAACAACGCTCCTGTACTACGGTTTCCCGCTCGCTGTTTTCGAAGGTGCGTGGTCGCTCATATAGCACGATTGAGAGTGATGCAATGGTGCTTACATGCATAACATTTGCCTGTTTTCATATGTTCTCACATTAATTCATGTCACCGCTCAGCGGCTAGCACTATATCTCAAGCTAACGATGAGCGGTCGCTGTACCTCCCGATGTAAACAAATGTGCCGGTCGGTGCTTTGGACTGCTAGCGGCGTTGTTGCTGGATACAAATGCGGAAAGTCGTGCTCCATGCGAAGCACTTCGCTGAGAAAGGGTAAAACACCTAAAATAGTAAACGGCACGTATGAAATCAGTGGTTAGGGCTACCCATGGTCTTCATGTTGCAGCACTATATATGTAGCGCGCGGGCGCTGGCTCTCGTGGCGGCGGGTCGAATGCGAATGGCGATTCGTGGCTGTTCAAGTTGTCGGAATCATAACTGTCAACATTTGACGGATCCGAAGAGCTGGTGCAGCTGACATTGTCACCCGAAGGGCTGGCGCGGTCGCGAATCAGCTGAGCGCCTGCTCTTCGCTGCTGGTTTCGTTGGCCCAGCGGGCGAGACCGGCATACCTTGCGCGCCTTCCTCTCCGGAATGGAGGATGCCCTCTAAGGACACTCCTGACGTCACACGAAGAGGTTCGCTCGGCTGCTTGGTCAGATTGCGGTTTCGATTTAGCGCTTTTTTGCTTATTTAAAATTATTTTCGAAATTGAGGAACAATTCCACTATCAGACAAGTGACAGGGATCTCGGGAACCTAAGTATTCCATTACCTCGACATGGTAAAAAAAAATCGCCGGACTTGCACTTTGATGAAGCTTTTCTCGAGAGCTGCGCTCACTTGTGAATAAACTAGGGCAAAAACAATAATTTGTCATTCTTTCGACACGCAATTAGTACAGCATTGTTTCACTGGCAGATTTTCAAAATTGAAAAGCAGCAACGACTTCAGCGCGGAGCGGCCTAATCGTCATTGCTTTGCTAATGTTTGTATTACGAAAATATCGACTGTGCGCTCGAAAAAAAACAAACACGAAAGGCACATTGCACTTTCCCGTAGCGTAGCAATCACTCACTCAGCCTTCTGCAGCTGACAGCCACGCTCCTCCGAGACTCTGATGCGCTTGATTTAATTCCACATTAACTTGCCAGCGCTTCTGCCTCGATTCGCTTTAAGACTGAACGCTTGCCCGTGCGCTGTTCTTCTTAAACAAACCTTGCAGAAAGTCGCCAGGCAATTGTGACATCTGCACCAACTTTCTGCTTTGCAACAATTATGATATCAGGCACAAAGAATATCGAAAGGAGATCGAGGAAGGCTCCACGAGCGATGTCAAGGAAGAATAATAGCGCCAACAAGCTAGAAAAAGAAGCGGTGTGGAATAACTAGGGAACAGGCGGGCGTAGGTGATGTGCTACGTTAATAAATGACCTGTTAACTCGCGAGTCTTTACGATAAATAAAGAATAAAATATTGAATCCTTTAGAGTGCGAAGTTATAGTACGTAATGTAACTTCCCTATACTTAACCAAAATATGAAAGGAGCAACTCTCATAAAATAGGCTTTTTCTCAACACACATGCGAATTCTCAACATTGTTCCTTGACCGCGTGATATACTGAAAGGAATGTATACACCACAAAATAATATAAAACCTGATATTCCTAATTGAAAAATTAATCGACCGATAGAACACTTGACGGCCTCTTGGGCTTCAGCCTAGGAGCACAGGTTCGGAGTTTCTCCAAGCAATTACGGCAACACCAATGCGCAAAGCATGCGAATTTGTGCTCATTTGACTGTAATATAGTTATCTATAATCTTGGGCTTCAGCCTAGGAGCACAGGCTCGGAGTTTCTTCAAGCAATTACGACAACATCAATGGGCAAAGCATGCGAATCTGTGCTCATTTGACTGTAGTATAGTTATCAAGAGGCCGTCAAGTGTTCTTTTTGGCACTCATCGTTGGCAGTGTTCGTGAAAATTGGAATCACGAGTAAAGCTCACGCGTTAGAGCTGGAGGATAAGAGTAACAAGTGAAATTGGTGCATGTAATATGCAGAGCAGGTAAGCGATGGTCTATCATAGCCGCAAGCGGATGTTGATGCAGGATAGACGATCTTAAGGACGCACTTGAGCATGAAGGAGAAACCGCTTGTTGTTTTAAACATTTTCTTCTAAAATACGAACTTGTTAGGTTTATTTCTTCGTGTAATACAAAAGTGCAATTATTATAGATGATATACGCGTCACCAAAGTTTGCCAAATATTTCAGGTTATGTAATATTTATGTGCTACGTTGTGTAACTCTCTTAAAAACTCTGAACTGTGCGCTTTCTTTGGCCCCTTCAAGTGCTTTGGTTTACTTATGGAATGGCATGCGCAGATTTATGCATGGTTCTCTATGTATTTGCGTGTTCGTGTAGTACGTTTAGGTGGCTTAATAAACTCGTGTGCAGAACTTGGTATGTGTTCGTGCTCCTTGACTGTATTCAGCGTATTTTGCTGCCTTCTGTGATTTCACTGTGTTTGCCATGCAACTAGGAGCAGCCGGTGCCGTATAAAAACGACAACGCCTACAATATTATTTTATTAAAAAGACAGTGATATTATCAATCTGGTAGTTACTTTAGGTTGCGTTCACTCGACGTAGGACATGACACGTGGAGATCCCTGGGAGATCCCTTTCTCCTGCAACTTGCGTAATCAGGCTAAGGATGGAGTCCTGCATAAACTGGTCGAATTTGGTACATAGCCAACGTTCCTTCCAAACTGAAGCTTTCTTTGCTTAATTTCGCAGGTTTGACCAGGCTGGCTGTTAACTGCTGCTGGGTCGGTAGGTAGCTCTGTATATATATATATATATATATATATATATATATATATATATATATATATATATATATATATATATATATATATATATATATATATATATATATATATATATATATATATATATATATATATATATATATATTGTAAGGAATACACGATGTTGATGTCTTGCACGATTGGCCGCTATCGGACTTGGTGCAAATTGGCACAGGATAGAGTGCAAATCGAGGCGGCTTGGAGGTAGTTAATGTACAGTCAGGTTTAATCTGAGCTGCAACAGGGTGCCCGTAGTGATTTCCTTAGAATGTGCAATTGTAGGGAAGTCATAATTATCATTATAATCACGCACACGCACTTCCTGGAGAATCCTCCATTGTGCGCGGGTGCGATATTATGGAATTCATAATCATCATCAACACGCGGCAGACATTCAAAGAGCTAGTTGGTGTCGGCACGGAAGAAGTATGCATGCGTTTGTGGCTTATTCAGCGTGTCTGTCACACATCCGACTTAGCCAAAGACTTTGTATAGTCCCAACAGAATAAACACGTAATGCGGTTCAAAAGAACAGACTGATGGGCTAGTTGGTACTGCATAACTATAGATTAAGCGCAAGAGATCACGTAGGGCAACAGAAGGGGACGAAGACACAGCGCTGTGTCTTCATCCCCTTCTGTTGCCCTACGTGCTCTCTCGCGCGTAACCTCAAGTTATATAATACGGAGAGCCGCCAGGGTCTTTAAATGGACACTAAAGCAAAATAATAAATCAATTTATAACGATAAAGTTTTCTTTGAAAACTCTGTTGTTGTTAATTTCACCTTAACAGGTCGGTTATTAGAAGAGATAATGAAAGTCCAAGTTTTATTTCTGCTCCGAAACCCCAACGCCGGTACATCAGTGTTGTGATCGGCCGTTCACCCCGCGCGACAACCTCAGGTCACGTGTAATGCGATTAAGGGAAACGGGCCGACGGCCTAGTCGAGGTCGTTCTCAAATGGGATGTTGTATGGCCACCACTGGAGTACCTCGGTCAGGAGAGGTTTGGGCAGTTAGCAAGGATACGGTCTTCCACCTGTCAGCCGCCCAATTTGGCACGTCGACGCCGGAGACGGAGTCAGTCTACGATCCTCCTTCCCCTGCTTGTGCCCAGTGATGTGCGCGTGCTTCCGACAATGCTCCCTTCGGAGGGAAATGGCAACAGACCTCCGGATTGGTGGGACTTTAGGTCATCGGTCTCCTGACGCCGGATTGGGGGAGGCGACTGAACACAGGCAGGGGATAAAAAGAGCAACGGACAGTGGGAGTGATCGGCTACTACAACTTCTTGAACTTTTTCTGTACTACTTTGAATTTTCTTGTAAATATGTTATATAAACTTGTTTGTAAAACGTCCCGGACTTCAGGCCCAGCCCCACGTTCCCTTACCCTTCCACGAGCAAAGTACATTCCATTTCTTCGGACCCCCAATCGCAACAGTGAAAAGTAACGTATATCAAATAATTTATTTTCGTATTTGGGCCGACTTGACTCAGCAAAAAGTCCGGAACAGTTGCCATGTTCAGTGTCCTTTAGAACACTATGTAGTCAATCTTTAAAGCTAAAGGATTAACTGGGCCCTACTCTTGCACACGCTGTCGAAGTCCATGACGTCACAGTCAGCTGGTGCAGATACTTCAGGGTGGCTTCAAAACCCGTCTCTTGCTTATTTCGCTTTTTCTCGCCTACCAATCATCTTCTCGCAGCAAGAGTGGTGTTTTGCTGTTGTGGAAGAGTAATTTACTGACACAGAACAAAAAAATTTTCGCTTCAGCGTTACTGTAAGAGGTGGATTGCATATGGTTTAATCTCTACACATTTTTTTTAAGTGTACGCTAAAGCTCCCAGGTCTACGAGGTCATTTTTTTCTTCGCGAAGGTGTACGAAGCTATACGTGTATGCGTATAGTGCGCGTTTGTTTGCTTGAATATTAAGCACCTGTAAGTATAATAAAGTATAAGTTAGTATAATAAAGAAAAAGTGTGTTTGTGGCTTATATTTAGAGCACCGCGGGTTGTGGCGCTGGCGTGCTCAGGTTCAAATCCCGCCGCCACGCACGCTTTCTTTAAGACTGGGTTCAGACAAACCGACCGAGTGACCGAGTCGAAACAGTGGGGAAAATAAAAAAAGCTTCGCTCTAAAGAGAAGCGTGTATGGCAGCGGGATTCGAACCTCGGCCCGCGAGTGCAGCAGCCCGATGTTCTAAACATTAGGGCCCCAAACATTTTTCTTTATTGCCGGCTTTGACATACACAAACAATACACAAGAAAGAAAACATGTCAACAAGGATTTTGCTGGCACGACATATTAAAATTTTTCCAATGCTGCAAGTTTATCTAGCATGTCAATCCATGTTGGCTGTTCAGGGAGTGCCCGATGGACATCCCTGAACCATACTACAGATTCAATGAAGGGATCACGTGTAGGTCACGAATTGACATCAGCATTGTTGAACTGCGTTCTAGCTTTCCACAAACTGTGGAGGCCCAGGAGCATTAGAGCGTCATACAGAAAAGCCTCCGTTTCTACCGGTAAGAATCTTATTCCATGTTGATCTAAAGGTAACTCTTTCTTTAAAGTCCTTTGTAGCACATCCCAGAAAAATATGGGATCCCAGCAATCTAGAAACGCATGCTCTATCGTTTCAGGTTTCTTGCATAAGAAGCAATTAATGGACCACGGGACAAAAATACCCCTGTTATGCATCCATGTTTTAACTGATAATGTGTTAGTGTGTAGTTTAAAGAAAAATGTTTTTACCGAAGGGTGCACTGGCATTCTTTTAACCCTTTTGAGGACATCACCTGGGCCTACATGTTTTGACATACGGTAAATCGGTACAGGGAGCATAGTGTCAATAAGGTCCTTATGCAGTTTTTTCCTGGTAATATCGGCGAGATACTGCACTGAAAACCGCACATGCAACATTCTGTACGCAAGCACGACTTCTCGCAGGTAACCTTTAACGGCACCATGCATTTCTTCACACGAGCATACAACAAATCCTGGAAGGTGTCGACATAAAAGCACTTGCATGACTGTGCGAAGGAACACATCATTCTGATCGCGAAGGTACATAAAGCGTGACACAACTTGTCGCACAAATAAATGTGCCAACCCAAGGCCCCCCTTCCTTACTGGCAAGAACAAGTTTGTGCGGCTGGTCCTTTCCCAAGTCGATGCCCATATGAAAACGGCGAAGATACGGTGGATATTTTGGATGTTGATCCGCGAAGCACACAGCACATTCATGAGATACCATATCTTGGATCCAAGAAATAGGTTACAGACTGTGGCGCGCGAGAACGTTGTCTGCTGTCGCCCCTGCCACGCCCCAAACAAACCCATGCTTCTCTCGTGCCAACACCGACCAGCTTATTGAGATGATCGCTGCGTGTTGTTGGTAATGATGATTCCCGTGCTATGGCACATACTCATAACGGATGATCGGCCAAGAAGCGTGTCCACGTGTTGGTTGGGATGATGATGATGTCCATGTAATGGCACATACCCACAAGGGGGAATTGGTCAAGAAGCTGAAGGTATACAGATCGTGTTGTCGCCAACTATGATATCGAGATTATTGGTCCATGTTCATGATTGTTATGATTTCCTGCTATCGCACATACCCGCTACGAGGAATCGGCCAATAAGCGTGTCCGCGTGTTGAAACGATGGCGATGATTTCCATACAATGGCATATACCAAAGAAGCAGGTGGTACAATGGCACATGCTGACAACGGGGGATTGGCCAAGAAGCGGGTGGTACATATCGTGCCCACGCCAACTATCTTTTTCAGATCATCACCGCGTGTTGATTGTGATTTCCATGCTAGGGAACGTACACCCGGCCACAAAAGTTTATGGACTACAGGATCTCACAAAACGTTCGATTCCCGAGCAGCTTGTAGCAGTAGCCAGTAAAACTGTATACTACCATGTTGTTAGCATATTCTAGCCAAGGCCCAAAACGCAAATACCAGGGTGCGTTGTGAGGTTACGGAGATATTCAGCTTTTTCTCAGAGTTAATGGTTCGTAATATTTTGCGTTCGGGTATACCTACAATGGAGGATCAGCGAAGAAGCGCATCCATGGGTTGATTATGATGATGATTTCCATATTATGACACATACATACAACGGGGGATTGGTCAAGAAGCGGGTGGCACATATCGTGCCAACGCTGTTATGATCACCCTGTCGGGTGTGAGAGACTTTCAGGCGTACGTTCCCATGACAAGATGATTTGCCTCGTCCCAGAAAAGGCTATTGCTGTAAGCCTGGACCTCGACCTGTGAGAAGCGTTCAGGCGGGTGTCCCCAAGTCAACATAATTGCCATCTTCTCCGAAACGGCCTCACCGCTTTTTCCCCGGGCTGACACAAAAGAATGGGAGAAGAGAAGGCAAACCGAAGGACAAGAGATCAACGGCAGAAGCTGACGAAAGCACTAATACTCCCACAGGCTCCAGAAGAAGACGTCGACGACCACAGGACCACCAGAGGTTATTTAAAGCCGTGCTGGCCCCCGTGTTAATCAGAACCACTCGAGACTCGTATGAGAGGCACCACCATGTACCAATGAAGTGAATACAACATTTTCTTTTTTTTTTTCACCATCACGATACCCGCCTTCGTCGTCGTTTCCTGATTCTTGCGGTGAAGACACATCTGCTCCGCCCTTCGTCCTGGCTTCAGCAGAATGGTGAGCGATTGACTTTCTTTGAGAATTTGCCACGCTTTAGCTCATGTGTTTTCTAAAATTGCAAATTAGTTTCTGTGCGTGCAGGCTCCTATTGAAAGCTTCCTCACTTCACAGCAGATTAAGAAAGTCCTCGTTCGGGATTGAAATGGCTTTAAGCAAACATAAAAAGCCAGAGTTGTTATTACTATGTGAAGAGCTGGGAATTGAGGCCGGGAAAAGTCAGAGAAAACCGCAGCTTATTGAGGCGATTGAGAAGTGCTGGGCTCTTCAGGACGAAATTTCAGAAGCATGGGAAGAGATAGAGAGACGAGCTGAGAAAGCTGAACAATACGCTGTAGAGGAAAGACAAAGAGCTGCAGAGGAAATGCAAAAAGCTGAACAGAACACGGTAGAAGAAAGGCAGAGAGCTGATCAAAGGGAAGCTGCAAAAAGAAAGGAACGAGAGAAACAGAGAGCTCACGAACGAAAGCTAAAAGAACTAGACGGGCAGCGGGATCTGGCCACGCAATCGGCAAATAACATCTCAATAAGTGAAAGACGTTCAGGTGAAGCAGGAGTAAAAATAAGGGATCTCATGCCGTCGTACAAAGCAAACGGTGACATTGGATTGTTTCTAGTTACTTTTGAACCAACCTGCGAGAAAAACGGGTTGGCACTAGAAAGTTGGCCACAACAGATTATGAACGCTGCTCCTTGCGAAGCAACCAAAATAATTGCAAGGCTAACGAGAGACAAGGCAGATGACTACCAGAACGTAAAAGCTGCGTTGCTAATGAAAAATTGGCTCTCAGTGGAGGCTTTCCGTCGTCGTTTTGGTGAAGCCGCTAGAACACCGGGCGAGTCTTTCCAAGATTTCACTTACAACCTGAAAACCAATTTAATGGAGTGACTAAAAGGGGAACACGCGTTCGGTTGTCGCGACATGGTTGTTGAGTTTATCTGTATGGAGCAGTTCTGAGTCCTTGACCGAAGCGTCAGCTCTCCTGCGTAAAACACGCGCGGTGCCTTCACTAAGCAGAGTAGCAAGAAATACGCGCGCAGTTCAAACACGAATCGTGGCAGTTGTTTACACGGACGAGCGCAGCGACGCTAAACAGTGCGCCTTTTCACTAGTTCATCTGTGCTCGTTATCATTCAGGCTTGATAACACACAACCGAGTCCTCATCGTTAGCAAGCAATGAGTAGTGCGTTTTGAAAAGAGCGGCCGATGCTCCAGGACGACAAACTGCCCGCGCGTCCTCCCATTGATTGGAACAGCCGCGCCACCACCGCTCCAGACCCTCCTCTCCCCACCCCGGCATCCCCGAATGGAGGCGTCCCGCCGCCGGCGTGACGTCACGGCAGGCCAGGCGGGTGGCGAGAAGAAAGCAGCCCTGGCAATGCGGCAAAGCTGACACAACGGGAAGCATCTGAACTGTGCCGACGGCGGCGGCGACGAGTCGCTTGCTTTGCACCATCGCCACGCCGCGCGGCAGCTGAGCGGCGGCAGCAGCAGCAGTGCCGAGAAGCCCACCTCCGAGGAAGCGAGCCGTCGACGGACCCCTTGTTCCGTAAGTAGGTTTCCCCACACGCCTCCCGTCTCGCGCGTTTTCTTTATTATTGCTCCGTTTGTTTTAGTCGCCGTACGCGGCTAGCTTTAACGGGGGCAGCAGGGTTTGGGCACAGTGGTGGGATTCCTCCCCTTGTGGCTTCCCTCGCTGACCGCAGGAGCTGCATTTGAAGAAGGTTAACTAAAGCGGATTTTCCAGTCTTATTGGCCATGGCTGTTTCGGGAGGACGGGCCGGTATAGGCGACATCGTCGTCGCGCTTCGAAAGCGTTTAATTTAGAGAGCATCGCCCGGTGCAACGCGAACACGTTTTGCGGCTGGCAATAGCCGCTGCGCCTCGCTTGTTCACGCGCGGCTCACTCGCATTGCTCTGCGCGCGCAGGTGTCCGTGCGAAGTCGACGTGTTTCGTTTCGTTTGTTGGACGCGGAGCAGCGAGAGCACGTTGTGCGGTAAACTGACGCCGAGGCGAAGCTGCCCAGCCTGCTGTTGCACCAGAACAACAAATTTCGTCTCGAAATGGCATTATTTGAATGCCTTTGTTTTGAAATGCCTTTGATGTTTAGCCGAATCCTATTCATCGGCTGTGGGTCCGCACTTTTCACACGTATTTAGTGCGTTTTATTATCCGTACTCAGTGCGTCCGTGAATGGGAGCGTATTTAAGTATTACGCGCAGTTCTAATCTGAAAGGATGTGCTGCTCGGGACAAATGGCTTGATAGAACGCATAGGATTTGACTTGTCAAAGTGTGATGGGCTTGTCAAATGTTCCTGCATTTTCAATACATAAGATCAAAGAGAAATAAGTGTAGGCGTACCTATTATCTTGAGCTCTTCTTTCAGTTAGGTTAGGTTTCCTTTAAGTTTTAGTGCCATAATCGTTATCATTGTCTTTTAGCTTTGTACACTTATATATAATTGGGACTTCGTTCTGAACGTAACTTTCAGGACGTGGAACTCACAGTTCAAGAATGACAAGCCAGCCTAGGGTTGCTGTTTTATTATCTTACATTTGGCGATATAGCAACTACACGTAATACAAATGCACATTTGCGCCTACGTCTCTTCGTAACATGAAGACTTCTTTCTGTTGAAAACTGAGGGTCTTTCGATCTTAAGAAACCAGCTAGCTGCTGAATGAGGTGCGTTCTGCGACTCTATATAATTGAAAAGTCGAAAGAAAATTGTGGCAGTTGTGAGAGAGGTACAGTACTATATGAACTTCCGTCATGCCCAAGTGTGTCCTTTCTTCCGCTGCTTTTCGTTTTTTTTTTTTACAGTCGTTGATGTTTCGTGTAGCGCAATGCTGGCCCAGCACGAGTTACTAAATGCGAGTGTGGCAGCCAAATAAAAAAAAAGTCTTTTCTCTTTTTTGCTCGTCTCTTAGCCTCGCTGTTTCGGTATTCTAATACATGCGAGATCGCTAACACCATTACGGGCCTGTTTATTGCTCAACGGAGTAAAAATGAATTTGGAAGGCGATTCAGCCTCCAGCTGAAGTCGATGAAAGACAGTCTTATGCGCAATTTGGAGGCGAGAATGGGGTGGAGTCACTGTGCACGGCGCTCTATTGCGTCACCACTCGCGTGAAGAGATTACGGGAGTGTCGTCGGACTGCTTAATTTTTTTTTACTGCACCATCTTCGGTATTGCTTCGCATTTTGACCTTTGATGATGCGTTAATTAATTTTAAATAATATCTGGGGTTTGACATGCCAAAAGTACGATACGATTATGAGGCACGCAGCAGTGGAGGAGAAGCGTCCATGGCTCGATGGCTACAGCATCGAGCTTCTGCGCTAGAGGTCCTCTGTTCCAATCCGGCCATCGGATAATTTTATTTATTTGAATATATACACGGAACACCACGGCGACCAGCAGCCCGAAGTGCACATACCTAGTAGCACACATCGGCCCGCATCTTGTAGACCGCACTATCCCCGGGATTGGCCCGCGAAATAGAAACGTACCCGATACCGAAAGATGGCGGCAATTCGCCAAGAAAGACTTCCGTCTTTAAAATCAGCAACGCGTCGGCAATTCAGTATTATCCTCTACGTGTTATCTTGCGTGCTGTATTCCACATTTCGTGCTTCTCTGTGGAATCGTAAGTGGGAGGGGGTCATGAGTACAACACTGGCTTCGCCCCACTCGCTATTCCTCCCGGCTGCGAGATTATGTTCGGCGGCGTATACTTCCATGACAAGCAAGAGACCGCTCTCCGTCCCATTTTTACACCCAACATTTCCGGGCCCAAGCACTTCGGACGCCTCCGGTTTCACGTATGTCATACGTCCCCAATCACGCTCTGTCTAGGGCGCGCGTGTTCATCTCATTGCAGTGACGACGTTTACGGTCGAGCGACGGGCGGCTCAAAACAGCCTCTTACTCAGCATACGCTGCCACATGGCCTAACCGACGTTTCGCTCCTCGCCTTACAGCGCTATATCGAGCGCTGCAGGCGCCGGTAAATGCAGTCACCTCTCTGTAGCGCTGAACGTTGAAGGACTCCAAATAAATCTCACTTTGTGGCTGCACTCTTGTACATCTCAGTGTCACACGGCCCTCTTGTTTATGGCACATGGCTTTTCGATGTGATCTTCCTCAAATCGGAAGACCGCTCAGGGGCATAATCGTTTTTAAATGTGGTTCTCTTTGCCGACTGGTATGTTACTAACATAAATAAACAAAGAATATTTTGTTTAAATACCACGGTTAGGTGCTGAAAGCAGCAGCTATGTGTAAGTGGACAAATTGAGCGTCTCCTCGTGTTTTCTACGCAGTGAGAACCGCTTCTCTTCGGCTAAGCACTAATGTATGGATGTAATATTGCGTGGTGGGCTGGCTTGCTCATGTTGCGTCCCGGGTTTTCGTGTGATCTCGTGGTGTTCTAAACGCGCACCACGGTCACATTTTGTCGTCTCTGACGACACACTGGTACCGATGAAATAAGTGTGTACTCGAAATTTGGCCGCACGAATGTGCATGCATGGTAAAACAATTTTCGTACATTTTCCCGTGCATCTCACTTCATATCCGAGATTAATACGTTACGTAATCGCCGTCGACTTAAATTTGACCTAATAAAATGCATACAAAGGATCTCGCGATGGTTTAGCGAGAATTCTGAAGCGTAGCTCTCGTGCACGATGGTAATTCAGTGGGGAAACCAAAAAAAGATCCTGCACTTTGACGCAAGTACAGATAATAAAGGAACGCAATATTCTCTCCCACGGTTTCTGAAGAAGAGCTTGCACACAAAACGCTCATTTCGGAAATAAGCTGGGCCGCTAACTAGCTCAACGCTAATCCGCGCGCATTTCTTGTAGGTGCTGATGGCAGCGCGAACGGCGACGCTGACCACGGATGTGTATGAGCGATAGCGTGCTTTTGAAATTCAATCTCGGCCCCGACGGTCTTGGAAGCGGGACCAACAGATATGACACCGAGCGCCTATCGCAGCTGGTCGCCTGACCTCGCTTCAACCTGACCGTCGTCGCGCAGGCTGCGCTAACCGCGCCCACGCCGAGCCAAGGCGAAAACGTGGCGTCAAGGCGCGGAAGCAGGGCACTACTGAACGAGTTTATTCGGGATTCTCAACACAGTTCTTGCAATACTTAACCTTGGAGTAACTTTACTCCCAGGAACCTTCCGTGCTATAGGCGAGTATGGAAGCTTATGAAGCAATGTGCGAATTATCCGTGTTCAGATAAAGCGTGCTATCTGTGTGGCGCTCGTGGACGCCGTCGGCTATTCCTGTCCCCCTAATCCATATGTGCGCCAAACGATAACAAAAAAGAAAGAAAAATCGAAAAAAATAATATGGTGAGAATAGTTATAAAGTACGCACAATCTCCCTCACCCGTTTACTCTTAAGCCGTTTGTAAAGTACAAATATTCTATATAGCGGAGCTACAAATGGCGTCCTTCATTACAATGCCACGGTAGAAACACAGCAATTCGCAAACGCACACACTAAATCCACGAGAACATGGTAACGAAAAGGTAACGCAGTATCCCCCTCCCCCCCCAAAAAAAAGTAAGAAGAAAGAAAAAATGTGCGAACGATAAAAAATAAATGACTTAGATACACAAATACAACGTTCTGTTGGGACGAAAGTAACAGTAATAACATTTAGTAACTCGCGCAATGTTTTTTTGCAAACTCTCTTACACGTTGTCTATAGGAACTGCTACCGGTAAGCCTCATATCCGATCATCGGAAAGTTGAAGTCACAGACAAGCTGTTTGCACTGTACGAATGAGTGAAAGAGATGGCGGCACTGTTGCCCACCTGTGGCTAAGCGGATATCACGTTCTGCTGCTGAGCACGAGGTCACGGGTTCGAGTCTCGGCCGCAGTCTGAAGGAGGTGCAATGCTAAAGCGTTCGTGCACCTATTAAAACGAAGCTTTATTTGCGAACTACTCTACGATTTGACGTGTCGTGTTCGCTGTCTCTACGAACAGAAGCTGCTTTATTACAAAACACTTAGAGCGCTATAAACACACAGGATGCAGAAAAAGAAACGCACACCACGCGCAACTCCCGTGTGTTTATTACAGGCGTTCATACGGGCCGGTCGATCTCAAGAAGAGCAATAGCGCTTGCAGGGCCAGTAATCACACTTTTAACAGGTCAATAGCCTCTGGAATTATCTTAACTGAAACCTGGCACCACACGGCCCCGTCAGTTCTTGAAGGGACGCAGACCGTCCGCAAAGTTGTTTGGCGTTTAACGTACGTAAGGTATGTCACACAGCTTCTACGCAGCGTTAGTTGCTACGAGAGGATGGTGGGCCGATTCCGAAGTCTGTGCAGTGTCCCAAAGCAGAGTGAAAGAATGAGAGATGGGCACGTGACGCAAGCGCCAAACATCTCACAGCGCTAGACTTTGGCACGAGGGAAGAATGCGTGCGACTGTGGCCCGATGTCTTTCGAACACTTGAATTTTATTTTTGTTGAAAAAGCCTGAAACGGAGGCGAGACAGGAACGTACCTACCTATACGACGAAGTACGTGGGATGAGCCAAACAATGCTTCGCACTCATAGTAAAAGAAAGGTTTGAATGCGCCTTCTTAGCAAAGGCGGCCGTGCAAATCATAGAAGAATTGGTACGTCGCCGATGACTCACACTGTCTAACGACTGCTGCAGCACCTGATTTTCTTTTAGCAAGGTCAGCATGAAAATTTACGGTAAGCATAACTGTGCCAACTCTGACAGCTTGTTATTAGGTACCCAAGCTGTCGCCTTATCCTCTTGCGCGTACCTTAAATGGTTTCCGACGTGAATTACGGGCTAAGTCATGGGGGCTATTCTGTAAATGTTCATCTAGTGGAGATATCCATTTCGTCCGCTGATGAAGTTGTGATTGGCTGGGCTGGGATATTCGTCAGAAAGAGACATGCACCCCCCCCCCCCCCTTCTCTCTATCAGCACTTCTGTAGCAGACGAAATGGACATTTTCACTAAGCGGACAATTGACCTTCCCCCTATCTATGGGCACAGATCTTGCCGGAGTTTGATGGGATGTGCCCTTCGATGCGTGTTAGGAGACTGTACGCAAACCCCATACTCCATAATTAACTTATTAGACTGTGCCAGAGTTTATGGGCTAGTTGCTTCGACATACAAAGGCAGCATCGCCGGAGAGATTAGGACACGAGAAAACGTAAAGCGGACACCACAAGCCACCATCAGCGGACGCCATCAGCGCTCGTGGTGTTCGTTTTACGTTTTCTTGTGCCGTCTTTCCAGTAATGCCGCCTTAGTCTTAGATGTACCTGTGCTGTTTTATCTTGTGCAGTGCTGGTAGCTCGAGGAATAAGTGACATCTCGTATAGTTAATTTCGTCTTTTACAGATGGCCCCTTCCACCACCCTTCCTTTCGGCGATGCTTATTTCGTTCACTGCCGTGCCTTTAAAGCCCTGAGATGTTGTCTAAAGAAAGCTGCAGGCAGTGACGTTTAGTTGTTTCTTGATTAAAGCTGCAAGCAAAGAGAAAAAGGAGTGGGCTACAACTTCAAAATTATGTATAGTAAAAAAGAAAGAAAAAGAAATTTGCCTGTTGAGAAGGATTGGACATTCCGTTGATTCGCTAGTATAAGTCGAAAAACAACAACAAAAATAATGCAACACGGTGAAACAAGTTCCGTGCTGATAATCAGTGCGAAATGTTTCGCCATTACTAATACGCTGCCTCTCACAACAACTCAGCTTGCCTGTCTGCCGATGACGCGTTCAATCATTCACCAGGTCCCCGTTTCGCATTAGCCATGTAAGTGCATTAATTAGCGTTCCGTATCTCTTCTGAATCTCCGTTTTAGTATAACGAAACAGTAAGTAACCCAAGCTCACGCTCTCAAAAATTTCTGATCGTGTTTTTGTACTCCTTCTTACTTTTCACTAAAACTGTTGCAATAAATAAAATTTTCGGATCAAATAACTATATTCGAGAAAAACGTAGTTGTGGAAATATGACAATCGCGGGCTTTCTAGAAATTAAGAGAGCTTTTGACTCTGCAAGTTAAAATTTATATACGTGCTTGTTATCATATTAGACCCTGGTCTATGTGGACAATCTCTGCGACAGACTTCGCAGTTCTTAAGTAACAGGAAATTTTGTGCAAACCAACGAACGGCCGAGTAAATATTACATCGTCACGCAGGGCATTCAGCACGACGGTCTACTTAGCCCATTTCAACTGTGTAATGGCAGGTTTACCACAAGAGCTTTCGGCTGGTCTAAAGTATTCATTGTAGGCAGATGACGTCTGCATATGGACTTCTGGTTCATGTGTAGGTCAGCTACTATTGACGTTACAGAAAGGCCTCGATGTAATTGACAACTTTTAAAAGAAAGGGCCATAGGACTTTAATTGTTACGATAAGACAGCTGTACTGTCTTTTACGAGACGGCAGCTGAAGAATTTTCAGTTTAGTTTACAAGAAGAAAGTTGGATGACTATGAAGCAGTCCAAATTTCATGGCATTGATCTCAAACATCAAGTGTCATGGGCTTCGGACATCGGTACACTTGAAGAACAAGTAAATACTATTGAAAACGTGCTTCACCGACAAGCGGGAACCACATGGGGAGGATCAGCCTCATCACTACTGCAAGTTCAGAATGCACTGCTAAGGCAAAAAAATAGCTTATTCGGCACCCATTCTTCATGGCCTATCAAGAACTTCGGAGGAAAAACTGCAAATTTTATTGTCAAGAGGGCTTAGAGTGTGTTTTGGCGTACCCCAAGCAACTTCGAGTTCTCGTGCTATCGCTGGGCTCGTCATTCACCTTTTCCAGTTATACGAATGGTTGAAGCTTGCAGGCACGCGTATTGCATCCTAACGCAACATGATGGGTATATCCAATAAAGAAATCTGTTCAGGGAAGAAGCAAAAGTGAAATCCATAAAGTTATTCATGATCATCAAACATTATTACTGTTTTCTGAAATCACAATGGACCTTGGTCGTCCTCTTTGGATGCTGAAAACGCTGAAGTTGTAATTATCGGTCGAGTGTATCACATGCAAGAGAGGTACGTTCATGACAGATGTGCAACAACTTGCACTATTCCAAATTTACTCATTATATCCACAGTATATTCGTACGTATATGGACGGATCGTGCCAAAATAATTCTTCATAGCGGACCTGAAGCTCGAACCAAAGTTGAAGTTTAGATTACGTCGAGTGGTATCTTCAGTAACCACCGAACTATTTGCAATCCTTTTCGCCTACTCCTCATAGCGTCATTTGAGATCGCCCATAAATGGGTTATTTTTAGATTCCCAAGCCACCTTCGCATCAACAAATAGCACAGATCGAAATGGGCTGGACACACATTTGTATATAAAACCATCAAGGAACACACAAAGACCATGCGAGAAATCACATTATAGCATGTGAGTGGATTCCAGGACACTGCAATATTCTTGGAAACACTGCGGCGGACGCTGTTGCAAGACAGACGCGCGGAAAATGAAAATACAACAAATCTCCCACTTACCCATCGTGAAAACCGCCTGTTGCTGAAACAAATATTCTCTTGACTTCGTGCAAACACCCGGTTTGATTAGAAAACAAAGTTCTCAGTGTTATTCTTAATAGATCCTAACATTTAATTGCCCATTTCAGCCGCCAAAGTTGAGCGGAAATAGAAACTTTGTAACTTTATTGCACCGTCTGCGGCTTGGGACAACATTCACGCGTCGCTTTATACACAGAATTCAGCACGTTGCTAGTCCGCAGTGTCATTGTGGCCACGCTAACAAAAATGCAGAACACCTTCTTCTAGAGCGCCCGCAATACGACAGTGCGAGACGAAGACTACCGGCCAAATTAATGTTGTTGGGCCGCACGCCATTCGCACTGAAAAGTGTGAAAGCGCGGTCAGGCCATTCTCTTTCATGTACATTCTTCCACCATGCGTGCTTCCGCAGAACTGATTTGCCCCACTGAGAAAATGAAGATACACGGACCAGGACCAACAATGTAGCTGCAAAAAGTATGTCACTTGTGGCTTTTAAAAAGCTTTTTGGAAAAACAAATAAATTAGGCTCTTACTAAAGAGAGAGACAAAAGGCAATGAAAGACAGGGAGGTTAGATAATATAAGTACCGGCTGGCTACCCTGAGGTGAGGAAAGTGTTAAATGGAATAAAAGGTGAAAGAAGAAACAAACGTAGCAACTTAAAATCTTTAAAAGCGGTAACTTAATTCTGAAATTCTATTATCATCAACCAAGGCACAAAACACATTGTGCCACTAGCTAACCCTAATTCTTAATCTCAACTGTTCCTCCATTTCCAATTTTTTTATGCCTACTACTCAATTTAATATACCCTTTCATATTTTTACGTTTATTCAACTGTACGACCCCTTTTCCAATGTGCACCTACCCCCGCTCACTTCTACTCATGTCACCCTCCTATTTGTTATTACGGTTTCGGTCCCCCCCCCCTTTCTTTGTCTGTTTTTTATTATATATTTTTTTGAAACACCCTCACCAATACATTACAATGTCCCAAACGCCAGGATACCTTTTCCGGCGCCTCAGCCACAAAGGGTATCGCCATTTCTGTATACCGCCGTAATGACACCTACGTTGAGCTACTGGGGCTAACGTCCCTTTAAAGAACAAGCCGCTGCCTTCCAGTTACTCCATGCATTGCACCCCAGACTCCTTGTCGCCATCGTAACTCGTCAAAATTACCCGACGCATTGCTTCTACACTAGCTACTAAAGTCATTCTTTCAACTGATGCCTTTTTTGGGTCTTTCCTGTTACTCGCGCACCGACCGCTTGTTGACCGGCTCTTCTAAAGCCACAAAAACATGTCGCCAACGACACTCCTGAGTGCTCCCTTACCCTCTCGCTTCCCCAACACCCTCCCATGCCCTTCCTTTTCTTTTCTTGTTCTCTTTTTCCCTCTTGGTGCCTTTCTTTTCTTTTCTCGGCGCCATCCCACTGTCTCCCTCTTGTCCCCTCGTCTTAGAAACCGCGCTTACAGACGTCAGGCGACAGCGGTCATTCTCTCTGAAGGCTCTCCATTTACAGCCAGTCACCACCGACAACAACCGCACGTGACGTTACTCTACTAACCCTTTAAAACTAACATGCCGAGGATGACGAGGCCACCTATGACGAAGATAGGTCTTCCTATCGAAACATTGGCCAGCCTTTCTGAGGCAGCTTATTCCTGTTTATAACCTTTGTACCACAGAAGTTGTAATGGTGTGTTGTATGTGTGTAACTCACGTCTGCCATTGTTACTTGTTGTGTCTTGTGTAGATATAAATTGACCTTAGGTCCGTGTTTTCAGACTCTCTTGCGCATTTTGACTCGTTCACAGAACTGTGTATGTGTTTTAGTGTCCTTTTGCTTTCATCTTTGGGTAGAACTTTGCAAATGTTAGCACTCTTTGACTGCCGCCAGTGCATATAACTTTTTTTTTCGCTTTTGTTTTGCTCGCCCTGCGAAAGGGAGTACCCGGCGCTAATAATGGTGCCAACCTCTCATATTATTTCATACTACTAAATAATAATAATAATAATAATAATAATAATAATAATAATAATAATAATAATAATAATAATAAATAGGGTTTCAGGTTAATAGGGTGCCCCCCCTTGTTTGATTCATTGCATACACACAATACACAGTACTGTTTGGATGCATAGCCTTGGCAGCTAGTTTGGGGTCCAATAACAAAATTGACATAAGAATAACAGCGTACTTATTATACGAGACAACTTAAACACACGTTATTAAAGCATTTTTCAGGGAAAATATAGGATAAACAAGAGACTATGTTATGACAACAGGGGATACAAATAGAAAGACGCTGTCAGCACTCATGAAATAAGTTTTCTAAACACTGTATAAAGTTATCGCTAGTCTTTACACTGTGTGGGAGTGCGTCCCATATTACAGCACCGTTGGACTCCACGAGTATCTGCCCATATACATCGTGGCATGGTGGTAAGTTGATACAGTTGTTAGTAGCTGCCCTCATGTTTCGTGCCGGTAAATTAAATATTGTGATGGTCAGTCGATTATTAAAACGTATTATTGCATTCACTGCCTGAGCAACTTTTACTTTATACGCCTCACTGAACGGCAGAACACGAAGCAATTGAAACAGAGGTTTACTTGGATCAGTATGCTTAGAAAACGTAACTGACGACAGGTTCTAAGACCGACGACAGGTTCTACATAGGTATTGTACGTACTGCCCCAAGACTCTAAACAATAACAAAGGTGACTCTGTATAAAGGCAAAACATCCGTAAAACTTGAAGGTCAAAACATCGACGGGCTTTTAACAATACATGACAACCATACGCCAATTTGGAACATACCTTACGAATTTGATATTTCCAATGCAAATCCGATTCAAAACAAACTCCTAGATACTTGTAGCAGCATGCTCTGTTTAACCGGACATAATTGAAAAATATAGAGAGAGTCACAATTCGTTTCCTTCTTCCCGGAATGGAAAACTGCAAAACTGGTTTTGTCGATGTTAAGTGTAAGCTTATTCTGCGTGAACCATTTCGCGACGCAACCGAGTTCTATGATTTATTTTGGCCTGCAGTTCTTCTCCCAAAAGTGTCCCCAACGAAAAAATAAAGCCGTATCATCCGCGTGTAATAGAACTTCAGAGCACGTTAACACTGACGGAAGATCTTTGATTTGTAGGGAGGAGAAGGCGGCCCCAAGCACGGAGCCTTGCGGAACGCCCATCGAAACACTATGTGAGGCTGACATGAAATTATTAATTACAACAATGTAGCGCTTTTTGCGCGGTAGCGCCGAAAGGCGCCAGCGAGCTAGTTAGCGGGTTGCTCATGGACGACGGAAATTCCTTAGCCATATATGGCTTCGCTGTAGAAACAAGCAAGCAACGGACATTTCGATTTTACATTTGGTGAATATGCACTTCGAATTTCAATCAAATGGTTTGAATGAACAGTTCGAGTACTACTCGAAGTACTGCAATTGTTGTTAGTCTTGTCTGTCTAGTTAGTCTGCAGTCCTGTCCGGGGTTAGTAAACAGTCAGGGCTACAGAATGTTTTCTTTTTCAACGAGAAGCTTCCCCTCGAGATATTTACACTGAATTATCAGGTAAAGTCAGATGCTGATATACTGTGCTTTCGAAATAATGCGGGTGTTTGAAGAAAGCAAGTTCAAACTTGAGTAAATTCTTTGTGCGACCACGCGATTTAAGGGAAGCTCTCTTTGTGTTTGTGCGTGCGTGCGATCAAGAGTCAGTATGCCCGTGATCACGTGACATAACTGAGTTGACATCTCGGTGTGCATCTATCTGAACTGCTGTTTGCACTTCAGCATAGCTTGTGAATGATGTAGTACATAAACACACATTTCTTCACATTAAAGCTACATTTCTTCTTGCCCTAGTAGTTTTTTTACCCAGTAGTTGTGACACAGCAAGAAAAGTTGGGACCTGTGTTGTGCATATGCACTAAATAAAATGAAAATGAATACAATTGCGCGCATGTCATTTGTTGTATGCTATTTAATTAACCGCTTAGCAATTATGTCGCTTCCCATAGATTCCAACATGCGCGTTGGATCAGCATACATTTTTTAATGGTAACAGTAATTTCCAGGAATCATCTGGGATACGTAAACACTTCGTTTCAGCCAGTGAGCTCTTCCAGTTTATTATTTCTAGCAACAAAAATCGTCATCACCTCCCTGTGGGGAAATAAATTTGGGTTTGTTAGTTACCGGTAGCTTTAGCTGAACAATCGCTGTGAAGCAAAAGTGCTTGCGTCACCCGAGAGATGTTCTAGCATTACATTAGAACATCTTACATTAACATCTTACATTATAGCATAACATTAGAACATTAACATCACATTAGAACAGCTATACTATGAACGAGGCTAGCATACTAGATAAACGACTCAAATTCGGGGGACGTGCCCTGTTATAATCCCCATATAGAATTGCCAAAGATGGACTCTGGTTTTGCCGAAGTCTCTAGATTATTTCGAGAACTCCTTGTACATTTCTGAATAACTCAAAGCTGATCGCACCATTTGTCTCACTTCTTCTTTCGCTCTATCTCAACCCAAAAGTGCTCTACCAAGTAATTAGCATATCGAGAATAGTGACTCAGAGGCGTCACACTGTTCTCAGATGGTTAAGATGGTTAAGAATGTCACGCGAGCGGTCACTGAGTATGTGGATCGTATGTAGTTTTACACTATTGTTTCATGACGGTGAGTACCGCGTTCTTAGGCTTCGATATTGTTTGATATGATATAAAACAAACCCTCGTTATAGCGTAGTTATCAGGACAGCAATTTGATCTCATCATAAACGGTATTTTAGTAATTTTGAATGGGCTATAAGAAACTTTTAGTAACGTGGGACTCCCAATACAACAGCGCGGCAGCTTGCAGAACGCATATTGAACGCATAGAACGCATGTAGAACGCATAGCCGCACTGAATAACGGTTGCAAGACAGCGATTAAATCCTGCGGACGACCGTGAACACGCTCCCCGGTCTTTCATTCATCCTCACAAGATACATGTATTCCCAAGTAGCTGCCTGCATTCGGTGGAGTGACCTTCGCGATGCATTTGAATTCGGCAAGTTGTTATAAAGGAGCGCAAAGGGTGTTCGCGTAGGCTGCATTGTGTGATCCCCAGTGGATATGCCACTTCGCACTCCGTACTGAGCGGAATCAGTGGTGCCACTGCACACACAATAATGCGGCGTAAAGTGCACGCATTGCTGTCGACACCACAAAAAGTTCTAATAAAGCGATATGTCGAATAAAGCAACTTCACTGAACCAGGGGTTCACTGTATCTCTTTTTGTTTAGGTTCGCATTGCGCGTGCGTGTTGAGTGCAAAATAGTTTTTAAATGTCTGTTATCAATTTATGCTTTTGCTGGTACACAAACGTATAGTGGACGCTATTTTGTAGTGTCAACATTTTCTTGTGCTGCTAAACATGTCATAAAGAAACCGATAGGCAAAAGGGAAAGCTTTGTTTAGACAAACCGTTGTAACCTAACCGTAAAGCTATGCTAGGCTGTAAACGGCAGGCGACCGATGAAAACGTGCTACGAGAGGCAACTTTAAGACTAACTAAATTATTGCTAATTAGTTTTAGCAATTTCTGACGCGTAGCAGAAGTCACTCGATTAGAGCACCCACGAGTTGCAGGAAAACTTAATTACAGTCATTCGCCCCCAAAACTCTCTACTCTCGTCACTCGCACCAACTTCCAGTCGGGACAGCCTGCGTAGATGGGCGCCTGCGAATTACCTTTAACTGGCACTTCGAAAACGAACGACAACGCTAGTAACCCGAACTGTGTTGACAGCCAGGCAGCCGTTTTATACAGCCGAGGCTGTCGCACTTGCTTTCTCCCCTCGGCGTCCTTCCTGGCCGACTGGTTTTATGTCTCTGTCACGCTCGCTGTCGTTTACAGCGAGACACCGTCAGGCGGCCGTCGTTCGGACGATTACATTCTGAAGTCAATTAACGTTTATGTCCCGCGTAATTAGGACTCACTTATGAAGACTGGCGGCTGAATGCACAAGTGTTCTATCTGTACAGACTGACGTGGCAGATAGCTCGGTCGTGGGACAGCCCACGGAGCTCATGGAGCAGTCAAGCGTGAATTCTTTTTTAAATTTTATTTCTTGTTAACCGACGTGACCTATCTTATCTCGACAACGGTGGGCGCTGGTGAAAATGCCTGAGTGAAACGTTGTCATCTAGAACTTCGTAATTCGAAAGTTTCTCCTCGATTATTCTCGTAGCTAGGGTTAGCAGGAAGTGGTGGCTAAGGCACCCTGCTGCGGAGCACGAGGTAGGTCGCGGCTTCGAATCCCTACCGCAACCCGCTGTGGTCACTTAGTGGCTATGGTGTTGGCGCTGCTAAGCACGAGGTCACAGCATCAAAGCCTGGCCATGGCGGCCCCGTTTTGATGAGGGGCGAAATGCAAGAACACCCGCGTACTTAGTTTTATATGCACGTTAAAGAATGCCAGATGGTCAAAACAAACCCGAAGTCCTCCATTACAGCGTGCCTCATAATCAGATCGTGGTTTTGGTACGTTATATCCCATAATTGCTCTTAAATTCCTGCCGCGGGGTCCGCATATTTCGAATAAAGGCGGAAAGTGAGCATTATTGTCTCTCTGTAGCTGTGGGGGCACATAAAAATAAAGGAAAAAGAAAAGGTCAGGTGATCGAAATGAATCCAAGTTTCTTCCGACAATACGGCGTCTCTCGTAACCACTGTATTGCTTTAGTTCGTTAAAACCCGTAATTTCATTCTAGAGACAAGTAGACAGACAATAGCTGAAAAGGTCTGGCCAACAACTGGTATGATGCGTGCTGCTTCTGCACGTGTACTTGATTGAAACGCAGTCAGAGGCGGAAAAAAAAACAGAAAGGGAGGTGAGGTAATCAAGCATGCATCAAAAAGAGCCAGTGTACAAGAGGCCGCCGAGCTGCAGTCAGAAAAACAGGCGAGCGAGCTGACAGCGGCAGCGAAAGATTCGGAATGACGCTTCAGCGACATAAAGTTGGACAGCGTCATGCGTGACGGGAATTACAGTAGTGCGCTGGTTGTGTGCGCAGGTGCTTGCAATGTCATACCAGTGCAATTACGATAGAAGAGTGCTAAGTGACTGATCAGTCAACCTTCACATTAGGAGGTCATTGCTCTTGCTCCTGATGACTCAGAGGATAAGCAATTGGTTCTAAAAATATTCCGCGCACTTGCCCTGCAATAGTACGCGCGTTCGAATAGATATCGCTTCATAGCTGGATGTTATCGAGTGAAGCCAATTGTGTTATCTGGATTGAGCGTGCCTAAAATGATATATTGATACCCTAACCTTGAAGCGCCGGCAAAGAAAAGCAATAAAATGACCGCTTCGTAAACGCCGTATTTCCGTGGCGACGACGTGAACGTCGCAGTCTGGATGCGACGTTCACGCATTCAAATGTTGACCTGTCTTCAGGCGCTTGTGGAGAGGATTGATCGGTCAATTCAATACCGTTCAAGCAGTGTTCACAACCTGTGTACATAATAAGGAGAATACAATACGTTTACTATATAGCTGAACGTCTATGAGGTGGAAAAACCGTTGGAAATATCTCTTCAGTCAATATAACCCGTTGCAGAACTGCGTATATTTATTACAAACTCTTGTATTTTTTTTGTTTGGTCTAAGTAAATGAGGTGCTCAAAAATCTTTGCAATAAATTTCACTTCTTTGCAATGAACTGTTTATTTAAAAAAAAGTGGGATTCATTTGTCCCACTGTAGCTCTATGGTTTCAATGAAAAGTTATACGTAACCCCTTCCAGCGTAGAACGGACCGACGCACGACGGACAAAGCGGCACAGCGGAGGCCATACATAAAAAATCTGCGCGTACTTTATGCCCATGCATCGATCACCAATGGCAACAGCGTCTTTCTGTACCCTCATATTTTTTCACGTGCATTCACAAAGAAGAGCGCTGCAGCTTACCTGTCACTTAAGGATACGAAAATGAGAGGTTATTGCGAGGTAAAGGTATAAATATAAATGTAGGAAAGAGGAATAACTTATACCGCGCATCTTTAAATCTTTCTTAGAGCAGTCAAATGTGGATCAGGGGCGCAATAACGTAAAACTTTTCCAAACTTTTCTATTCCAATTCTGCTATCAGCCCACCGCGATTGGTCTGAAACTTTTTTGGACCACCCCCACTTCACCTGTCTGTCACGCCATGTAACGAAAACCGCGATAGCTCCCCATCTGATATGATGTTACACACTGATTATGCATGATTGGGCCGAACAAAAGAAAAATAGTTATTTCTGATTCGACGCCTTTTTGCCATTAGCCCTCGGCTATTGGTCAAAAGTTTTTGGGCTGCTCCCACTTCACCTGCCTCTCACGCGACGTCACAATACCGCGAAAACTCACCGCGTCAAAGTGACGTGTGCGCCTTAAAGACGCATTAATACGCTGAACAAAACTGAATTTTCTTCTGAATAGCCGCAGGCTGCCCCGTTCCGAAATGAATAAAAGATGGCTGCCACCGATCGCTTCGGCGCTGGCTACTCGCCCCTGCCGGAGAGCATGGGTTTATTTGCGTGCAATAAAACTTTTTGCGTGGCCCTGTAACGTTTTCGAAAATTTTCGGCATCTTTGCAACCTCGTTTTGCCAACTCTTCTTTGCTGAGGATCCGTTTTAGCGTCATTCTTAAGCTTCCGTTGCATGCCGCCGCGATTGTCAACGAGCCATCGCAAGCTAAGTAAGAGAAAGCGGACCAATCGCAGACGCCGGCACCACCTTCTTGATCCGGTTATCGATATTCAGTGCAGTGGCTCGGCCCCATCGAATCCCTCTCCACTTGAGCATGGTCCTCGCCTCTTGTGAACCAATTAGATAAGACAAGCCGCTCAGCGCAGGCAGTGTTATTCGTTTTTCAAGCGAACAAAACTGGCCTCCTATGAAAGAGGGGAGCATTTGATTGGTTTGTTGAGACAAGCCTGCGTGTGACCGCCCGATGCTTGCGTCGGCGGTTACGCAAATTTGACGTCAGGAGATTGGAATAAAAACATATTGGAATAGTTTTACGTTATACGGCCCCATATCCAGCAAGCGTTCCAACTACGAAAACAATTTTTCTAGCTCTTGCGCGCTTGTCGCCCCTTAGTAACCACTCCAAAAACTATTCTCGCATGAATCGCCTGAAACCTCTAGGTGGAAGGAAGCGCCAAACAAATGAGATAAATTCGCCCCATCGCCGCTGAGAAGCGTTTCCGCATTCATTATAAAGTGGGACGTATATGTCCCACTGTCCTCCAAAGGGGTCAGTGATGCGAGAACGTGTGAGGTACGCTACGTAGTAACAAACTTTAAATACATAGAGTTACACGGAAGTGACAGGCACAGGAAGGCAGGCGACGATGAGTCCCTTGCTCTTGAGGGGATGAAAACAATTTATTAAACGAACTTGTGGCCCCCAAGAAATGTGCAAGTAGGGGACAGCGCGGTCGAGAGTTATAGTGCGATTGAATAACGCAGTCCGCGTTCGTACGCTGTTTATACACGCGTCATCTTGAACTCCGGAGAAGTTGGTAGTGCGCTAAGAATATACTGACGGGGACCTTGAGAATTAATGCACTGCCGGATTAATGTTTATCCTCGGTCGAAATTACAAAACGGCAAAATGCAGCAGGTAAGGACTGCGTTCGAATGAGGTAAAAGATAGCGAAAGAGATGCATAAAGAAGAAACAGGGCAAAGAGGAACAACAATTGATGGAACAAATACTCACGCTAGAGTTTTTAAAGCAAGAGTAACGAATGGAGCCGTTTAAAAGCGATTGCACTCTCACGCATGCTGCAGGACACCGAGTCACCATGCCTTATACATACATATTCGGTATCACACCGACTGAAAAAGGTTGCCGCAAGGTATGGCGTCCGGGCGGGGTTCTCGACACTGCAAAAGTTAAAGGGAATGTGCGTAAAGGTAAGCGAGGACAAGAGCAAGGAGAATGTCGACATGTGCACTACAAACCACGCCACGAGTTTTGTTGAATGTGAGAACAACCTGTTGTACATGTTACCTTTGACCTGCGGGGATGATTGCGTTGGCCAAACGGAGAGGCGCACAAAAGAGAACACTGATACAACTGTGGTCTGATATGTAAGCGCCGGGACATCTTGCACTGCGCTAGGCGCAAGATTTCACTAGGTTCGCACTGCTGTAGGTGCAAGTGTGAACAATTCTTTGACGCGAAGACGATGCTACACAAGTCCACCAACCACAGAAAAAGAGAAGTTATCGAAGCTTACAACATTGAGATGGCCCCTCATGGCACTTGTGTCAGCGCACCGTCCATCGCTCTGAGCAAAGAACAGATTAGGCTATTCGGTGACAACGGATAGCGTAGGTATAGCCCGGGAATATATATCTATTCTTGTTTTGCTGAATTGCGCTCGGTGTCCCCTGTGTGTGCAGTCACTCAAGTCTGGTCCAATCGTTATTGCTGCGCAAAAACTCAAGTATGCTTAACCAACTAGCCCACTGGAGAATATTACTCGCTATAATGAAATTCCGGCGGAATCCATCTTGCGATGAATGTCGCCGGCAATGCAATTCGCCTTGAAGCGTAGCGACACACCGTATTGTCGCTGGTGAGACTCGTTATGTACGAGGCGTGTAAGCAGCCGGGTTGCTCTCTCGCGCTTCCCACTTAACGCGCTGCGCCACCTAGTGCTGCCGCCGCGAGGTAAGCGTGTATATGAATTCAGACAAGAGCGTCTGCGTGTATATGATGCGGGTTCGATTACGTCTAGCACAAGATATATTATTTTATTTCTTTTTGTCAAGGAAAAGGGGCACGCCCCCAATGACCCAGGTTGGTGTGGCAGTTGGTTTTGAACCCTGTTCCTCCAGCATAGCAGCCCGATGCTGTATCTACCAGTGATCCAAGTTCGCGGGAAGACGGTTAGATAGAATGTCCCCTAAAGGTGGGTGAAGATCGCAAAGAATGATAATCGCATCAATAACCGAATGCTTAATGTTCACATGCACGTCGTCAATTCTTGGGGGAAACAACCCATTGCCATTCAATTAGGTATCACTCATTATTTGTGAGAGGGGAGGGGGAGCAGAAGGCATGACGCAGTATACGCAGACATACTTCATTGAACGGTTACTCTGTCCCGTGCTAAAGTTAAGCGGCTATGAGCACTTGAATAGCAATGAGGCGTTTTCCATAAGGGTACGTGTTTCGACCACGTCTCGACAAGCCGGGCCAGTCTATAACGTACGCATAAATTACACAATCGCTGCGCGCTTCTTGATTGATAGACTTATTGAGATGAACATGGAAATGATGGTAACATGGATTTTCCCAGCCTCTCGCAAACATTGTGCTTGTGAACTAAATGGGGGAATGAGGCGTGATGAACCTTGACAATAAAATAGTTCAGTAGCAAACGCGGTGCATTCATTAGTGATATGGGTTAAACGACAAGGAATAAATGGAGACATAGCACGTGTCTCAGTAGAGCGCGGTATACAGGAAACTAATTTTGCCAACATCACCTAAGTAAACAGTCCTCTGGCACGCACAGAGTATATAGTCATACCACGAGAAATAAGACGAGATAGGACTTGCAGACTGCATAGTCTTTTGCAATGTGAAGCAAATAATCGGACGTCACCATAGCCGAACACACGAACAAAGTTGAGCTTGTCTAATGAAAAGGAAGGTAGAAAAATGCACACTCCACGAAAACGAAATTACACGAGAAAAGTAGTATACAAGAGTGCGAAGTTGGACTAGTTAGTTGACAAACATTCTGAAAGTAAAAAAAAAAGAAACAATACCATGTAGCTGCAGGACCACATGATGACGAAACGACAGTCTACTTTCGCCTTCTTGTGGTCCTGTAGCTGTTTTTTTTTTTTCGGAATGTTAATGAAACATGCTCCCCTACCCGAATGTTCACTATCAGAATATAATTACGATGCGCTGATACGCATGCCATTATAAGGCACGGTTTGTATGAATAGCTCCAACTATTTGTCCGGCCTTTCACGGCTACCCGCGCCAGAAAATTTTCATTGAACTAAGTAAGGGGGAGAAACGGCGCTTTAATTAAATGACCTCCTTCTCCTGCCAGTTAGGCGCTCAGAGAAGCGTATACTAGTTGGACACCTTCAGAGTTTGCTCTGCTACGTGTATGAATCATTGTCCGAAATTCATCTTAGCAGGAATGAGTCAATATGGCACGTGCCGGCGCTATAGCCAGATAATTTTTCAGACTGTCGTACATGACAGAACGGGACCGAAATCACGGCATATTAAAAATGGCGACGGTTCTGCTCCCTTTTCGTTTTTCAATACCTAGATTAAATCTCTTCTAACCCTAGCTTTGGCCAACCACACTCCCGCAAAGCGCTTCCCTTTGCGTATATAGCAAATGCCAGCGCGGCACTTAATAGGTGGAAGGGTGCATCGTGGAATGGAACAGCAATTTCGCCGCAGGAGAATGTTCCGTCGGCATTCTTAATTTAGAGTCGGGTTATCCGCGGCCCATAGCGTCGGCACGCGAGATATTTAGTGTTCTTTTTTTTCCCTTTCTATACCATTTTTTTTCCATCAAGTCAGCGCTTAATGTCTTATATTTTCATTCACTCGCTGATCAGAAATATGAGCTTGTTCTACCCATTCAGCCAGCCAGGAAAACGCAGGTTCCAGTCGACCTGCGTTTTTTTTCATTTTAGCTTGAATATGTGAAGCAAGACAAACAGAGATGGAATCGTTGTATAGAAGAAGGCCCCAAGAAAAGCTGGGGAACATGCAGAATACGAGAATAAATCATGTATGCGCAATTGCACCGAGATTGGAAACTGGACCGAGACGTGGACAACGACGTTCGTCGTGTAATTTCGAACGTATACGTGCAACGTTTCATTAATATTTGCCCTTTTGAAGTTTCTGCGTCTATACAGTTCGTCTTCGAAGCCTCTGGCCAGATTGGCATTGCGCAGTGACACACTAAGAGAAAGAGAATTTTAATAACTGAAGAACTTAGCCTTGGCAGTCTGCGTGCTACTCCAGGCGAGATTCATCATTCCCGTCTGCTCTAGGACTTGAGCTTGGTTTCTTTTTTCTAAATAGTATAGTTGAAAAATGAGAGTGTTAACATCAACGTGGATTGAGCATAATAAGTAATCAGTTTGAGACGTAAGGAATATTTTACGCAAGGCATAAACTAATCGGCGTGAAAAAAGTGCGGAAAATCACCTCAGCGGACCAATTATGCGCTATTCGCCTTATGTATCCTTACTTGCTGTACATCTTCTTCCATACAATCTCGAAGTCAGCGGAGCGCGTAGGGCTAACTTTTCATTGTTACTTTTTGATTAGCTGCAGTGTGTAGAACCAAACTAGTAGATGCATAAGGGTAGCTTAGATGAATACCAAATTCATTTTTAGCTCCCGGTGTTGGGTTAGGTTATGCGAAGCTTGTAAGAAAAAAAAACACGCACAGACACATAAAAGGAATGGCTCACTACATGACTGACTAGATTCAGCTCCATAGATATGAAATAACGAGGTGGAATTAACAAGATAAAGATGCAACGGTGATGCTTTGCAAGCTTAGTCGAAAAGTCGAAGCGGAAGAAAGACACCTTAAGGGTAAAGAAAGGGAGTATCAGGACAGAGTACACTCAGATCAATGTTGTGTTGTTGAGTAATCTAAACGAGCGATGCTAGGAGCTGTAAAATTCCGAATAATATATTTCCTACTTAGGGTAAACATAGTGTGCGACAGCTGCTGTTTGTGCTGTATGTGCTCATGATTTAATAACGATAATTTATAGCTTACCTTTGTTCCAGAGTCGAGCTTGTTGTTGTCTCAAAACAACAACAACAACAACTCTGAAACAGAGGTAAGTCCAGAGCAAGGGGTCACTTCATCTATTTCTGTGGATCAACTTCGAAGCGGAAGTAATTACTGATACTTTGCCCTCGCCGTCGATGATAACGAAAGCATACTGCACAATTGAACATTTCTTGATGCGTGGCTCTTGCAAAACGTTTCTTCGTATCCAACGAAAAACTCGACATGGAGGAGCATGTTAGTGCCCACTCTTCTTTGTCCCTTCGTTCACATTTGAATCTCTTCCCTTGTTAACCAGCCGGAAATTAACATCTTTGCTTTTCCGTGTCCATGTTCTGCGTCTCCATCAGCGAGGAAATCAATACGCAAAGCCCGGTGCTTGAACAGCAATCCTCTTCATTCCCAAGGCAAGCCCGCTTTCGTGTCAAAAGACGCCCCTCCCCCCCTCCCCCCCTACCCAATTGGAACCGGCAGGTGCACAGCTGCGGGCCCAGCCTCGAGATTGCGAGACGAGGTTCCTATCGAGCGGTTCATGCCGGTAGTGTTTTTGTTTTCCTTCGTGTGACCGACTTTCGGATCGGCCGGCTAGGTGCGCTCAGATGGGGGGGGGGGAGGTAGGGGGGGGGGGGAGAGGGGGTCACGTCTGCGAAGCGATCCGGCGCTTAGCCCCGGGCGCGCGAGGAGCGCGCACGTCGTCCTATAACACCAGCCATTACGGGGCTTGGTGCCTTCGATCACTAAGGTCAGCGTCAGTGGTTGATTGCGTTATACCGTGCTCTAACTTCCAGTCCCCCCTCCATTCTCCTCATCCTTCCTCGCTGACTTCATTTCCTTTCATTGTATACGTGAAGGAACCAGCCGGCTCGTCGAAGGTCTTCAGAAACTTGCTTCTGGTAATTGCCGTTCTCTATTCATCTCGGGCAAAAAGTTTCTCAACAAAGGAACGCTTCGTGATGGTTATCCTATGTGGTTAGGACGTGTGGTTTATAAGCGCTAACCGGGTCGTCGGACCGTTTCTTATCGTGACGATCTCATATTGAAGCCAGTGCGATGCAAAAGGCGTTCGCTGCATAGAGAAAACAGAGCGGTGTCATAGCTTTGAGCTGTCTAGTCAGCCGCTTCCTACAGCAAGCCTTTCGCGTATGGAAGTTGAAGCTGCCTTTGATTTATCATCTTTAATGTTATGGATTCGAAAGAAGTGTTGGTGATTTCTGGCGGCAGCGGTATACTGGCGTGCGCGAAGCGTACGGTACAGGTTAAAACCAGGTTCAAATTTCATATTCTCCTGAAATTTCTGATAAGTTATGGCACATCGCACTGCAAAGCGTAACACTACAGGAATAAGTAAACTGAAAGGCACATACTTAATAAGGCGTGAGACACACACGTACAGGTTGAAATCTTGAATTCTTTTTTTTTTTGCACGCGTAGGAGTAACAAAGCCATGGATTGAGGGAAGCTTAATTGTACAGGGCAGAAACCACAGAAGTATAGACGCGACGGGTGCTTATTACTTGCTAGCGGAGTGTACCGATGAGACTCTGGAGAGACGAGTGGTTTTGTTATTACTACTGTTGCTGCGGCTGTTACAGCAGCAACAACGACGACAACGACGACTACAACTACGACTACAACTATGACTACGACTACTAAAATATATTATAGTGCGTACGATGGAGAGAGAAGGTACAGAACGAAAGGAAAGAAGCAGGCTAACAAGTGGCAAGTGCCACCGAGAGGTGCACAACCCCTGCCTACCCTTTAAGAAGCAGGGTAAAGAAGCAGAAATGGAAGATAGACAGAAAGGAAGTCAACAGGAAAGAAAGGACGAGACGGCATAATGACAAATGTCAGCGTGACACGAGGTTCAGCAACAAAAGACAGCACCCTCCTCAGGTCGCATGACATCAGAAAAAGAAAAAAAAACAGGCGAACAGACAAAATAATTTCAGCAAAGAAGGGAGAGGAGGGGAGTCCTTGTTGGTATGAAGTTTTTGTGGAAAGCTTGTAAGCCATTGCGTGTGACCGGCTTGGCTGTTCTGCAGTCAAGCCGCTAACTCAGGCCTTTGTAGAACTTGCGTTACTCCAAAATTGGAAAGGGTCAGTGATCTTTAGTCTCCTGAGCTTCGTGGGGCTGGGACCGAGCGGTAGACGTCGTCACTCATAATGTGTCCTGAAAACTTTTGACAGAGTGTACATAACTCTCGTTAAACAGCGAACCAAGCCGGTGCACAATGACCAAGTGCTCGGACCGACACAGAAGAAACAAAAAAGAAAATAATTCTGGGGTTTTACGTGTCAAAATCACGATATGATTATGAGGCACGCCGTAGTGGAAGGCTCAGGATAAGTTTCGAGCACCTTAAGTTCTTTAACGCGCACCCAATGCACGGTACACGAGCGGATAAATTTACAAGCTGCGAGACATGTCGCATCCGTTCGATGGAAATCAATGATGCCACTGTGTACATTGAAAACTCTAAAGGCAGCCTTTACTTATCGGAGCTCGAACAATTAAGGCCCAATTTTCTCGACCAAAGGAAAGCGTGCTCGTTTAAATTAAGCTGCCTCTGTAAAACAATCGAAAAAAAAATGATTGATGCCAGGCTTCAGTGGTGGGTCGAAATTACCCAGAGGCTGTCCAATAACATGGTGGCGTTACTCAGACGGCGTGACACCCTGGACACAATCGCGAATCCTGTCAACCATGCAGAGCTCGAAAGGCAATGTGTAAAAATTACTGTTGTTTTATTTCTGTATATTAAGCGGGCTTTTGATACAGCAAGTCACATCCGTGTTTTACGCGGCCTGCTTCAGTTCGGCATCTCTGGCCGGTCGCAATCTGCACTGAAGCGCAGATTTTCTAGAGGAAAGTACAGTATTCATCAATCCAGCTTCATGACGGAAATAGCAAAGAGTGCAAAGTGACGCACAGTGTTCCGCAAGGAAGCGTGTTAAGTCCTTTTCTATTTAATTGCATTATGTCTCAGCTGCTAATGCCTTGCCTGCCTCCCTGAGCTAATAAATATATGCAGACGATCCATGCATATTAAGTTCGGTCTCAAACATCCATTTCATACAGCAGAATTAGCATTAAGGCATGGGTGCAATCAACAAACTTTCAATAAGTTTAGGCGTGGCTCTCATATGAAAGACCGCTGTTCTCCCTCTCACAGGAATACTCTTGAAAAAGTTTAGTCTATTGATGGATGGAACACCTCGTAGTTGTGTTCGGCAGCACAAGTTCTTAGGTGTTGTCCTTGACAGATCACTAACATGGGCAGTGCAAGAGTAATACATGGAATACACCATTAACGCTGTGATAAGTGCGCTCCGACACAACTGCAGTAGTGAAGTGGGGCTGTTCAAAAAAAAAAGTTTTTTCTTTAGAATCATTCTGAATGACTCTCAAACAATTTTATTGAGCATTAATTCCACAAGAATGAACAAAAATGATCATGTTCTTGCATACGAAGTACAAAAGATATGTACAAAGGCGATGTACTTGTAATTTGAAATTTTATTTCAGTGGATTCTCAGTAACTGCGGCATTCCAGGAAACACGGAGGCAGACAGGTTAGCACGTTCGGAGCATATTGAAATAGAGACTTATCTGATAACTCTGTCACAGCGGTGGAAGGCAATAGTTTACGTCGAATTTCAGTCAGATTATCCAGATATATGGCTGGTTTGAAAACGATAGTTGAAACTCCGTTTTATTTGAGATTGACCCAAAAATACCGTTCACTATTCCAGTAACAGTTACACGTTCTCCCGAAACAGTAATACGCAGATTACGTCTAAGCACAGCGTACGCAGTGATATTTTACATAAATTAGGACGAACCGAAGGTGCGCTGCGCTCTTGCTGAGAATCACATGAATATATTGAACACCTCTTGTTCCACTGCATGCTCCGCATAGAAAAAAATTACGAGATAAGTTGTGGGCTCTGGACAAACGGGCACTCTCATTAGGAAAAATAATGGTGTCATGCCCAACAAATGAACTGCAACAGCACGCACTCAGTGTTTTATAATAATTTTCGGAAGTAGCATGAATTACAGATAACTACTAGAGCGTAGTAATTATGTTCTGTGGTTATGCCCAGCAATTTAAAGTTCTTGCGAAGCGCCCTTGATCTGGACTTTGTTACGACCTGTGGCGTAAGCTTCCATATATATAGTATTTTGTGCCAGACTGCGCTCGCTCAAAACACAAGTGAATTTCAAGTGGCTGTTCTACATTCTTAATTGACATTATTTGCTGCGCAAATTCTGTTATGTCGCGTACCATGCACAAATTCGGACTTTACGTGAACTGTGCGTTAGCGCTGTCCGGCCTATGCTCAACTTTTATATTGATATCTGTTTTAGCCGGCCAATGTTTGTTACGTACCGTCTCTGTCTTCTTTCTCGTTTGTTTGTTTTAGCCGGCAAATGTTTTTAATAAGTACTGCTTGCCTAATAGAGAAGGAGTAGCGGGCATCACCTTTGATGTCAACCTCTCCGGCATATGCACTTATTAAAAAAAAAGAAAGGCCTGTTTCTCGTGCACCAACATCCACTAATGAGGAATAGGCAGTGGGAGGCATGGCTTGCGGACGAGGACCGGGAGAGCCAATTGGCTCTTCTGAACCATGTCCAGCGAGCCGCTCGTGCCAGTGGGGCCCTGGAGTAGGGGCCCCAACCACCGTACGTTATTTTATTTATTTTCAATAAAGTTTTAACTCCCTCGCTTACTCGCGAGTAGCGGTGGTAGCCTGGTAACGATACATCGTCGTGCGACGATGAAACCGAGTGCCGCTTCCCGAACCAACGCCGCGCGACTTGGGCCTCGTGCACCAGTCGCGACGCTTCGTTTCGAAACTCGATCTCTCTAGTCAGGCGGGTTTCCCGCTCCAATAATAACGTAGCGTCCTAGCGCGGAAGCTGCTCTAAATCCCTTGTCACAATTTTCTTTTTGTCGCTTACGTTCATCCCTCTAAAAAGCACCCTTCGCACAACAAGCTGCGTGCCGCTATCAGTATATAAATGCATTGCGTAATAGTGAGTGAATGAGTTAGAGCTGAGGGAGGACAGCGTGAATGCCGGAAACGTCGGCGGCAGAAGCCAAGAAAAGCAAAACAGGAGCAAGAAAATAGTCTAATCAGAGTTTGTTCCGGTCCATTTGCATACCTTAAGGCGAGGGAAGAGAGTAGGGCTGAATGGGGAGGCGAAGATAGTAAGCGAAGACGTTAAGGAGCAACTGACATATTTTTTTTACTTGTCATTTTCTAGAGTTAAATAAAAGTCCGAGCTTTCTAACATTTAGAAAACGTACTGCAAGGCGTCAGAGCAGCCTAAATAGCTTACTATAATGCTTGTGTTTATGAAGCCGTCTCGCTTTCTCTACCCACAAGGTATATGCAACATGACGTCATGATACAGCGGGATGATCCATTCCTATAATTGCGGCGGCTGCCGCACTACCACACATGCAACTTAAAAGGAAAACGCGCAACACTCGTGCCATGATTTTAATGAGGAGCGTCATTATAACTTGTCCAATGCTAGAAGATGTCAGTAAATTTTGTTAGCGTGATGACATCACGATAATATCGATGGCGCCAGGTCCGCATTTGGAGACCTACTTTTGTACCAAATCTTCTTATAAGCGTTTCCCAACTTCCAGACGTGCTAAGTGCAATCCCTTTTGGGTATCAAGAAACATGTGGCTTCAGTTCTGGCAACCTTATGAGAAGTCGTAGGAAAGAACAAAGGTAAACGTAAAGGCAGCGATGCGCACCGAAACACGAGGAAGAAAGCATGATTACATTCTGCCGTACAGAAATGGCTCAAACTTTTCGAAAAAGCGGGGCATTGTATTTCTAGTTCTCGCTGTACTGGTGTTTGTCAAGCTTAGCGCCATAGTAATACTTTCAGAGAGCAAACTGTTGTCAGTACGGTTCTGTATATATGAGTAAAAAAATATATATGCATGATAACAACCGTGTACGCGCGAGAACTCTCTACCACGCGTATTATACCGGCCTAGTCAAGAAGCGACTTCGATGCAGGGTTTTGAACGCGCAATGCTTTCCGTGTGCTGGAAAAGCGCGCTGTTCCCAGACCTCTCGCTTTCGGTCAGACATTTTTTCCTTCACGCTCATCGGCTAAACTAGCAGACGCGAACACAATGGAAGCAATTTCACTTCACTTCATTTACTTATTTTCAATGCCTTTCGACATTATACAAAGAGGAGTGGGTGGAACGAAGGGACAAATTACAACAGGTGATCCCATAGCGCTTATTTGAACAATGAAGAGTCTGCGATGGAGACGATGGAGTACAGCAGACGACAGCCTGCTTCCTGGTATGCGTTGTATACAAACGGTAACATCTGTAACCCTCACCGTAAGAGTCTCGCGGGTAGCGAGAAAAAAAAAAAAACGGGAAGGTAAATTTTCATCATCTTAGAGGAGAAATATGTCAAATAGGTACACACACTCGACAAATCACAACACTGTTTGGCAGTGAATAGTTACGCTTCGAGTACGTAGTTGCTTAACTATTCAAAGCACCCGCAGCTTTGCGTTACCCGTGCACGATTATTTGACCAGTACATTGTCTTGTTAAAGAACGGTTGTTTTTTATTCGTTTTCAATTGCTCCGGCAACTAAACAAAAGAAAAGCATAGCGAATGACATAGGCAATACAACACCAAATGCACCTTGAGTGGTGCAGTGACAAGGCATCTTGTTTTCACGCAGTCGTAGTTGACGTGCAATCCCACGCAAAATAATTTACAGAACGTACGCCAAACACACACGTGCGCACAGATTCGGAGTTCGGACATGCAGACTATAATACGTGGTAAAATGTACAGCCGGTGTCAAATGTTTATGGGACGCTGAATCTGAGAACAGGCTGAATATTTCGGCGACCACGGCAAGCAACCTGCAGTCTGTTCTATATTATATGCGAACAACATAGTGTTCTTCGCTTGTTTTGGCTGAGGTAGCAACGAGCTCGGAAATTCAGCGTCTTCTCAGACCTCGCGGTCCGTAAACTTTTGACGCCTTCTGTGCGTGTGCGTGTTGGACCAGTGCTCTGCGTGCATCCCAGTTCGAGGCTGCACGGCCGCACAGCAAGAAAAATTGAAGGTATTTCGCCGATGTCGTGGGTCTCCAAACTTCAATTCGCGTGGGCGCAGTGCACTGGCAGGATGGCAGCAGAGGCGTCATGACGTCATCGGATGCCCTCCGTACCACGTGACCACGCGCTGATTGGCACGTCATGCGACTGCGAAAGTGTATAAACAGTAATTGTCGCAAGTGGTGAATCAATCAAAAACAGCGCCCCGGTGTGGGCTCGCATACTTTGCGAACGTTCCAAAGAGCCCCGGTGTATCTCTGCACTACCGCGAGGTCGCCGGGTCACGCTTCGCGCTAGGTCGACGCTGTTCGCAGTGCGCGCGGGCGAGTGTATGTGACAACAAGCAAGGCACGACAGTTTGCGCAGCACCCGCCTGATACGCGCGGACGCGCCCCCTCCAGCCCCTTCGCTGTCGTCGTCGACCGTGCCTTCTTGTTTGCACAGCGGCGTGATTGATGCTCAGGCAAGGCTGCACGGTTACTGCCTCACACCGGGATGAGCCCACGTGGAACTTCTCCGCACCGCGACGCCACGATGGTTTGTTATGGCAAAAAAAAAAAGAAGTTTGTGGCGCACATTTGCGCGCCTACGAATTGCGCGCCTGTAGGAAAAGGTGCGCCTTAGGAAGGCGCACCTTTCTACTTTTGAAAACAAAAGCAATGCTTTCAAACATTGGTAACTTTCGTTTGTTCGGTTAGCTTTTGTAAGGTACAGTCGCCCAAATCTTTAACTGGTGTGCGGGAGCGGCGACTTTTCCGGGCGTCAGCGCCGTATGACGCGGCGAGGCTGGAAACAGCCTAGTAGACGATGGGCCCAGCTGAGCGCGCTTTGTCCGCATGCGCTTAGCCTCAGACTGTTTCCAGCCTCGCCCCGTCAAACGGCGCTGACGCACGGAAAAGTCGCCGCTCCCGCACACCAGTTAAACATTTGGGCGACTGTACCAAAGGTAAGATCGACAGCAGTTCTAAGATATACTAAGGAGCAAGTTATCGATGAATGCGGCGAAAAGTGTCACGTTCTGACACGCGTATGAGAACGGCGCGTTTTGGAACGTTTACCTGCAAATTCCTCCGTAAATTTTATCAGACCGAAGTTATTTTCGAAGCAAAAAAAAACAACAACTCAAGACCAGCTCGGCTTGCAGGTATATAATTGATGAGTGCTGGGCTGCTAATATTGAATGGGAGAAATAAGCGAATTTATGTAAAGCTTATACCATGATGAAAAGTGTACTCAACATGTCTTGACGGCGGCACCGCTGTAAGGAGTGACGTTCGCAGTCTTTGACTGGAGCAGCGTCGCCTTGCAGCCATACTGGGTCAAAGATGCAATCAGGCCGTGCTTTCTGGAAATGAGGGCAGAAATTCCGCCACGTTACAAGCTCAAATAAAGATTCATCTCTCTAAAGGGTCACGTGACGTAAACGGGTGTGGGAAAAAATCCTGATCCCCTGCCACTGAGATAGTGAAGGTGTTCGGCCGTGTTGGCGGCAAGCTATATACTTTTACGAGACGCGACAGCAATGCGCCTCATGGCCGCAGGTTACGACTCGCATTTAGCTTAGCGGTGCAGACAGGAATCTGGCCTGTTCACTTAAATTTTTGCTGCGCCAAAACTAAACATAACGACCGGTGATTAAGCAATACTAGCATACCGTAAATTATAGTTAATGCTTTTTATTCAGTATATTTCAGAGATGTCAGTAGCTGTTGCTCACGCTGTACGTGCGAGTAATTGGTTTTCTCTGGTATGTATGCTTATCAGAGCCGTTCCTTTTCGGCCTTGTTTTACGCGGTAGTGCTCGTGCATTGTCGAGCGCCACTGCAACGAACGCCTCTATAATGAACTTACCTATATAACGAAGGAATAATTCTGTACGAATTGTCTAACGAATTATTTCGGAGGCCCCAAGCACTATTTTATAAAGGCGTTGGACTCAATCGCAGTTCGGAGGAATTTAGGCTTGGTAACATTTGACAGCGCGTCGTTTCTATTCTTTCTTGTATTCTTCCTGCTTGTTTAGTAATGCTCAAGCAACAAAAATAAATGTTGGCTGTAATTAAATTCTTTGGCGTTCTGGAGCTCGCAGAAATGTCTACAGTCAAATGCTCGCAGCGCTCCTTCAGGTTCGGTCATTTTCGCTTATAGCTTACCTCTCTTCTTAGGCAGCCAGGGTTCTTGCTTGTTTACTAACTACTGAGTTGAAATTTTCCCGCGGTTGCTTGTTTTACACAGATCCCTCTGTCTTTCATTTTCCTTGCTCTATGTACTGGGAGACACTATAGCGGGGACGAAATAAACCCTGATTGTAAAGAGGACACGAAGTGACACGGCACTCCGCCGTGTCACTTCGTGTCGTTTTTACAAGCAGTGTTCGTTTCGCCCTTGATAGCGTCTCCCAGTACATAGCGCAAAAAAATGAATGCGTACCAACTAGCCCGATTCATGGCCCTCTACATTTTTCTTCATGACAACTTGCACGGCTTCCTAAGTTTGCCGTGCTACACCAGCAATGCCATACGGTCTTTAAAAGCCTCCTTTTTTGTTGCAACATACTTGTCTAATAACGGTACCATTGTTAGAAGGAAAAATTGCCGTTGGCCTGAAGTAACACGTGATAACTTTGAAACAAACAGACACGAGATTACCGGAAAGAAAGCTTGGCAGTTGAAGAAAAGGTTTGGGCCATGGCTCGAGCCGTCGCCGTCCCGTAACAGTAACTCTGTCTTCTCCTCTTTCACTCCCCTTTGTCCCTTACACAGCGCAGGGTAACCTACCGGGCTCAGCCTGCTTAACCTTCCTGGCTTTCCCTTATGATTCATTTGTCTCTGCTAGCTGCGCCACCAAGTGGGTGTAGCAGGGCGAGACCAAATCGATTGACAACTCGGATAGATGTACCCTTGCTTGACCGCGCGAGTTATGCCAGGTGCTTTTGTTAATAAACATCTTGGCTAGCAATGTTTCAGCGCTATAGTTGTCAAATTCGCCTTCGTGCTGACAACTGCTACTCCTGCTAGTTGGGCCGGTTACCAGGGCGACTGCAACCCTATAGTTTGACGGTGGTTCAAGGTGCGATCCAAGTACCATGAAATCATTTTCTGGATGGATTTCCCTTGCTGTTTAATGCTGCTTTCAGGTTGATGAAAGATCTCACTCTCGTGAACTTTCTCTCCTGTTCTCTTTAGTTCTGCTTTGTTATACAAGGATTGCTGTGAAGATTTTGAACGCTCGTTCTATAACTTTCAGATTTCCGCATATATCACGTGGTTCGCATCAACTACAGCGCAAGATAATCGTTACTTTACTAACTCGTAAAACTGTTCACATTGGGGCAAATAATTTGGATTAGACATTAAGCATTGATGTATAAAGCAAATTTCGACCCTCTCACCCGCTTTTCTTCCCAGCGTACTCTAAATCCCTAATCGTATGGCATGGGAATAAGAAGGCGTACTCGAACAACTTTCGTCCGAAAATAATTCAAGAAACGTTGCTCTTAATATTTCCACAGAAAGTGTAGCTGAAGGCGTAGCTAAAGCCTGCCCCTTTTGCTGCATCAAATTAACAGCTCACACAGAGCAACGCGGTGTATGCTGTGTTGTTTGCCATGGGCGTATCGTTTTTCACCGATCGCGAAAAACAGTCGGTCTCTGCCGCGAGTTTTCACGCAGGTGCACGACACAAGGCACGCGCGCGCACACACACACGCGAGCAAATTCAATTAACGCTTCCTGCTCAATGAAGCAGCTTTCTACGGCGCGTGCGTGCTTTCCTCTCATTTGCGCGTTCAATTAATCGCTACACGCAGTGGCGCGCGTATCGCGTGCTTCGATGCATATCGCAGCCGGCCTCTGCGAGCACTCACTCACTCACTCACGCAGGCACACACACACGCGAGCAATCACGCACGCACGTGCTAACCGACACGCGCGCAGACCTGTGCAATCGTCGGAACGCAGCGCTCAAATGCGCGCACCCGATCATGCAAGCAGCGCACGGGGAAGCCAAGCAAACACACACAGGGAAAAAAAAAATGAACAGAACTTGGCTCGCGTAACAACCGTTCCGCTCGCTGGGGATCATTCGCGTTGTTGCCTCGTGTTTAGTCTAACGACCATGCGCGCCGTCGCCGGATGAGACCGGTCGGCGCGAAGCGTTGTCGTTCCCCACGGGCGCAAAGCGCGCCCTCCCGACGACGCTGCCGCAGAGAGGATATCGGCAAGCGGATGCGCGAATCCTTTCCTCGCCCGGCGCGTCCAACTTTCCATCGCTCGCTTAAGTATGCAACCGACCAAGGGTCGCCGCCGAGTCCGCGGTGGTGGCGCAGGTCCCCAGGGCCACTCTCGCTGATTTTAATTTTTTTCCCTGGCGCGCCAGGTCTCGTTAGGTCTCGGCGGGAGGGCACCGGGGCATAAAAGAACCGCGGGAGCACACGCCGGTTTCTTCTCTTCGTGCCAGATTTCTTCTCGCTTGCCTGCGAGAGAAGAAGTGTTTGTGGTGGTGCGCGTGAAATCCAGCGAGCAAAGTGTTCTGCACTTCGATACCGGGACGGGGAGCTTCGTTATTAGTGCCGGGAGACGGGCAAGCAGCGCGGGAACCGGTGCGCGGTGAACGGCGCGTGTGGTGTGCGTGTGTGCCTGTGGTCTACGCGTATGCGACGCATTGATTGCGGGTGTTGGTGACGATGCACGTTGTGGGGTGGCAGCTTCCGAAACGGAGTCACCGCGGCGGTTACTGCCGGGCCCTCGTCGAAGGATGGCGAATCGCCAAGGTGGGATTATCGAGATAAGCTATAGTGCGGGCCTTTACAGTTCGTGGGAAACAATCCCGACGACCGTTTTGACTACGGAGACGTAGATATACGAAACGGGTTATACTGTTTTTACTTTATTTAAAGTATTGCGTAAGTCTAAGAGTAAAAAAAAAAAGCGTGCATTGAAGTACTACGCTGCTCTTTGAATGTGGTCCTTAAATGTATAGTCCTGCAGTGGTCCTTGAATGTCGTGAGTTTCATTAACCACGGCGCAATTGCTAGTTCTCGCCAAACGTTTGGTTTCGTAAGATCAATAAAAAATTTAAATTTGCGTCGGTAGCGAACTTATCTATCAGCAATTATAAATCAGCGTCTTTGCTAGCGCCACAACAGGCATGTTCAATTTAGCACAAGGGCAGTTCCCGTAGCTACATCATTGTTTGATTAATCTGTCAAGGTCATTGCCGTAGTATCAAGGCTTAAAATGACCATTGCTCACGTTTTCTATATAGTATTTTTGTAAGGGAACCGAACGAAGATTAGCGACGACAGCACGGTCCTTAATTCACGGACAAATTGCTAGCCATGCAGGAAAGCATTTTTCACCGTGCGTGCTGTGTCTCGGAATTTATCGATATCGCAAGGAACCCTCTTCTACTTCGAAAATGAATGGCTGTTTTTGCGAGAAGCTGACGGTGGTGAAGGACCTTAGTTCGCACTTTGTGCCGCTTTCTCTCCGACACGTCTCTCTAGATCTTGCGCAAACCAATCACGATAGAAGTGTATCGTAAGTTGCCGGGAAGACATGATCTGCGTGTGCGTTGCACACGCAACTGGTGGATTACGATTTGGATGGCAGGAAGTGTCGCTAGTAATATTGAATTGGGCGCAGCATTTGGAAGTTCTGCCACATAATGCTGACCAAGGTCACCTTCATAACATTTTGGAATCTTGAACATAATTATTTCTATCGTAGTGGCTGCACCTTGTGCATTCATCCACATTATTGCGCCCTTGAGTAAGAAAAACACCAAATTTGAAATACAACCATATCTTAAGAAAAAGAAAATTTGAGAGAGAACATTTTTCTTGAGCACCTGTTTAGCTAAGATGAGGAAGATATTACCACGTTTGCTCGAATACAATCACCCCCACCTCCTTTGCCAGTGCCTTTATTTATTCATTTTTTTTTCGTGCCCTACATGACCAAAGTGAAAAAGACCAAAGTACAAGGCGTACGCTTTGTATTGTACGAACCATACTGTTTTCTTTCGTTTTTCGTTAAGCTGCAGAGCCCAACATAAGTGCTCTTCCTATATGTTTCTGAAACATCCTCACACTCGCGTCGACAGCCAAGTTTTCAAGCGCTTCCATGCGTTTTATAAAACGTCGTATATGTGGACTATGGCGGGCACACTTAACATCAGCGCAGTCGAAGCCATGAGACATATACATGTTAGACGCCTGGCTAAGGATATCTTGATAGTTACGAAACCGCTCCCTAAGCTGTCAAACTATATTAGTAGTAAGCAGTCTCTCTGAAGATAAATGGAGCCCGCTAAATGGCGCACGATAAGTGGCTCGCTTGCCGTCGTTACCACTGACGTCATGGGGCGAGAACGAACTCATTTTGATAGAAGGCACTCGTAACGGCACTCATTGCTCGCCTCTCGATGAGTGCTTAGCGAGGGTGGAAAAGTGCTCGTTGTTACCAAAAAAGTACTGAAAGAGAAAGTATGAAGTACGAAATGCCGTCTGACGTAGAGAAGGGGCCGGTCGATCCACGACGTCCGATCTAGCGTCAGAACGCGATGTTGTTGCCCTCTTCTTTACTGTATACATCTGGCTTCCGGGTTTTCTTTGGTTAGTTCGCGAAATGCACCCAGACACAGAAAAACAAGCAAAGGAACTGCACCGAACATTGCCGCGTGTCCTTTCCAGTTCCCGTCATAGTCCCTGAGCAGTGCCCCACTTTCTGTATCCGGGCCCCGTCAATGCGCCCACGTCGATGCAGCGGCGCTGCAGCGCATAGGTGTTCACAGAACCCTTCCCCGTAAGTCTTTGCCACCAACTGTCATCGTCAAATGCACCGACACCTTTTTTTTTTTATGAATGCACTGACACCACGGTCCTGCATCTTCAACGGGAAAGGGGACTTATTTCCAGCAGAATGCACGAAGCCGTGAAATCCTAACGGTTTCACGTAACGCGAAGCTTTATAGTTGAAGAAAAATTTCGTATTAGTTTGTCCGGAGATCTAAACCGACACCGTCTTCACAAAGGTATAGATTGACAGTCACTTTGCCGCTGAGCTGACAGGAGTCTGCTGCAACTTTGCAGTTCCTTTCGATGTTGGAGCTGCATTTGGGTTGATGCCAGTTCCACTTTGCTGATTTTTTTTCTGAGAGGTATGGTGCGTTTATGCTGCTGAGCGCGATGTCCTGGGTTTGACTCCTGACCTTGGCGGCCGCGTTCCGAGGGAGGTGGTATGCGGGAATAAAAGAAAATAACGCTGTGGTGTACTTTAATTTAGGCACCCGTTAAAATCCCTAGATGGTAAAAATTCCCCGTCAACAACACATTTATAGGCGTGCACTACCGGTGTGACTTGATTGCGAGAGTTAATGTGCGCAGCACACCGCTGTATGCACTTTTTTCGGTAATATGCACCGTAGATGACCATTGTATTCAGCTTCCGATGTGTTAGAGTAGCTGTCAAAAGTAAAAAAAAATAACACAGCAAATTATAGTTAGTGCTCGCACTCGTTAGTGAAGCGTCCTTAGTTGGTGAAGCGTTAGTGGCGTCTGAAGCCTCTTCCATGTCATGTATGCCTTCGAGATGTGTAACCATGCGAAATTTTACTTGCTATAAATTTAATTTGCTGTTTGCACTGATACGTGTCATCTTGCCCGTAGCCTCCTCTACGCTATATGCCTAAATCACGCAAAAAAAAACAATTGCAGTGATGATCCTGTAAATATCGAAGAGAAAGACTAGTCATCCCCATAGTGCAACAAAGTAAGTGTCACCATGGTCAATAACTTGCTATTGGAAGCTTTTCAGTGTACATTTTCTTTTTCGTTACTGTTTATCTCTTATCCTGCAAATAAAATTAAAATTGAAATTAACACAATGTTGTGAGGAAATTAATATGGACTGGGAGTTTCGAGGCACTCGACAGTTCGCGTGTGCCGCCGTTGTAGTGACTTTTACACGTTGGCCCATGTGCACTTTTTTGCTTCGTGCCTTGTAGTCGCCTGTTGTGCTATGTACCTTAAATGGTGCTCTCGGTGCGTCTGCGATCGACGAACGTTAGCAGCAGCACTTGCTCGTCTCGAGAGCCAACCACTGTCAGCGAATATTCTGGGCCCTCGGCGTGACTGTAAATGTTGCAGTTTTCAGGCAATGCATGTCTTACTTGATTGCTCAAATGAGCGCGGGCTCTGAACCCAACCATTGAGTAGACCCAACGAGCATAATCGAGCTTCGTGCCAACTCTTCTTTCTGTCCTCGTTGCCACCCATCATACTCAGAGCCTTTCTCTCTCTCTCTCTCTCTCTTCCACTACTTTCACCACAGAGAATAGCTCTCCGAAGGAATGACTCTCAGGCTAGTGCTTTCTTATTGATATAATTTTTCCCTCTCTTGCTTTGAAGGTGGGCAATTCTGAAGCCGCAGATACACAGACTAAACTTGAAAGCTACGCACTACGAGGAAGCTACGGGCTAGCCGGTAAGCGATGCGAGCGCAGTCTACATTGTATTCATCCGCGTCTTGTAGTCTGCAAGTCGCATGCGTGAGGTCTGCTTCTGGCACTGACAAGCGTGCCGATAAAGGAAAAAAAAAGAAAAGGTCATTGCGCTGTTACTGCTTATACGCCTCGACTATAGCTTCGGCAGCGCCAAAGTAAACTACATATGCTGGTATGAGGTATAGTTGTTCGGCGCCGTCTGCGTCACGTATAACGAGTCTTCCGCACGCTCACTGCGACGTCTCGCACGTCTGTCGCCCAGGGATAGCGTCGTGCACAGAAACGAGAAGAAAACACAAGAACGCCGCCGCGTCCATCGATTCGCAAGGAGGATATATTTACCCACGTTGAGAAGCTTGTTAGCAGACACGTTGAGAAGCTTGTTAGCAGACGCGCCCTCGCAATCTGCTGAAGTGAGGATGAGGTAGGCGATGCGACCCCCCCCCCCCCCCCTCCCCTCCATTCGTTTTCGTATCCTTCTCTCTTTTTTTTTCGGGAAAAGGAACGAGCCTTAAGTGCCAATTATAAAGAATTCCCGATGCCAAGAGGGCACGACGTCGCGGTATCATGCTCTTACTTGCTCGCCTCTGCCGATAACGACGAAGCAACGAAGTAAATTTAATGGGTGCAGTTGTATCGTGCGACCGTGCGAAAGCATTGCGAATACAGCAATAGACGTTCTTGTGCTTTTAATTGTTATGTAATCCACTTTTGTAATTGATAGTTCATGTTAGCGTCGTCTTTATTATTTGCTCTTTAAGCTTATTTCCTTTCAATCTCGCTGTGTGCGATTATCAGGTCACCGCCAACGGCTGGTACTGGGCTTTCTTTTAATAAATCAGGACTATCCCCTCAAGTGTGTTTGCCGCATTCTCTTGTTCTGCTACAGTCTTAGAACTTGGGAGTAACTTTCTTGGGAGTAACTTACTTGTCTTCGTACTCCCCTATTGAAGTTCTCGAACTCTGCTTGGGTGAACGTGCTTCAGTGTGCTGCAAGGGGCAGTACAAGAACTATCTGGCCTTTACTCGTAGATATGGCCAGAGATCCAGAATGCATACCTGACAAACCTCCCGTATTTTTCGTAAGGTTTACGAATTCGGGCTTCTTTTAGATTTTGCGAATGTTACATCACCTTTTACGAGTAATAAATAGAGTTTGTGAAAAACTTTCACTCATTGATCTTCAAAGGTTTCATTGGAAGTCTTCTGATAGTGGAAGGACGCCAGGGAGGCTACTTGTTAGAGCAAGTTATAGAGACAAGTTCCCCAAGCAGGTGAAATCGGCAACAGCAAAGTCACTGAAAAGTCACTGTGGTCTATAGAAACAGCGGGCTGTATGCCAGTCCTTGCTGCTCCACGTTTACTACTGCTTGCGCTGCCTCTAACGATAAATGATCATTGACAAAGTGCATAGGTATCCTTCAAAGGGCGCTCGTTCCGAGCAAGAATTACAGAAAGAAAACCGTGCAACAGCAGCCCGATGCTGTACCCATTCGACTGTGGACTACCTAGTGACCGAAGTTGGCGGGAGAGAAACAAGGCGCGGACGTATAGACACGTACATACATACATACGAAGCTACCACAGAGACATCTTCCTTTCAACCTCCATTTCTCGCTGTCTCCAAAAGTTGAATTTGAATGGGGGAAAAACACTTTATCCCCGTAGTTCCTAGGACGTCTCTGAATACGGCTCG